>NC_086177.1:100420000-100720000 GCF_023053635.1 Elgaria multicarinata webbii | reverse complement strand
GCTCATTCACAAGGTGGTAGTTATGGTACAGAAGATGCCTGGACTGGAGTATCCACAAAGTTCTAAGCTGATGGACTATGAAAGTTCAGCCCTATTTGTTCATTTGTTTGTTCTTCATTATCACTGCATAAATAATTGTGCTCTTTTGACTTATTTTATTTATTGACTTAAACTGTCAAACAAATGTAACGGACATATTTACAGCTATTTGGGTTGTGGTATTAATCTTGGGATTTCTTTTTCTTTCTTTTTTAAAGATGTCTCTACGTTTTGTTTATTTTGGGAGTTTCTTTAATGTTTTGGTTTGAAACATGTGGTAAGGTACACCATGTCCATGCGCCAGGCCACGGCTTTTTGTTTCTGTTTTTTTTTTTTTAAACAATTTGCGAGAAAACCTCGCAAACAATGTCTTGGATCCTAAGATAAGTTAACTGAAGGAGGTTCATGGAAGGAAAAGTTTCCCACCATTCCTCCTCTCTGTGAGCTCTTGTGAACCCTGAAAAACCTCTCCAGAGGGTGGGGGGACTTGAATACTGAGTGATGGTCCCTGAGGAAGAAGAGAGGGTAGGAAATATTCTTTACAGGCGCAAACCTATGCATGTTTAGACAGAAAAAGCATGCTGGAAATTGTAGGCCATTTTTCTGTCCAAACACGCATAGGTTTGTGCCCTTACTTATTTTATGGACCAAGGCCAATTTATTTATTTATTTATTTATTACATTTTTATACCGCCCAATAGCCGAAGCTCTCTGGGCAGTTCACAAAAATTAAAACCACAGTAAAACACCCAACAGGTTAAAACACAATTATGAAATATAGTATAAAAAGCGCAACCAGGATAAAACCACACAGCAAAGTTGATATAAGATTAAAATACAGAGTTAAAACAGTAAAATTTAAATTTAAGTTAAAATTAAGTGTTAAAATACTGAGTGAATAAAAAGGTCTTCAGCTGGCGACGAAAGCAGTACAGTGTAGGCACCAGGCAGACCTCTCTGGGGAGCTCGTTCCACAACCGGGGTGCCACAGCGGAGAAAGCCCTCCTCCTAGTAGCCACCTGCCTCACTTCCTTTGGGAGGGGCTCACGGAGAAGGGCCCCTGTAGATGATCTTAAGGTCCGGGTAGGTACATATGGGATGAGGCGTTCCTTCAGATAACCTGGCCCCAAACCGTTTAGGGCTTTAAATGTCAATACCAGCACTTTGAATTGGGCCCGGACCCGGACTGGCAGCCAATGAAGTTGTAAAAGGACTGGCGTAATGTGATCTCGCCAGCCAGTCCCTGTTAATAACCTTGCTGCCCTGGCCAATGTGGAGTGATTTCCCCTTTTGATAGTAAGCCTCTTCACGCACCATCCCGCACTGTTCAGGAGGGTCCCTGTCTATCCTGAGAGGCTTTTGGAGGGTGAAAGTGGCAGTGGAGGGAAGAGGCGATAATAATGTTCCCTTCCATGAACTTCCTTAAATTAGCTTATTTTAGGATCCCATTGGCCTGATAATATGAGCCAAAGTGCCTGCGAATAACCATCTGGAATGGGGCAGATTTATTTATTTATTAAATTTATATACCGCCCCATAGCCGAAACTCTCTGGGCAGTTTACAAAAGTTAAAAACAGTGAACATTAAAAAAAAGTATACAAAATTTAAAACCATTAAAAATGTAAAAACAACAGTATAAAACAACAGTATGCCATTAAACAACAAGAGTTCTGGGGTCCATTAACAAACAAACAAACTTAGCATATGTTGTTAAATGCTGTTAAATGCCTGGGAGAAGAGAAAAGTTTTGACCTGGTGCCAAAAAGATAACAATGTTGGCTCCAGGCGAGCCTCATCGGGGAGATCATTCCATAATTGGGGGGCCACCAGTGAAAAAGCCTTCTCCCTTGTTGCCATCCTCCAAGCTTCCCTCGGAGTAGGTACTCGGAGGAGGACTTATTATTATTATTATTATTATTTATAGCACCATCAATGTACATGGTGCTGTACAGAGTAAAACAGTAAATAGCAAGACCCTGCCGCATAGGCTTACATTCTAATAAAATCATAATAAAACAATAAGGAGGGGAAGAGAATGCACCAAACAGGCACAGGGTAGGGTAAAACTAGCAGTATAAAGTCAGAACAAAATCAAGTTTTAAAAGCTTTAGGAAAAAGAAAAGTTTTTAGCTGAGCTTTAAAAGCTGCAATTGAACTTGTAGTTCTCAAATGTTCTGGAAGAGCGTTCCAGGCGTAAGGGGCAGCAGAAGAAAATGGACGAAGCCGAGCAAGGGAAGTAGAGACCCTTGGGCAGGTGAGAAACATGGCATCAGAGGAGCGAAGAGCACGAGAGGGGCAATAGTGTGAGATGAGAGAGGAGAGATAGGAAGGAACTAGACAGTGAAAAGCTTTGTAGGTCAACAGGAGAAGTTTATATTGGATTCTGAAGTGAATTGGAAGCCAATGAAGAGATTTCAGAAGTGGAGTGACATGGTCAGAGCGGCGAGCCAAGAAGATGATCTTAGCAGCAGAGTGGTGAACAGAAACCAACGGACTGATGTGAGAAGAAGGAAGGCCAGTGAGAAGAAGGTTGCAGTAGTCCAACCTTAGACCTTAGATGTTGAGTGCAGTGTACGGGTAGGTTCATGTTGGGAGAGGTGTTCCCTCAGGTATTGTGGTCCCAAGCCGTGTAAGGCTTTATAGGTTAAAACCAGCACATTGAATTGGGTTCGGAAACGTATAGGCAGCCAATGCAAGCGGGCCAGAATCGGTGTTATATGTTCGAACCTTCTGGTTCCAGTTATCAAGAGTTAGTGAATTGTAGAGGTAGAGTCTAAGGATGAAGGAGAAATTGTTTTGGCTCACATTTTAAATGCAAACTTACCAGATTCCATCTTTTCAAACCTCTATGCAACAGAAACTCAGGCCATAGCTAGACCTAAGGTTTATCCCTGGATCGTCCAGGGGTCAAACCTGTTCATCTAGGTGACACACAGGGGATCCAGTGCTCAGGCAGGGGCGAACCCTGGATGATCCCAGGATAAACCTTAAGTCTAGCTGTGGCCTCAGCCATCCTTCAAAATGTGGACTTTTTTGAATTTTGCAATGGAGTCCTCCAATCAAAAATGTGTGCAAAAAATGTGAATATTAGGGAAAGAAATTTTCAAGACCGCATTATATTAGAAAAATTGTTTGCAAAATAATTGTGTAAATTAAGCAAAATGCATACAAAATACATCAGGAGAACTCTGCACAACAATGGTTATTTTAAAAAATTAAATAAAAAATTCTCCAAGCTCTAGATGACCTCATTTTTTTTGTCCATTCCTAGTGAACTATCAAGAAAAGTCTTCCAATATATATAAAGTTTTGTGATATGCTTTAATTGGAGACAGGCCATGGGGAAGAGAGCTTCGGCTATTGGCGGTATAAAAATGTAATAAATAAATAAAATAAATAAATAAATGGAGCACATGTGCTCAGGGATGTATGAGTTATGCATTTTAATTGATTTTTTAAATCAGGATTTACTCAGTTCTCACCTTTCTGCACCTGCAATGTGATTTCTGGCCAAACAACCCCCATCCCACCCCAGCATTTGACAACACGTGTACGTTTGAAAAATGCACATGAAAAAATACGTATTTTTAAAAAATGCATTCAAATACACATTGATCAATGGAAGAAGAATGCACACATTTCAAAGATGTGTACAAGTGATGTGTACATTTGAAAAAAATGCCCACAAAAATATGTATGGATTTTCATGAGAAAAGAAGAAAGCAATGAACTTTGAGGAATGAGCTTTGACGTAGAATTTGGACATCTTTGGCGAGCTCATGTTTAAAGCCTGGAGTTGGGGGAGTAGGGATTGTACTACTCTCCCAACTCCAGGCTTAGGGAGTAGGAGTAGGGAGTAGGGATATATATTTTTTAATATGTTCTGTTAACAACTCTGAAACACTGGCAGGGGAGGACTGGAAATGTAAACAAATGGTTAAAATGATACACTAACTTTTTTGGGTCTAGGCTGCATGCAATTTTGTTAGCCCTCTTGCATTTCCAGAAAAATCCTCTGACACTCTGCATGAGCAAGAACCCTTCCTACCTATTATGAATTTCACTTCTGGTGAAATTTGCGGGGGCGGGGGGCAACTTGAGATGAGAAATCACCCCTTCTAATACACTTTCTTATACAAACAACTGCTCCAGTTTTCAAGTGAGCAACAGATATTTAACACCACAGATTTTCTTTTTCATGAACCACAAAGATGATTCACGCTTGAGAGGCCATAGCTGAGTACCTGAAAGTCTGGATCGTTCACTTCTTGTGTGTCTTTGCTTCTGTCACAGGCCATAAAAACGGACTTGCCTCTTGTTTCTAAACCATGTTTGCTTTCTACTCTATTTCTCTGAATTGGGCAAAGCTGGGAACTGTATGTGTGTGTGTGTGTGTGCTTGAAGCACACAGAGGAGATCTCCCAATCAATATTTGGCTTTTACACAGTCGTTAACATTTTCTGTTTGTTGTTCCCAGAGCCTCCAACTGTTTACACGCCAAACAGATCACGTTTAGCCTGTCGGGTTTTGACGTTGGGCTTTAAATGTTTCCTATACCTGACTGGTTCAGAGTACCTTAAACCTGAACGGCACAACATGCAAAGATGTAAACAGCCTCGTGAACCGCTGTCTGATTGTAAACTTCCTTTGTTTTTTTTAAGGTTTGGAGCTCTTTTTCTTTTTAAAAAGTACAGTAAAAGGTATTTTGTCAATAATCAGAAGTACGTAGCTTGGGTTGAGGGAGGGAAGTTTACCAAAGTGCTCTCTGCCCTATGCAAAACAGCACCTTTATTTTATTATTTTTTTCTCAGTGGAAGCAGAGCGGGCTGCCTTCCTTGCGCTTCGTTTCAGCACTAATTTGCCCTTCCTTTGTCTGCCACTGCGGACCGAAGAATGATAACAATGCACATTTCTGACATCTGGAAATTGTGGCGCTTAATTTTTAACATCCATTTAATGCACATTCTTATAACCCAGTGATGTATAACGTTTTTACCAGACTTCTCAATCAATGTGACGCCTACCGTCGGAGAAATGCTGCCCACACAATGTCAGCTGTCTGAAGCGTATATTAAAAATCAACCTTTGTACTGATAGAGTAGTTGACACCTATTTATCTACAGCAGTGCTAAATCATCCATCCTCTCAGGCGGCCTTGAATATATCTACATATACCAATTCATTAGAGCAGGGACAGCCGATTTAAGAACAGAAGAAGAGTCCGGCTAGATCACATCATCTAGTCATTGAACACCCCTTCCCCCAAACCGATGCTCCGCTAGGCAGTCAAGGCGTTCCCCATGTGAGGTTCTTAGGCTGAGGCTGCTTTTGACCACTGCCAAGAGGCAGCTGGCTCTGGCCACTCTAAAAAGTGAATTTCATCAATTAGAGATGCCGTTTGTAAAGAAGAACTTCCTTTTGCCTGTCCTGAATGTAGTGCCAATTGGTTTCATTGGGCGTCCCCAAGTAGGGATGCATGAGAATTTTGTTTTTGTTGAAAAAACATGAGAGCATGCCCTGTTCGAAGCTCCAAACATGAGTGCGACGAAAATATTTGCAAATTGTTGATCATGTGCACCCGTTCGTCTTGTTCCCAGTTTGATTTGCGCAAATGACCCAACTTGTGCAAATTTCCTCAGTTGACCGAATCAACCCCGCTTAAGCCTATGAAGGGAATTTGCACAAATTTGGGAGTGTGTGCAAATCTGGGGTGAATCACGCAAATTTGGCGAGGTTCATGCAGATCTCCCATTTGATCACAGCTCAATTTGTGCAAGCTTCCCGTTCATGCAGAGTGAGCAGCGATTGCAAACATGAACAGGAATTGGGCATGAGATGAGTGGTGAGTAGGGATGGCTGGATTCAGCTGCACCCAGGCTCTGCGGGCACTTGCGGAATCGCCGTTGCTGCTCACCCCCACTTGCTGAACCACGCAAGCCTCTGGAGGGCTTGATGTGTGGTCAGGGAGCACCCAGCAGCCACCCATTCTTCAATGGTAACTCCAACATTAGTGGCATAGAGGAGCCCTTTATGCCTCTATTGTTGCAGAGGTGGCCTATTACAGCTGCCATTCTGCACAACATCAAATATACAAAAATGATGGAGCCCCCATATTGTATAAAAATGGCCACTTGCATCAAGCAGTGGGCAACTGCGGGGCGCTCCAAGACCATGTGGCACTCGATGAGCATGCTCACAAGTGTCCCATGGCTCAGCAAGTGTGGGCTGGGTGCCAGGTGCCAGAGAGTCCACCAGACTCCCAGATCCAATAGGGCACTTGCAACATCCCTGGAGGTGAGATGATGGTGACAGAACGTTGGCAGTCTTGAACATCACACATTCACACAGTCCTAACCCCAAATTCCACCATCTGGTGCCCTCCAGATGGAACTGCAACTCTCATCATTCATATCTAGCAACCCCACAAGTAGTTCTGCAGATAGGGCCACACCATACATGTAGATAATGGCATTACAGGCGGTTTAATTTTCAGTCTATTTCCTAGTCATCCATAGCATGAAAATTTCCCCCTTTTCCACTAATGTATATTGAATGGCTGTTTTCACAGAACATCACTGCAACCCAAAGTTATATTTTTCCTGGTTGGTCATCATCAGTTCTGACACCATGTATTTATTTATTTATTTTTTAAAAAAATTGTCTTAGGGTGCATCATTTTCCATTTAGACTGAATTCAAGTGTTGCCCACTTCTGTGTCCTTGAAGGCACTTTGATTATGAAGGCAACAGTCAGGATACTGGGAATATGTTTTGCCACATGTACAACTTCCTCAAGTGCTTGAAAGACTTCCACATAAGAGATAGAAAGAAACCACGGTGCTATGATTTCTTTTCTTCAAACATGAGATTCCTTACTTGCTGCGCTTGCTGAGTCCATTTGTTCATAAACATGGACTCCCACCTTCTTAGAAGGTTGCTTAGGAGACTTCCAATAATGTGCTATTTACAGCTTTGCTTCTGTGTACAATTGTTTAAGAAAGTCTCTGTGCATGAATTCAGGATCATTTGGTTCAAAAAAAAAATGAAGCATAGCTTTGGGGCAGGAGCAGGGAACCTTTTCTTCTGTTGAGCACAACATTCTCTTGAGAGTAATCTGTCAGGGGGCACATATCAGGACTGGCCAGGGCAGAAGCCAGTGGGGCACTGGGCCACAGCCAAAAGAAAATAGGAACTCTCCCTCCCTCCCTCCCTCCCTCCATCTCTCTCTCTCTGTCACACACACACCACCACCACCACCACCACCACCACTTCTTTCTCTTTCTGTTAATCCCTTCTCTCTCTCCCTCTTTTTCTGACATCCCTTCTCTATCTCTTTCTGCCACCCTCTTTTCTCTCTCTTTTTACCACTCCTTCTCTTTCTCTTTCTGCCACCCTCTTCCCCCTCTCTTTCTGCCACCCCTTTCTCTCTCTTTCTGCCACCCTCTTCCCCTCTCTCTTTCTGCTGCCCATTTCTTTTTGTTTCTGCCACCCTCTTTTCTCTCTCTATCTGCCACCTTCTTCCCCCTCTCTTTCTGCCACCCTCTTTTCTTTCTCTTTCTGCCACCCTCTTCCCCCTCTCTTCCTGCCTTCTTCTTTTCTCTCTCTATCTGCCACCTTCTTCCCCCTCTCTTTCTGCCACCCTCTTTTCTTTCTCTTTCTGCCACCCTCTTCCCCCTCTCTTCCTGCCTTCTTCTTTTCTCTCTCTATCTGCCACCCTCTTTCCCCCTCTCTTCCTGCCACCCCTTTCTCTCTCTTTCTGCCATCCCTTCTCCCTCCTCCCCTCCCCACTCTTTCTTGCTGCCACCCCTTCTCTCTCTCTCTGCCACCCCACCTCTGTCTTCCTGCCCAGAAGACTACCTGGGGAGGGCCAGATCTGAACTGATTGCTTTTGAAATTACTCTGAGAGCTGCATGAAATTAGGCCAAATTTCCCTGACTTAGGAGCTACCTGCAATCTAATACAAAGGAATTTCTGGCAGTAGCCAGCAACCACGTTCCAGAAATCCATGATATACTAATGCCCGTAATCAGTGAGTTTCCTTTTCCCTTGCAATTAATGATCATGTTGCATTGTTATGTGTGTTCTCTCCATCACCCACTTTTTTTGTTCCAGGTATTTTTAACATTATTTCAAAATAGAAATCCATGCTGTAAACAAATAGCCAAGTGGTCAGACTCTGTCGAAATTAATTCCATCTAGCAGGAAGTATTTTGTGGTTTTGAAAAAAAAATTGCTCTGAGGCATAGCCAGGATATTACTGTAAATACTTCCAAAATTTGCCTCATCTCAATTCCAGCCCCTCCCTCAATTTTGAAGGTCCACATTACCAGGTCCTATTTCTGAAAATAGAAGTATGAATTAAGTAGAGTAAAGCCAAACTTCTGAACCTTTCAAAGATTGCATTAACTCTTTGAGAAAGAGTCATGGGTGAAATAAGGGGTGCTTTTAGACTTTGGGTGGGAGAGCTGTGAATTTTAGGGGCAATCTAAAATTTACTACTACCATCTTATAGTTTCATTGGAGTGGTGTGATCTATCCCTTTTTCCACCCACAAATGCTCTGTTCCAAGGGGTATTCTGAGGGAACAGCCGCCACCACCACTACCTGTTCAAATCCTATAACAGAGGATGGACCAAAAATTATGTGATGATAATTCCACAGCATCCTCAAGAATTTAAGAAGAGGCATGCTGGATCAGACCAAGGGTCCATCTAGTCCAGCGTTCTGTTCACACAGTGGCCAACTAATCAATAAGCTGCCCACAAGAATCTCACAAGTAGGACATGAGAGCAACAGCGCACTCACACCCATGTTCCCCAGCAAATGGTGTACATACATAGGCGTACCGCCTCTGATGCTGGAGGGAGAGGACACCCATCAAGGCTAGTAGCCATTGATAGCCTTCTCCTCCAGGAATTTATCTAACCCCCTTATAAAGCCATCAAAATTGTGGCCATCACTACATCCAGTGGAAGTTAATTCCACCGTTTAACTATGCGCTGTGTGAAGAAATACTTTCTCTTTTCTGCTCTGAATCTCTCACCCATCAGCTTCATGGGATGACCCACTGGGTTCTAGTATTATGAGAGAGAAGAAAAATGTCTCGCTATCCACTTTCTCCACACCATACATAATTTTCTGCACCTCTATCATGTCCCCTCTTACTCGCCTTTTCTCTAAGCGAAACAGTTGTAACCTTTCCTGATAGGGGAGTTGCTCCAGCCCCTCAGTCATTTTAGTTGCTGTTTTCTGCATCTTCACCAGCTATACAATCATTTTTTAGCTGCAGTAACCAGAACTCTACACAGTATTCTAAGGCCATTTCCACACCTGCCTTTTCCCCCCAGGATCATCCCGGGATTGTCCCTGTGCATCCAAATGACACACAGGGTATCCCGGGAACAGGCAGGGACGATCCCTCCATTTTCCTGGTATAACCCTTAGGTGTAGAAAGGGCGTAAGTGTGGTCACACCATAGATTTGTATAAGGGGAGTATGATCTTGGCAATGTTATTTTCGTTTCCTTTTCTAAATATGCCTTACATGGAATTTGCTCTTTTCACAGCAGGCTTCTTCCAGCTGGCAGCCTCCATCGGTGTTGGACAACAACTCCAACACTTCTGAAGGTGCCAGCTTCGGCTGTTACACAGAATCGTGTAGTCCTTTCTCTGCTTGAGAGTTTGGATGGTACCATTTCAGGCTGCAGACAGAGGTGGGGAGAGGTTTTCCATTGGCAAGTCATTTTTCTCAGGAAAATGAGAAAACCCAAAGTGATACAGTCCTGATTCTAGTGATGAGTGTATAAGCTGGGGCACTTCTCCCCGGTTGTGCCATGCTCTGAAATGATTGGATGAAGATAGAGGTCATGAAGAAATCCGCCACATGCTAGCAAAAGGAATAATGCACTGAATCCAACCTTCTGGTTTGCCCAGGTACAGATGCTTACCTCTGATAGGACATCTTTTATGGAGCTCTCCAGAAGGGGTCAAAACTGCAATCAACTTTAAAATTAATGTACATTGGCCAGAAAATAATACTGCATGCTGTAATAATAAAATGCCGTAACGGGGGACAGACTGAAATAATATAGTAATAATTCTGTGCTGTGTAGTTATTTCTCTGCGTGCCAGTTTGCAATTCAAACAGAATTTCATTTTGACCAGGCCAAGTTTGCTGCGCTTGGCGTAGCCTGTGTCTTGACTTCAGCCGAAACAGGTGAAAACAGAGTTTGTTGCTAAAGGAACTTGAGACTAGACTCCTTGCAATTTTAGGTGAATTTTGATGTAATCAGTAAGCACTGGGTCCTTCCTTCACCTGTTCCCAATTCTTCTGAGTCAATGGAGCAAGCGGAGGTATTTGGATTGGTCAAGAGATAACCTTTGGATAAGAACCTCATGCTTCACTCGTCTCTTGGGACGGCCTTTAATTGTCTACTTGCTAATAGCTTGCCAGGCAGGTTATCAGTCCTGTAAAGAGGTTTTATTTTCTCAAAAGAAGTGAAATACAAACAAAAGCCAGAGTTTAGGGATTCTAATACCAGCCTCTGCAGAATAAAATTGGGTGCCGCCATCTGACAGGTTGAGTTTGTGCACGTTATCATTAGGGCTGACATGAAAATCCCCCAAATTAGAATTTGGGCCATTTTCAAGTATGTGTGTATTTTATTTATTTATTTATTTATTTATTACATTTCTATACTGCCCAATAGCCGGAGCTCTCTGGGCGGTTCACAAAAATTAAAACCATACAGTGTAAAACAACAGTATAAAACCATAATATAAAATACAATATAAAAGCTCAACCAGATAAAAACAGCAGCAATGCAAAATTACAAATTTAAAACACCAAGTTAAAATTTATTTATAGACTGTTAAAATGCTGGGAGAATAAAAAGGTCTTCACCTGGCATCTAAAGGCATATAATGTAGGTGCCAAGCGGACCTCCTTAGGGAGCTCATTCCACAGCTGGGGTACCACAGCAGAGAAGGCCCTCCTCCTGGTAGCCACCTGCCTCACTTCCTTTGGCAGGGGCTCATGGAGAAGCACCACTGAAGATGACCTTAGGGTCATATACTGGGATGGTACATATGGGAGGAGGCATTCCTTCAGATAGCCTGGCCCCAAGCCATTTAGGGCTTTGAATGTTAATACCAGCACTTTGAATCGGGACCGGACCTGGACTGGCAGCCAATGAAGCTGGAAAAGGACTGGCGTGATGTGGTCTCATCAGACAGTCCCTGTTAGTAACCACGCTGCCCTGTTTTGTACCAGTTGAAGTTTCCGAACCGTTTTCAAAGGCAGCCCCATGTATAACGCATTGCAGTAATCCAAGCGAGAGGTTATCAGTAGGGGTGTGCACGGACCCCCCGCTCCGCTTCTCTTCCAGATCCACGATTTGTGGATCAGGCCACTCCGCTCCGCCCCCGCTCCGCCTATGTCCGCTCCGCTCCGCTGCGAAGCTCCGGATCCGGATCGGAGCGCCGTTTCCCCCATAGGCTTGCATTGAAAGCTAAAAAATTATACAACTTTTTTTCTGTTAAAGTTAGAAACCTCAGGTTTGGCACCATGACACCTCATGGAGGTATACTCACGCATGCCAAGTTTCAAGCCAATCCCATCATCCCCTGATTTTTGGGGAATTTTTGAAAATCGGGCACCCCATTCACACCCCTTTCGATAGCTCCGTCAATTTGCACGTTAGAAACCTCAAACTCGGCACCATGATAGCATATCCAGGGATACACATGCATGCCAAGACTCAAGGCAATCCCATCATCCCCTGATTTTTGGCGGGGCTCTAACCTTTTAACTCACCCCAAATCAAGTCCCATGCTACAACTACATCAATTTGCATGTGAGAAACCTCATCTTTGGTCCCATGACAGCTTACCCATGTGTCCACATGGACGCCAAGTTTCCAGCCAATCCCATCATCCCCAGATTTTGGGGGAATTTATGAAAGTCGGACATCCCAGTATCTGTAGACAGCTCAATGTGCCCATTTCAAAGGAAATCCCAACATGCCATGAATTGGGGAGTAGAGATAAACCTAAATATTAATCTTCTTCCACACTTGAAAAATTGATTTGGAACTTGAGCACGGGAAGGACTTCTCCCCTGCATCAAAGCAAGACACATAAAAACCATCCCTGTGAGGTGGGCAGGGGAGGAGGGAGGGAAGGCAGGCAGGCAGCAGATATTTCTGGGGGCACAAGGAAGTGAGCAAAGGATAGTTTCAAAGCCAGTAATGCATATAAAATGGAATAAATAAATAAATAAATAAATAAACAAAGGAGGGGTGGAATTAAAAGCAGCAGTGTTGCTAAATAAACAACAAGAAGAATTTTTAAAAAAAGGCTATATCTGTCTTTTACCAGTAAGAGGGGAGTAGATGTGCCCAAGGGGAGGGGGAATCATCTGCCAATTTGACTGGTCCTGTCTAGGTACCAGTCTTTAAGAAGCAAACGATCACTTCAACTCATGATAGGCATTCTCTCCAGTGATTTACCTTTGGAGGGCTCTGATGGCCTTCCAAGGACAGGAGAGTGCACAGGGCATGTTCATGCCCTATGGGAGCTCATCCCCTTGCACCACATCTATTCAGTTGTTCCCCAAAGTTAGGGTGGGGAGCAGTGCTGTGTTTTCTATCTCTTATTATTGGCTTAGTATATGATTTCAGGTTGTGTTTGTGCATTTGGTGGGGCTACTGTTTTAAAAAACACTGGGAAAAGTCTGTTCAGACTAAGAAAGAGAAGTTCCCAGAATCCCAAGTTACCCGTTTTGCCTATCTCCTCCTCCAACTTTGGGATCATGTGATCATGACCAGGAGTTGACTCTGCCCCTCAGCCCTTCGAAAAAGGTACATTTTCCCGCTGTTTTACCTGATTTTTCCAAAAATCCTAGCAAGTGAACCACAGCACGCAGAGAGCTGAGAGTAGGCTCAAAACGACCCCAGCCATGACTCTCCAAGCACAAGAAGTTTCAGAAAGATAGCTTAAAAAACAACACAGTTATCCCCTATTCTTTTCCGCAATGCAATCCTATGGGCGAAATTTTTCAAAATGGCGATCGGATCGGTCCGTGAAAAGAGAAGCGCTCCGCATATGGGCGCTTCTCCTCACCGTGCTTCTACGGATCCCCGGTCCGCTTCTACTCCGCCTCTGGGCAAGGTGGAGCAGGCCAATTTGCTTCTGATTCTCCACTTCTAATCGGAGCGGAGCACATCACTAGTTATCAGTGCATGGATAACTGCAGCTAGGCTATCTCTATCCAGATAAGGGCATAGCTGGCATATCAAATATAGGGCCATATCACTACTTTTTATTCCCCTCATGAAATTCACCACCAGGTGGCAGTGGGTGGGTGGGGGACAGGCAATTTCAGTTTTATCTCTGTTTCTCATTTTCCCAAACCTAGGCTGAGGCCCGTCTTAATTAAGGTTCATCTCAAACTTTGCGATTTTTTAAAAAAAAGTTTGCAAGAAAATTCATTTTTGTGCACACTTCCCCAAATACAAGCATTTTGTAGGTGTTTTGCAAGACATTTTCCAAATATTTTGCCCTTTGTAATGATATTTTCCCATATATATACACATTTTGTATACATTTTTGAATAGAGAACTGACTGCAAAATTTGGAGATATGTGAATTTCAAAGAATAGTGGGCTTTTAGTTTGCATAGTGGTTCCAAACTGTGAAATTCAGTAAATTTGTATTAAAATGAGAATTCAACATATTTCTCTCCCATTCCTACAGCAGTGACAGTGGCCTATTTTATTCTTCAAATATATCTTACTTTGAGATCACCGGAGGTAAGGGCTAGGGTGACCATATGAAAAGGAGGACAGGGCTCCAGTATCTTTAACAGTTGTATTGAAAAGGAAATTTCAGCAGTTGTCATTTGTATATATGGTGAAATTTCCTCTTCATCACAACAGTTAAAGCTGCAAGAGCCCTGTCCTCTTTTAAATCTGGTCACTCTAGTATAGCTCCTGCAGCTTTAACTGTTGTGATGAAGAGGACGTTTCACCAGGTTCTCCATATATACAAATGACACCTGCTGAAATTCCCGTTTCTATGCAACTGTTAAAGATATAGGAGCCCTGTCCTCCTTTCCATATGGTCACCCTAGGTAAGGGCAACAGGAGAGCTTCCTTCCCAGAGGGGTGGCTACCATTTGCCTTCCAAATGTCACATTTTCCAGGGCATTGTAGAAGGGGGAAAGGTGGCAGCCACATACATACACACACACACACACACACACACACACACACACAACCAGCACCCTCCAATGATCATATTCATTATGTATGTAGCACAAATGAAGTATTCCATTCACTTCACATATCTTGTCACTTACCAGTAGAGGCGTGTGGGTCTGATTTCAGTGATTCCATTCTGGGTTTTAGTCAGAACCAGCCAGAACTCTAAAAGAGTTATCCAAAGTGCTTAACCCTATCCCCAAAATTGATTCAGCACCTTGTATAGCTCCTTTAGAGTTCTGGCAGGTTTTAACTAAAATCCAGAATGGAACCAAAGTCCCACCAAAACTAGAGCCACCAGCCTCTAGTGTCTCTTACACCAGCCCTATAATGTTAGCTATTATTGTTCTCGTTATCACTATATTGAAGATAGGGGACTTGGAAACATAGTGGTTTGCTTAAGGCTGCCTAGTGAATTTATGGTTCTTCTGAGGTTTAAACTGGAGGAGTCTTAGACAGATAATCTTTTGAAACTTGTTTCCCATGCCATAAGTGACATTATCCACTTAATATTTATAAGCCATTAATGTATACATGTACAAAACACACAGAACATGTCTACTTAATATACCTGGGGGGAAACCAATTATACAGCTGGAGTTTTCTTTGCAGTTTTTTTTTTTTTACCCAGCTCCTCCCACTGCTGAAGAGACAAGCCACATACTAAGCAGAAAGGTGGCTTGTCTCTTTGGCAGGTGGAGCTGATACAGTAAAACAAAGAGAAACTCTGCCTGTGCGATGAGTCCTCCCCTGTGCTGGCAAGGCCCTTCTTTGGATCCTTGCCAAAGTATTTCCTCAGTGGAAACGAAAGGTATATTTGTTGAGATCAGATGTACAAAACTGTTTGCAAGACCCTGTTGCCGGCCATCAAGCCTTGTTCTTTCTCATTTTTTCAAAGATGTTTATCCAGGGCTGGTTCCAGGTTTGAAAGGGCCCTTGGCAAAGAACCTTTTGGTTGGTGCCTTCCTACATCAGTGGGCTTACATGCTGGTGATGGCATGCAGATCTGTACAGCTTTGAACCTGCTACCATATTAATTGCCTCCAACATAACAACAACCCAGGGCATTGTAGGAAATTCAAATTGTGGTTGGCTCACAGGCTCAGCCTATGGGCCCTGTTGGGATGTTGGTACCTTGGCAATTGTCTGAGGATGCTCAGGGCTGAGGCCAGCCCTGAACATACCTAATACCACCTGAACCATATCGAGAGGGTGGGGTTGATTGCCATTACCAAAGAGTTTTAAAAACAGGTGTGTGCACACATACACAGAGCTATTGCTCCATTAGAGATCAACCCTTTTCTTTACAAACATGCTTTGAATTTCAACTAGCTTAGATAGCGACTTGGGCTAGTCCCGTCTTGCTTCATCATTGAGAAGGATGACAAGTTGGGAGAACAATTCTAAACACTGTTGTTTCACATGATTCACATCCACGTGTTTACTGTTTACTGAGGCACTTTGTGTGTGGTCCATGCATTAACTACGGGAAGCCAGAGTTAGTCATCCCTTTGTGTGTATGTGTGTGTTATTAAATAAAAATCCTATGGAAGCCATTTGCTTTCACTGGAAGATATGCTGTATCTCTTTTCATTTTCTTTCATCATATTTACCTCCGGCCTCTTGTGTGAAGAGAACAAATTGAAAGCCGACGTCATCAGTGACTAAAGTCCACCTGTTCTTCCCGAGGCTGATGGCTTAGTCATAATGACAGAGCATTTTTTTCCTACCCCCATCATCTGCTTAGAAGTGCTGCTCTGACTTTTAAAACAAATGCTATCAACAGCTCTTTAGCTTACTGGTCCCATTGTTAAGAGAGCATTTTAATCACACATAGTACCAAATCCCATGGAACACAGTAGGACTTACTTTCACGTAAACAGGCATTGGATCAGGGGTGCATGGATTCTGATTCTGATTCTTGCACTGGGGAGGCTCAGCTGCCAGGCCTAATCACTCATCAGCTTCAAAAACAACAGAGGATCTATTCTCGTGGCACCTTAAAGGCTAGCAAACTTATTTTGGCCTAAGCTTTTGAGGACTAGAACCGTAATCATTTCATGGACTTAATTTCATTGACTACATAAGACACATGACTATCATCTTCAGTTGGTAGGTATATACACACTTGGGTGTAAAGAGGGGAGGGGTAGAAGTTGTAGTTAAATGGCAATGAAATGAAAAAAAACCCAAAAGCAGTCTGTGACAATTCGAGTAGATGTAAAATGTACACAAAACAAGCTCAGTGAGACTTCATGACAGCAAGGATATTTATTTATTTATTTATTTTATTACATTTATATACCACCCCATAGCTGAAGCTCTCTGGGCTGTTTACAAAAAGGATAGGTGTTAACACAATCAGTTTAGCAATACTGTGGAAATTAGCATCTGCAGTGGAACAGAAAACGATTGTCTCTATTCAGACCCAAATGAACAGAACAGAACTTATTCATTAGTAATTTAATGGTTTCATCCTGGAGCCTTGCACTGAAGTACCTTTGCTCTAGGATAACCACCTTAAGGTTAGCACCAGCATTTTCTGGTAAATTGACGTGTTTCTGAATATTGCCATTTCAGGTGTCAAATTTGTATAGTTGTGTAGCTTCAGTATCAAGGTTTGCTCCACCCTACAGTAAACAGGGGAAGAGGACAGACAAAGGCCTTAGCTAGACCTAAGGTTTATCCCGGGATCATCCTGGGGTCATCCCTGTTCATGTAAATGACACACAGGGGATCCCGGGAACAGGCCGGGATGACCCCAGGATAAACCTTAGGTCTAGCTAAGGCCAAAGTTTCAGAAGGATAGGTGCAGAGGCTAGGGGGTCATAGTGACCGAAAACCAGTCTGAGGTTATTTTTTCATACTGAGGTCTGGAAGAATGACTAACTCATGGTCCCATGCTTGCTTTCCCCCAAAGCTGGTTGGAAAGCTCCTGACAAAATGTACCCTATGATTAGAAGGTGGAACTATCAGTCATTCAATCCCTCCCTCCCCCCTCATCAGTGTTTAGAAAAACAAATGTTTTGAGATACACTATCTTCCTTTCCAAAGCTGGATTGCCTCATCTAGCATCTAGATTTGGATCTGGTCACTTTGAAGGAAAGAGCACTTGAGCTTGGGGAGCACCAGAAATGGTCCAGAGGGGGCCAGCATGGGCTCAGGCTTTAGGTTTTGGCCAAAACTGATGTAGAACCCATAGTAACAACTGTAAAAGGATATAAATGTCTTCTGTTCTCCCTACAAAATTACCACCTTCTCCTCCCCACATTACAGTGTTAAACTAAGTATTAAAACTTATTTTACTAAAACTTAGGCTGCATCTTCAGTATTGCGTTCAGTTCTGGGCACCACACTTCAAGAAGGATGCAGACAAGCTGGAACATGTTCAGAGGAGGGCAACAAGGATGATGAGGGGTCTGGAAACAAAGCCCTATGAAGAGAGACTGAAAGAACTGGGCATGTTTAGACTGGATAAGAGACGGTCGAGGGGAGACATGATAGCACTCTTCAAATACTTAAAAGGTTGTCATATAGAGGAGGGCCAGGATCTCTTCTCGATCATCCCAGAGTGCAGGACACGGAATAATGGGCTCAAGTTACAGGAAGCCAGATTCCGGCTTGACAACAGGAAAAACTCCCTGACTGTTTGAGCAGTATGACAATGGAACCAGTTACCTAGGGAGATTGTGGGCACTAGAGGCATTCCAGAGGCAGCTGGGCAACCATCTGTCAGGGATGCTTTAAGGTGGATTCCTGCATTGAGCAGGGGGTTGGACTCGATGGCCTTATAGGCCTCTTCAACTCTACTATTCAATGATTCTACAAAGTTTTTTAAGTCACAATCTATTATGCAGAAGATATAGGACAGATACCCATGCCTGAACTGATGTTTTAGGAAGGGAGTCTGAGGAACTGAAGCACATAGTGGTGACAAAATTTGTCAAACCTATTGACAAATTAAAAGCAAATAAGTCACCAGGCCCAGATGGTATCCATCCCAGAGTTCTCAAAGAACTCAAATATGAAATTGCAGATCTTCTAACCAAAATATGCAACATGTCCCTAAGCTCAGCCTCTGTACCAGAGGACTGGAGGATGGCCAATATAACACTAATTTTTTTTTAAAAAAAAAGGGATGCAGGGAGGATGTGGGAAATTATAGTCCAGTTAGTTTAATGTCTGTTCCAGCTAAATTGGTTGAAAGCATTATTAAAGACAAAATTAGTAAGCATATGGACAAGTCCTTCTGAAAACAAATCAACATGGTTTCCGCAAAGGTAAGTCCTGTCCCATTATTCTTTTAGAGTCCTTTGAGAATTTCAATAAACAGGGTTGATGTAGTGGACATTGTTTCCTTGGACTTCCACAAAGCTTTTGATAAAGTCCCTCACCAAAGACTCCTGAGAAAACTTAGCAGTCAAGGAATAAGGGGACAGGTCTTATGGACCAGTAACTGATTAAAGAACCGGAAGCAAAGAGTAGGAATAAATGGTAAATTCTCCAATAGAGGGAAATTAATTGTGGGGACCCACAGTAATCTGTTTTGGGACCAATTCTTTTCAACTTGTTCATAAATGATCTGGAATTAGGAGTGAGCACTGAAGTGTCAAAGTTTGCCAATGCCACCTAATTATTTAAGGAAGTTAAAACAAAAAGTCATTTTGAGGAGCTCCAAAGGGATCTCTCAAAGTTGGGAGAGTGGGCAACCAAATGGCAGATGTGGTCTAACGTAAGCAAGTGTAAAGTGATGCATGTTGGGACCAAAAAAAAAGTCCCAGCAACTTCCAAGTTTAATCTGATGGGATCTGAGCTGGTGTTTTCCAACCAAGGAAGAGATCTTGGGGTTGGGGTTGACAGCTTGATGAAAATGTCAACTTAGTGTGTGGCAGCTGTAGAGAAAGCTAACTCTATGTTAGGTGTTATTAGAAAAGGAATTGAGAATAAAACTACCAGTATCATACTGCCTTTATACAAATCTATGGTGTGACCACACTCTGTACAGTTCTGGTCACCACACCTAAAAATATATATGATAAAGCTGGAAAAAATGCAGAAAAGGGCAACTAAAATTATCAAGGGGCTGGAGCATCTCCCCTATGAGGGAAGGTTACAAAAGTTGGGATTGTTTAGCTTGGAAAAAGGAGGCTAAGAGGAGACCTGATATAGGTGTACAAAATTATGCATATTATTAGTGAGACATTGTTCTCCCACTCCCATAATACTAGAACCCAGGTTCTCTCCCATGAAGCTGATTGGTGCGAGATTCACGGCAGATAAAAGGAAGGACTTCTTCACACAATGCATAGTTAAACTACAGAATTCAATACCACAAAATGTGGTGATGGCCACCAATTTGGGTGTCTTTGAAAGTGGGTTGGATAACTTCCTGGAGGAGAAGGCCATCAATAGCTACTAGTCCTGCTGGCTATGTGCTACCTCCAGTATCAGAGGCAGAAGGGCACTTTATGTGCCACGACACAGGCTCTTTACAACAGGCCTATCTGCGGACACTCCCTGCTCAAGCTAAGCGCCACCACTTTATGAGCCTGAGGTGAGGGACAAACACCACCTTTCTACAAACTATGTGGGGAAAGGGGTTAAACAGGAATAATTTCAGGAATAAAATAATGTGCTGTGAATTATATGTGCTGATGGTGAATTAATGTCAGAATGGGGCAAAATGTCAGAAGGGGCATAAGCACACAACACCTGGGTTGCAGACCTTTTTATTCTCCCAGTATTTTAACACTTAATTTTAACTTAAATTTAAATTTTACTGTTTTAACTCTGTATTTTAATTTTATATCAATTTTGCTGCGTGTTTTTTATTCTGGTTGTGCTTTTCATATTGTATTGTGTGTTTGAGCTTTTAACCTGTTGATTGTCTTACTATGATTTTAATTTTTGTGAACCGCCCAGAGAGCTTCGGCTATTGGGCGGTATAGAAATGAAATGAAATAAATAAATAAATAAATAAATAAATTGCACCCTAGGGCCAAGATGCACATGGCCCCTGGGCCTTTGCCAAAAGCAACCATTACAAGGGCGATGGTGATTCTTAGCAAAGGCTATCAATGGCTACCAGCCCTGATGGTTGTGTGCTATCTCCAGTGTTCGAGGCAATAAGCCTGTGTGCACCAGTGGCTGGGGAACATGGGCAGGAGGGTGCTGTTGCACCATGTCCTGCTTGTTCCTCCCTGGCCGATGGCTGGTCGGCCACTGTGTGAGCAGAGTGCAGGTCTAGATGGACCCTTGGTCTGGTCCAGCATGGCTCTTCTTATGTTCTTAGTAGGAAACAAGTGCTTCTTCCAGAACCTGTCGATCAATATTTTTGCTGAGGCTGTTCAAAAATCAACTCAAATTTGGGATGAAGTTAAGAGAATAACCGAGAGGCCATAGCAGAATTACTACTGGATAACTGGGCAAACCAATTTCTGGACTTTTCCTGGGACATTTTCAAGTGACCTGTCAGCCCCCCCTTTTTTTTAATGATCCTAGCTCAAGTTCCTTTTCATGTGAACCCTACCAGAGATGTATACTAAGAGGAAACCGTCACAGTTGATGTACTGGCTGACTAAAGATTAATAAAATCACCATTTATTTATGTATTTATTTAAAAATGCACCGAGAAGCATCCCGTCTGATCCCCTAACAGCTTAGTTTAAGATTTCAAAGCAGCAGCTTTTATTCGGACTCTGCTGGCTTCATTGAGGAGGAATGGGCAGCTGTTCCGCTTCATCACGGGCCCTTGCCATTCTTGGATCCTTGCAATTCATTCATACTAATAACAGAGGCCCCACTTCAAACATATTGCTATCAGTGACACGCAGAAGCAGAACACAAACTGAGTGTCAACACAGGGCTAGAGGTGGCAAAGGGACATTGATGTCAGGGAGCTCTGGTAGTGCTGGTTTGAGGATCCAGGCATTTGGCTTGCCAAAAATGGAACCGTTTCCTAGCCAAGGGCTTAATTCAAGGTATTTTCTACAGGGAGTGGAATTCAAGGAGATGATGATTGTGTCACAAAAGTTTCTGTCCTGCACTATGCATGGATAGAAAGGAGGTGATTGATTTTGATGCACACTTACCTAATTTCGCATTTTTTGTATGAATGCACAAATTGAAATTCACTTATTCTTCGGAATTCACAGTTATCCAAGTTTTGCAATAGGGTTCTCCAGTTAAAAGTGTACAGAATTGTGTATATTAGGTGAAAGTGCACATAAAAAATGCTTATATACGTGGAAATAACATTCAAAATGCATTATATTAGTAAAATTGTTTGCGCAGAAATGGATATTTTAGGAGAAATGAATACGAAATATTTACCAACTTTCATTCTTTTTTTTTTTAAATCCTCAATTTTCAGATCAAAGCAAACTTAAGACTGGAAAAAAATGAGAAATTGAGAGAAATTAATAGATTTGTCCATCCCATGTTTTCTCCAGCCAGTTTCTCCACACTCTCCTGGGATTCAACCCTGCCTGCCTGCTTTAAGTAAGCCTTCTGGTAGCTGCAAGGAAAGAAGTATAGAGAGCGGAACACCCCTTTCCCCTGAGCCAAATAGTTTTGTGCTGAGCAATCCAATGGGGGCTGCTACATTAATGGACTACGTGGTTAAGTCCAGATCTATCAAAGCTGCAAAGGGCTATGTCACACACAAATCTACAAGGAGAACAAAGAGGCCTGTGTTATTCTACAGCTTGCTACTGTACTCTGTGTGAGCGTGTGTGTGTCAGGTAACAAATGGAGCTGGATGTGGGTAAGTCCATCTGTCCCTGCTCATTTTTAATCCAGTTGAAAGCCCAGCTGAAAGTTGGATTCACATTATTTTGCTGGCCATTTATGAACTTGTATGGATTTCAGAACTGGCTAAGGGAACTAGGGCTGTGCACCGCCCCGGATCTGAACCCTGAATCCAAAGATGATTGGGGTGATTCAGACCTCCAAATCGTGGATCCGAGGCAGTTTGGGTGAGGGCTGAGGCAGCCCAAAGCCGAAGCCAATTTTCTCAAAGCTTCGGGCTGCCTCGGCACTTCAGAACCAGCCCTCGGTGGGTCCCTTACCTGCTGCCTCTGCCCCCACCGCAGCAGAGGCGGAGGCAGCAGGTGAGTGGGGAAGAGGGAGGGGAGGCTTACTTGTTGCTGCCATCCACTGCCGCCGCCACCAACACATAAGCCCGGAAGTAGGCTACGCAGTCTACTTCTGAGCTTACGCGTCAGCGGCAGTGGAAGCTGACGGACTCAAGGATGGCAGCAGCAGGTAAGTGGGGAGGGGGGCTTACCTGCCTCTGCTGTCTGCTGCTGCTGCTGTCCTTGCAAGGATGATGGTGGCAGCGGGCAGCGGAGGCACCAGGTTAGTGGGGAAGGGGAGACTTTCGGCACCCAGAAAAGTCCGAGTTGGTTTGGAGGGCCCGAATCTCGCCTCGGCTTTGGAGCATAGGTGGGTCGGGCAACCCCCGAGGCAGCCACGAGGTGGATCGGGGCTGCTTCAGGGGATTTAGATCAGCCTCCGAGGTGGATCAACTGGTGGGTGCACAGCCCTAAAAGAAACCCACATAATAATAATAATAATAATAAGAAGAAGAAGAAGAAGAAGAAGAAGAAGAAGAAGAAGAAGAAGAAGAAACAGCAGCAGAAGAAGAAGCAGCAGCAACACATATTCCGAGTGTGTGTGTATGTGTGTGTGTGTGTGTGTGTGTGTGTCTTCGTCTTCTCTAGAACTAAATGAAAGGAAGCAGGGGAACAGAGCAGTGAGTACAAGAGATGCATGCTTTGTTCTTGTCAATGTTGGCATAACATTTCAAAGTGACTTCTGTGGGCTGATTCCAATGCTACAGCCATTGAAACAACCCTGTGTAGACTGCCACCATAATGATGCTTCTGTATCACGGTATGTTACAATGCTATGAACATGTCTGGGAAGATTTTGGGTGTGTTTCCTTACAGAAGATGGCCTAAAGGCAATGGAGGCTGGTGACTCCAATTTCAGTGGGGCAGTGAACCCATCCTGGGCTTCATTGAACCAGCCAGAACTCTAAAGTAGCTATTCCAACGTGCTGAACCGTATCCCCTAATTTCCCCACTGAAATTCAAGCCACCAGATTCCACTGCCTAATGGACTGAACAACGGCATGATCTATGCGTGGCTCTTCTGCCCCAACTGGGCACTGTGTTATTTATTATATTGCCTCTTAATCTTTCCATTTTCAACCGTTTTATTCGTCCCAGTATAGATCTGTTGGCAACTGATCAGGCTTCATTATCTGCCATCACACACTGATTGATTGTTCCTAGGAAGAACTTCTAATCCTTTTTTGGAACTGTTCTTCCTCAGGGCCTGGTTCTCCACTTCTGCTCTGACTTGCAGCCTTGAAGGCCTTGGCCTTGCGTGCATTGTCTTTTCAGCTCAGCCCTACCATTTCTTTTAGCTCAGCTTCCTTCAGCCTCTCATTCATCCTCCTTCTACAGTTAAGTATTGATCTCCTGAGTTTATTAGTTGTTTGCAGTTCAAGTCCTGTTATCAATTGAGTTGAAGATTGATTTACATGGAAGTATACGTTGGATGTGAATTTAGCTGCCTGGGCGGACATCTCCTGCCCCAATGCATATTAAAGCCAGAACAATGTCTACTCAGAAATAAGCCCCACTGAGTGGGAGAACCAGAGATTTTCTAGCTCACCTAAAGCCTCCTAAAACTAGTCTAAAGTCCTGCTCCTTTCCAACTTTGGGGGCCCTCAGTCTCCTCACCACAGAGGGGCTGATGGATAATGCAAATATGGGTCATGTATAATGAATCCCTCCTCCAAAATTTGCATGTAGTGTGGCCCATCCCTTTCCCCCTCTCGCTGGAAGTGACAGCCTAACCACACAGCTGTGACTGGGACCTGCCTTCATGCCACAGTGATTGGCCAAGCAGGGATGTCTGTCATCCCAGTGATGGAGGGGCTGCCCTGCCTGTTTGACACATAGGAAAATGATTGCTATTAAAGCTTGAACTTTGAACTGTTTCAAACCTTTGAAATTTTCTGCATGTCTACACTTCTCAAGCTTCAGTTTAAAACAAAAATGAGCAAAATGGTCTGGTAGATTTGGAATAATCAGCCTTACACAACCAGATTGATCACTCATTTCAGCTCCCTCCCATTTTCATTTTCAACCAGTTTTCCAGCTCATTTGAATGGGAAGTCCACATTTCTAAGCATTTTTTCCTAAACTGTGCACTTTTCCTCAGTTGACTAAAGTGTAAAAAAATTAAATAAATTCAAATGCATTTCAAAGTGTGTGTTTTTCTTAAACATGCATTTGTCCAATGTGATTTGCCAATTCTGGTATTTGCAAACATTTCTTGGTAAAAAGGTGCTCCGGTCTGCATTCACATTTGGGAATATGACCAGGATATGTTTGCATGATTTGCAAACAGAAATGAAGCTCTCGTACACCCTTAAATATGGAGATACATGTGCATGAGATTGCAGCTGAATACATCTCTACACTGGGAATAATTCAAAGATCCAATACAGATTTTGTAAAATCTGTTCCATCTGTGTTTCACAGATAGGCACTTTTCATTCTGTTCTCTGCCCATCGATGGAATCAGGGTTTTTTTCCCCCCAGTTTCCAAATTTGTGAAAATGTGAATTTGCACAAATCCACACGTGCAAATGCGCAAAGTCCTCCAAAATGTGCAAATTCCCCCCAAATGCGCAAATCCCACCCAACCCCAATGCACATTTTTTTCACTTTAGCCTATGTGGGAAATGCAATATTTTGCTATTTTTTTCCATTTTTGTGTATTTTATATGACAAAATTTGTGCATAATTCCTAAAAAGTTAGGAAAATGGTCTGCAAGTCTGCAGATTCCACCTGACAAGGGGAAAGCTGGTCTGCTGCAGAATCCACAGGTCAGATTCATAAAAATCCAAACTCATTTGGTTCCGCTGTGGATTTCTCCAACGTCCCTAGATGCAATGCCCAATGATACAGCGGTCCTTTCTAGCTTCAGAGAAATAACTCTTACTTATGCAAGCTCTATGCATATGGGAAACTGAATGCACAGAGATCAGAAAAGGACCCATCTCAACTCCAGACTACTACACCATGAATAAATGTATAGGGCTTGAGTCATAAGATGACGTGTGGATGATTATATATGGTACCTTTCCCCAATCTGGTACCCTCTATATGTGTTGGACTCCATCTTCCATATTTCCCAGCCAGCATGGCCAAGGCTGATATACAGCAGTGCTGTCCAAACCATGAGATAATTGCCAGCCTCATAAACACTTCTGGAAGACTGTCTTCATGAATAATACACCGAAGTTCATCTGAGCCAGACTGGCACTGCAATTTCTGGAACGAGCAGCAAGCTAAACTGGCAGCTCCTGTTCTTCACTGACTTTGGGGTTATTCCCTTGCCCTGCTGTCTGGAAGAATGGTTTAATGCAGGCTTGGTGTCTGACTGAGCTCAACTCCACTTGTTTATTAAAGGAAAAGCTCTTAGCCTCAAACAGAATTTTATGAGACTGGACTGGAAGTGAGCCAATTCTCAAATGTAATTGAGAATTGTAGGACTTGCACGTATTAGGATGCTGTTTCCCCAAGGCATGAAAAACTCTTTCTCTCAATCCCCCCTCCTGTTCCTCTTCAGATGCCCATGCTGTTTGCAAGTCTCCACCTCTACAGATTAAAAGGATGGGAAAGGTAAATGAGAAAATACCCTCTGCATATCCATTGAAACTGTTTGGTTGGAAATTCAGGAAATTCAAGAAGAATTTCTTCACACAGTGCACAGTGAAGTGATGGAATTCACAGCCAGGGCTGGCCCAAGATCCTGGTCGTGCTTTTTATATTGTATTTTGTATTTGTGTGTTTTTAAATTGTTGGTTGTTTTATTATGCTCTTCGTGGTTTTAATTTTTGTGAACCGCCCAGAGAGCTTCGGCTATTGGGTGGTATAGAAGTGAAATAAATAAATAAATAAATAAATAAGAAATTTTCTTTCCTGAGGCAAAGGACAAGATCCACCCCCCCCACTTCCAAAACAGCTACAGAAACAAATTGGGCTGGCAATTGAACCTTACTCCAACACTGGCAACAACACAGAGTCCTCCATCACACCCAAGGGAAGCAGGCTAGTTTAGGGGCTGTAGGACAGGCTCTTACAGGTTTGTTCTCAGCTGTTGCTAGACGAGGCGTTAGCGCGGTGTGAGGCCTGGTTTCCCTCCTGTGCATCCAGATGATGCACAGGGGAATCCGGGGTCAGGCCGCGCTGAAACCTCCCTTAAACCGGCATAAGTGAATTCGCTTATGGCCTGGTTTTTCCTCAGGCTGGGCCTATGGAAAGTCTAGCAGGGTGGTGGCTTTTTTGCGGCTGCTCGCTTACTTGCGAGTAGCCGGGAGACGCCACGGACTGGGCACAGCGCTCATAGGAGCGCTGTGCCCATCGGGCCGGGGGGGATCCGGAGGGGGGGGAGATAGGGACCGCAGGGGAAGGCTGGACCTGGCAGGAGAGAGGGGGTAGAAGGCATGGGGCATGGAGGGAGGGAAGAAGGCATCGGGTGAGGGAAGAAGGCATGGGGCATGGAGGGAGGGAAGAAGGCACGGGGCATGGGGGGAGGGAAGAAGGCACGGGGCATGGGGGGAGGGAAGAAGGCACGGGGCATGGGGGGAGGATGGGCGAGCGAGGGGGAAGGGGGTCATCAGGCATTGGCGGGGAATCAGGGGGAGCGGGCGGGCTTTATTTTTTTTAAAAAAAAACCACTTACCTTCTCCGGCGGCTCTCCTGCGCACATTTATTTATTTATTTATTACATTTTTATACCGCCCAATAGCCGAAGCTCTCTGGGCGGTTCACAAAAATTAAAACCACAATAAAACACCCAACTGGTTAAAACACAATTACGAAATACAGTATAAAAAGCGCAACCAGGATAAAACCACACAGCAAAGTTGATATAAGATTAAAATACAGAGTTAAAACAGTAAAATTTAAATTTAAGTTAAAATTAAGTGTTAAAATACTGAGTGAATAAAAAGGTCTTCAGCTGGCGACGAAAGCAGTACAGTGTAGGTGCCAGCCAGCACATGGCTCCTTTAACTAAAAAAAAAAGGGCCGACGCTACGGGGTTTCCCGTTGCCCCTTCGCATCTTCCATGTAGAAGCCGGCGACGGCACGCGCTAGCTCTAGCGTGCCGTCGCCCCTCCTCCCTGCCGGCTTATCTGGCAGGTCGAGCAAGGCCCCTCCTCAGAGAGTAGAATGGCTGGGGGACTGCCATTGCTGCCTCCTAGCATCTGCTGCCTGACTTAGTTGCTTCGTTCTGTCTAATCATAGAATCATAGAATAGCAGAGTTGGAAGGGGCCTACAAGGCCATCGAGTCCAACCCCCTACTCAATGCAGGAATCCATCCTAAAGCTTCCCTGACAGATGGTTGTCCAGCTGCCTCTTGAATGCCTCTAGTGTGGGAGAGCCCGGTACTGTCCACTGCCACAGGTGGTGACAATAGTGTTAAAGGAAGACAAATTCATGGAGGAAATCTTTCAATGCTTACTTGGCATTGGAAATTAACCTTTGAATGGCGGACTGCTCCAAATGTTGTGGTACAGTTCTTGGCTCGAGTGTTTCATACAAAAACTTACCTATGTTAGAGGAAGATGTATATAAAATGGGTTCACCCTAACCATCTGTCAGGGATGCTTTAGGGTGGATTCCTGCATTGAGCAGGGGGTTGGACTCGATGGCCTTGTAGGCCCCCTTCCAACTCTGCTATTCTATGATTCTATCATTAAGTCCGTGTGTGCATACATTAGGGAACATTACATACAGAATTGGGCAAAGTTTTTTTAAAAAATGCAGATTGATGTGGAAATTGGATGGAAGAGTTTTATGACAGAATACGTGCAACATTGACATGGATTGGATATATCAGCCCCTACTAGTCATGATGGATATATGCAATTCAGAAGTCGTATATCATTGAAATACCACTTGGTGGGAAGCAATCGTGGTCTCATAGATGATGGAGAAAATTTGTCCTCTGTTGCTCCAGGAGGTAGGATCCAAACCAAAGGGTTAAAATGACATAAAAGGGGCTTTTCAACTCTGGAACAGCTGTTCAACTCTGGAACAACTGTTCAACTCTGGAATAGCCTGCCTTAGAAGGTGGTGGACTCTCTTTCATTAGAAGTTTTAAGCAGAGGCTGGATGGCCACGTATCATGGAGATATCAGAAGATTTCCCTTGAAACTCTGTGATTCTATGAATTGTTTGCAACATTTTCCTGTAATCATGAGTCAAGCTCAATGGAATGATAACATCCTGAGTAGGGCTATTATGGTATTTATACACCAGAAAATGTGCAGTATTGTGCTTTCTTCACCACAGTTGTGCCCTAAAACTGTACTCTAAAAATAGGCTAAAATGGCTTTGTTTAAAGGGGGAAAACGCAGCCCAAAGGAGAGGGGAAATGGCATAAACATATAAATGTCAGGAATCGAAAGGAAACAATCAGCCGCCACCACCACTCACCATCCCAGAGAATAAATAAGAGGCAATAAAATCCATTTCACGTCTGGGATATGAATGGTAGACAAAATTGTGTGCCATAAATCCACCCTTTTTTATCTGACCATAAATCCTGCCACTGACCAAGCAACGCCATGCACATCCGTATTTTGTCCCTATCAGGAAAGGGGAAGAAGGGCCAGGTGACAGGATGCCAGGAAGTTAGAAAATAGCTTTGTCGTTTCTGGAGAAAGGGAACCATTAGCAAAATGAACGGGCTTCAGAACAGAAACGGACACTTACGCTCTCCATGCAAAGCCCCTCACTTCTCAATCCCGGTGTCCGTCCTCCACTTTCTGAATAATGTTCAATGAACAAGAAACTAAGGCTGAAATCTGGTGTACACTGACAGGATATTCAATCTCACTGAACTCAGCTGGGCTTACTTTGCAGTAAACATATATAGCATTATATTACTGTGCAGCCACCCTCCTGATCTGCCTTGGAGTCCGATCCAGAGCCCCCGAAGCAGCCCCAATCCACCTTGGAGCTGCCTTGGGGGTTCCCAATCCACTTCAGCACCGAAGAGACCCACTTCCTGGCTTTAGCGTCCTTGAGTGGAAGCCCCCAGATGCAAGATGTTGGTGGCGGCGGTGGACCCAGGTAAGTGGGGCAGGGTCCAAACCACCCCGATCCACTTCGGATTCAGGGTTCAGGTCCAAGGCGGTGCACAACCCTACATGATATTGCATGACTCAAGAAATTCCAACTAGATTTTGCTAGACACTTTTGCTGAACTGCAGATGTATCGTACACACGTATCTGGGTCTCGCAGATTGGGGTGGACTCATGAACTCAGCCCTGAACCTGGATGCCCATGTTTTAGCCATGGCCAGGAGTGCATTTGTACAGCTGGGATTAGTGTGCCCCTTTGTAGAGATGTCTGCTATCATGGCTGTGCAACGCTTTGGATCCAGATCCAAATACTGAACCGAAGCAGTCTTATTCAGGCTGAAGTGGGCTGGATCGTGTCTGAAGTACTTCAGAGCACTTTGGCCTGACCTGGGATGATGGCAAGCCACTGCGCCCCCCCCCCAATCTGCTGAGCTGTGGTAGCGGTCGAGACTTATCTGCTCACCCCTAGCAGCTGCCCGTCCTCCATGAAAGCCACTATTTTAAAGGATGATGGGAGCTCTGTATTGTCGTAGGTGTAAAGTTGTGCACAATAGCAGCCGTAAAGGGCCATTTCTGAGGCTATTTATAGGGAACACATAAGAGGGAACATGATGGGGGAGATGGGGTTAACAAATAACAAATTCCAACGGCATGATCTAGGCACAGTAAAGCACCCATTAAACAGGGAAGATTTAAGCCATTTTCAGATCATTGATATATAGAGGGGGATCATTTCTTCTTGCTCCACACATTCTTCTTTACCATGTTGATGTACATGTGTAAAACATATATGAACGTTGGCTCTCAACATGCAGTTAGGTACCCTGGAAAAGGCAGATCAGCCCAATTTGTGGAGGTCAAGGCTGGGGACGGTGGCCATCATCTTGTTCCCATCCACATGTTGATTGTCCACATGTTCAATGCATCCAAACAGGTTTCTGAGGATGTGCTTAATCCTTCCTTGGAATCCACGGTACTTCAAAGTGCTGAACGCAAGATGGATTTCTGCCCCAAGCAGATTTCAAATTCATTTTGTTTTGTCCTATTAATTTAGGTAAGTACTTACAACATAAGAGGGCTTCAGCTATTGGGTTGCATAGAAATGTAATAAATGAAAGAATGCAATGAATAAGAAGAGTTATGCTGGATCAGGCCAAAGGTCTCACTAGTCCAGCACTGTGTTCCTGCAGCAGCCAATTAGATGCGTACTGGAAACCAAAAAACAGGACATGAACACAATAGCCTCTTCCTCCTCCAGTTGTGTTCTCCAACAATTGGTGTTCAAAAACTTAATGCCTTCGATACTGGAGGTAATATATAGCCATCCTGACTAGTACCCATACCTTACTTCTAAATGGAAAGGAATACAAATATAGGTATACAATGTTTCTGAACTTGCAGAATATCCTTTAAATTAGGGGTGTGCACGGACCCCCCGCTCCGCTTCACTTGCAGATCCGCCATTTTTCGGAGCGGGTCGCTCCGCCCCGCCCCCGCTCCGCCCACTTCCGCTCCGCTCCGCTCGGAGCTCCGGATCGGATCCGGAGCTCCGTTTTTGCCCCCCCATAGGCTTGCATTGAAAGCTAAAAAAGTAAACAACTTTTTTTCCGTTGAAGTTAGAAACCTCACGTTTGGCACCATGACACCTCATGGGCGTATACACACACACGCCAAGTTTCAAGGCAATCCCATCATCCCCTGATTTTTGGCGAATTTTTGAAAATCGGGCACCCCATTCACACCCCTTGGGATAGCTCCGTCAATTTGCATGTTACAAACCTCAAACTCGGCACCAGGGCAGCTTATCCATGTGTCCACATGCACGCCAAGTTGCAAGCAAATCCCATCATCCCCTGATTTTTGGCGCGGCTCTACCCTCTAACGCACCTCCCATAACCCTAATTCACACCCCTTTAGATAGCTCCGTCAATTTGCACGTTAGAAACCTCAAACTCAGCACCATGATAGCTTATCCACGTGTCCACATGCACGCCAAGTTTCAAGGCAATCCCATCATCCCCTGATTTTTGGGGAATTTATGAAAATCGGGCACCCCATTCACACCCCTTGGGATAGCTCCGTCAATTTGCATGTTAGAAACCTCAAACTCGGCACCAGGAGAGCTTATCCATGTGTCCACATGCACGCCAAGTTGCAAGCAAATCCCATCATCCCCTGATTTTTGGCATGGCTTAACTCACCCCAAATTGTCCCATTCTACAACTACGTCAATTTGCACGTTAGAAACCTCAAACTCAGCACCATGATAGCTTATCCACGTGTCCACATGCACGCCAAGTTTCAAGGCAATCCCATCATCCCCTGATTTTTGGGGAATTTATGAAAATCGGGCACCCCATTCACACCCCTTGGGATAGCTCCGTCAATTTGCATGTTAGAAACCTCAAACTCGGCACCAGGAGAGCTTATCCATGTGTCCACATGCACGCCAAGTTGCAAGCAAATCCCATCATCCCCTGATTTTTGGCGCGGCTTAAACTTTTTAACTCACCCCAAATCAAGTCCCATTCTACAACTACGTCAATTTGCACGTTAGAAACCTATCCTTTGGTCCCATGACAGCTTACCCATGTGTCCCCATGGACACCAAGTTTCAAGGCAATCCCATCATCCCCTGATGTTAGGGGAACTTTTGAAATTTGAACACTCCAGTATGTCAGGGATTTAAAGTTGCAATTGCAGACAGCTCAATGGGGCCAGTTCCAAGGCAATCCCAACATGCCACGAGATAACCCTAAATCTTCTGGCACATTTGAAAAAGGGATTATTGAATTTGATAAAGTCTAAGTGAGCGCAGGAAGGACTTCTCCCCTGAGTCAAAGCAAGACACATACACCATCGCTGCAAGGCGGGAAGGGGAGAATTATTATTATTATTATTATTTATTTATATAGCACCATCAATGGAAAGCAGGCAGGCAGCATGCATTGTAGTGCCGCAAGGATGGCTTGAGCACTAACGCATAGCAAACCAACCCATAAGTGGGCGCAAAGTGAGGCAAAGATGGCTGGTTGTTTCTTTCTAAGCCAGCAGTTACGCCTTGAGGGGCACAGAGGAGGACGATTGGGAGCAAACCAGGCACCAGGCGGGCAGAGAGGCAGGCAGAGTAGGCGAGGAGTCAGTCCTGGCAGATGCCCCACCACAGCAGCACCCCGGGGGAGGCGGGCAGGCAGGCAGGCAGGCTGCGGGCATTTCTGGGGGCACAAGGAAGTGATGGCTGGTTTCTAAGCCAGCATTGCAGTTAGTCACGCATTGCAAACGCAAACCATCCCAGCGAGTCGGTCACCGAGGAGGACAGGCTAGCAGAGGGGCAGGCAGAGTGACATGTCATAGATCTAGTATTGGGGAGGAGTCAGTCCCGGCAGATGCCCCAACACAGTAGCACCCTGGGTGGGCATTGGAAAACGCCATCTTGTGGGTCAATACTTCCCCCACCCCATGTCCTGCAGGGTTGCCTGCCTAACCCTTGTGGGGATGGGAGATGGAGAGCTTAGAGTGGCAGTGCCAGCAGCAGCCTTCGGCTTTCCCCTGGAACCAGTCGCCTTGCCCGCCTCTTTCCCCAGCAAGATCGCCTGGTGCTGCCTATGAAGATGCATCTTCATGCTGCTGGTTCCATAATGCCCTGTCGATGAACCCCTGCTTAGGCTGAGTTTGCAGTGGCGACAGACAGCAAAGCGGGGATCCGCTCCCAACTCAAAGTGGTCCCACACGATGCTTGTCTTTCGTTTCTGTGGTGACACCACCAATTGCCCGCCTGAGCTCTCTGGTGTTGCCACAGAAACAGGGGTGTGGGATGAGACTGGGGAGAGAGCCTCGGCCTGCTGCTGCTCCTCCTCAGCCCCCACATCCTGGAGGCCCACCGCCTCCTCCTCCTCCCCCCCCTCCACTGTGCTGAGGACCTCGTCTAGGTCCATCAGCGGGCTCGTGGGCTGAAAGGAGAATGAAGGAGTTGGGGATACTCCTCCTCCTCTAATGGCACTGCTGCCACGTGCCTCTTGCAAACGGGCACTTTTCCCATTCCCACCCTCAAAAAGAGAACGCCGGGCACAAGTTGCAGAAGAGAGTGGCTCTGCCTGCTGCTTGTCCTGCTTCTGTTTTGGAGCAGTCAGCCAAGGAGTTGCCCGTTTGAGTTTCACAGGAGGAGAGGAAGCCCTGCTGGCAGACTGAGCCTTGCTGCTTTCAGCACGCCTGCTTTCTCTTTTCATGATGACTAACAAAATATTAATACTACTAATACTATGTATAAGGTACTACTAAGAATATGTATAAGAAGAATATAATATGTTTAAATGTAGGGAAATGGGACAAGAACAATAAAATATACTACTACTAATATGTATGAGAATATACTACTAAGAATATCTACAAGAATATAATAATATGTTTTAGAATATTACTAATAAATGTAGGGAAATGGGACAAGAAATGGGACAACCACTACTATAAGAAGAACAAAATATGAATACTACTACTAATATGTATGAGAATGTATACTAATAGACTACTAAGACTATGTCAAAGAATATAATAATAATATGTTTAAGAATAGGGAAATGGTGTGCGTATGCTTTCCCCAAAATGCTCAATCTGTGGCTGCCTGTTGAACTTGACAAAAGCAGCCCACTCCGTCGAAGTTACACAGAGAAGAAAAAGAGAATCCAATTTTTTTGGTATATTTGGTATATAGAAGATAGAAGGAAACACAATCAGGATTTAAGAGAGGGGAGGGGGAAAAAGAACCAACCACTACTATAAGAAGAACAAAATATGAATACTAATATAATATGTATGAGAATATATACTAATGGACTATGTGAAAGAATATAATAAAATATGTTTAAGAATATAAATGTAGGGAAATGGGACAAAAAGTGTGTGTATGCTTTCAAAAGAAAGCTTTCACAAAAGCAGAACAGTCAGGCTTTAATACAGGGAAGGGGGGGGCAACCAACCCAACCACACACTCCAAAATTCAAAAATAAAGTTTATATTAAATCAAAGTAAGGGGAAAACACAGGGCAAACTAAGCTACAAGTCAGAAAGAAGCAAACAAACACACACACACGCCAAACTAAACCTATATTAAATTAATCTATCTCCAAAGCAGGAGCACTAGCTAAGTAAGTGTTCCCTCCACGAACGCCAACCCACAAAGAGACACAAAACAGAAAGTTCTCAGGGTGGGTCTGCCTTAGTCCCCCCTCCAACGCTGGGATTGGAGGAGGATGCTTTCTGAGGAGATGAATTCTCATCAGGATTGGGAGTTGAATGTGCCTGTCATCGCTTCCAAAATAATAATAATAATAAAAAAAAAAAACCCAAACCCCGATTTTTAAAAAAATATTGCACGTGAACCACAGCACGCAGAAAGTTGAGAGTGGTCTCAAAATGACCCCCATCCACGACTCTCTGTGCACAAGAATTTTCAGAACGATAGCTTAAACCCCCCCCCAGTTATCCCCGATTCTTTCCCTCAATGCAATCCTATGGGCGAAAAGCCGAAACGGAGCCCCGCGGTTGACCCTATTTTTAAAAAACTTCTAGCCCGCGACCCGTACGATGCAGAAAGTTGAGAGTGGTCTCAAAATGACCCCCATCCACGACTCTCTGTGCACAAGAATTTTCAGAACGATAGCTTAAACCCCCCCCCAGTTATCCCCGATTCTTTCCCTCAATGCAATCCTATGGGCGAAAAGCCGAAACGCAGTTTGAGCCCCGCGGTTGACCCGATTTTTAAAAAAATATTGCACGTGAACCACAGCACGCAGAGAGGTGAGAGTGGTCTCAAAATGACCCCCATCCACGACTCTCTGTGCACAAGAATTTCCAGAACGATAGCTTCAAAAACAACGTAGTTATGCGCGATTATTTGCCGCAATGCAATCCTATGGCGAAATGTTTTCAAGATGGCGACCGGAGCGCTCCGACTGAACTCGGAGCTCCGAAAAATGGTCGCTTCTCTTCGCCTTGCTTCTAGGGGGTCCGCGGTCCGCTCCTACTCCGCCTCTGGGTAAGGCGGAGCAGGCCAATCCGCTACTGCTTCTACGCTCCTAATCGGAGCGGAGCACATCCCTACTTTAAATGCCTCTACTCTGATTTTCTGAAACAGCAGTCACAAAAGACACTGGGTTCACATAATACGACAACCCACATTCAAGGTTGTGCATAGGTTGAGTGTGGGTTGTTGATGAAATGTGAGTTGTTTTGTTGTGTAAACCAAGCCATGCTAACAAACCATGGTTTGTTAGCTATGAATATCCCATGAAGAGGACCCATGGCTTGTGAACTGTGGGTTGTTTAACAAACCATGGTATCTTAGGGCTTTGCTAGACCTGCTGGGATAAGCCGGCAAGGAGGCGGGGCGGCAGCACGCTGATGTTAGCGCGCGCCGCCCGGGCTTCCAGACGCGGGACGCTCAGGGACGTCGGATCCCTGCAGCGTCCGCCATTTTTTTTAAGTTTAAAGGGGCCACGTGCGGCCCGAAGACTGCGGAGAAGGTAAGGGGTTTTTTTTAGTTAACCCCCCCCCATCCGCTCCTGTGTCGTCTCTCCTTCTCCCTCCATGTGTGTGTGTCTGTCCTGTGTCGTCTCTCCTTCTCCCTACCGGGATCTCCCCCGGCCGATGGGCACAGCGCTCAGCACTGTGGCCAGTCTGCGGCTTTTTGCGGCTACTCGCAAGTAAGCGAGTAGCCGCAAAAAGCCACGGAAGTAGCTAGACGTTCCCCAGCCCCCGCCTCAGGCCGGGGCTGGGGAAAAGGCGCGTCATAAGCGACTTCGCTTATGGCGCGTTAGAGGAGGCTTCAGTGCGGCCTGGAGCCGGATTCCCCTGTGCGTCATGTGGAAGCACAACAGGGAAACCGGCTCTCAAGGCGCGCTAAGGCCTCGTCTAGGAACGCCCCAAGTGTGGCTTTGCACTTTGGATAGCTTCTTTAGAATTCTGAGTGGTTCTGACCCTAAAGCAGATTCACCACCCCACTGATATCAATGCCACCGGCCTCCATTGTTATTAGTTTGTCCATTGGTTCACATACTCTTATACTGGCTTTGTTCAGCAACTTGGTATTCCCAGCTCCTGGCTTGCTTCAGGTAGCTTCTCAAAGCCCAGCCCTGACACCATCAATATGGTTTACCGAAAGTGTCATCCTTTAACTGCCAGGTGAAGACTTAATTTATTTGATTTGATTCCTTCTGAAGAATAAATGTGTGGGTTTTTTTTAGCTCTGTGTTTGAATGGATTTTTCTGCCTCATTCCCTGCTTTTTAACTTTTTTTCTTACTGTAGCCTTTGTATTTTACAGTGTGATTTTAATTTGGAAGTTGTCGAAGTTTCCCTGAAACATTTTATTTGAAAGAGGGGCTGTAGATTTATTGGCAGAAATAAAACAAATAATATCTGAACTCACGGAGAACACCATGTGAATATTCAGCCTATTAATTCCTACTTTGCGAAGCAAATAGCTTCCCCATACTTTTGGAAGACAATATGTTACAACAGCCTTGAGATTCCGCCCAGCAACTAGGATGCTTGTGTAGCTAATCATTTACTCTCGCAAATAGGCAATTGTATCGGGTGCGGGTTACGGTAAAGCTTTTGAGTTTCTCTGTGGATTTGAAAGCATAGGCACTTGTGTGATCTGGGGAGTATGTGTGCCTGGTAAATATTATGCCACTAAATTAATTTTAATGGATCCTTCAGAGGGAGAACAGCAACTGCAACAATGGCAAAAAAAAAAGCCAGCCGGCTCCCAAGAGGGTGGCGTAGCAGGGGATGGGTGGCGTGGGGTGGGGGGGGAGAACCGGAAAGAAAAGGTGTGTTAGATCAGGAGAAAGAGAAATTAGATGCTTAGTTTCTGAGAAGAGAGGAAATTAATTCCTGCATCTCCCCTTTTGCAATTAATATATCCCCTTGATAGCTCTTCAGCTATTCAATTTAAGATGCAGCAAAATTAAGATTTTTCCTCTTGATTTTAAGGCTGAGGTTTTCAGGCTGAGTGTTCTAAGGGACTGGGGGGTTCTTTGGAAGATTTCCTGGGGGTCCTCAATGAGAAGATAATGATGAACAGTTTGGAAAGAGAGATTCGCTAGTGGGAACCACTGGCTGCTGTTGTGAGACAATTAAGGAGGGGAGGGGAATAGATTTCCTGTCATTATTGGGAACCATCCAGAGGTGGGGGTGGAGTCAGGGGGGCAATGCCTAAGAGTGTGGTCGCTGTCTGGGTCTCTGGCCCTGTGCAAGCAGCCACGTTGCTTGCTGGGGATGGGCAAACTCACCCATGTCTGATCCGTCGGATCCTTGCCCAGCCACCACCACCAGCCACCATTGCAAGTTGAATATGACCCAACAGTGTGATATGGCTGCAAGAAAGGTAAATGCTATTTTGGGCTGCATTAATAGAAGTATAGCTTCCAAATCATGTGAGGTACTGGTTCCTCTCTATTCGGCCCTGGTTAGGCCTCATCTAGAGTATTGAGTCCAGTTCTGGTCTCCACAATTCAAGAAGGATGCAGACAAGCTGGAGCGTGTTCAGAGGAGGGCAACCAGGATGATCAGGGGTCTGGAAACAAAGCCCTATGAAGAGAGACTGAAAGAACTGGGCATGTTTAGCCTGGAGAAGAGAAGTTTGAGGGGAGACATGATAGCACTCTTCCAATACTTCAAAGGTTGTCACACAGAGGAGGGCCAGGATCTCTTCTCGATCCTCCCAGAGTGCAGGACACGGAATAACGGGCTCAAGTTAAAGGAAGCCAGATTCCAGCTGGACATCAGGAAAAACTTCCTGACTGTTAGAGCAGTATGGCAATGGAATCAGTTACTTAGGGAGGTGGTGGGCTCTCCCACACTAGAGGCCTTGAAGAGGCAGCTGGACAAGCATCTGTCAGGGATGCTTTAGGGTGGATTCCTGCATTGAGCAGGGGGTTGGACTCGATGGCCTTGTAGGCCCCTTCCAACTCTGCTATTCTATGATTCTATGATCCTCCCTGGCTCATTGGGCGTGTGAGCTTCCTTTGAGGCACGGTGAGTCCCCGTGAGTGCTGGACAGCCCCCCCCCTTGCATAAATGGGGCTGTTACGGCTGCCATTGGAAAGGAAGGATGGCTGCCAAGCAGTTGTCAGGCCTTGTGGGTGCTTGGAGTGTGGGTCCAGGAGTGCGCAGCAGGCCCTATATCCGGGGGTCAGACGTGGGAGAGTTCATCGGGCTGACAGACTTAGTCAGGCACCAACAACATCCCCAGCTCGCATACCTCTGACCTCCAACGCCTTCTCTCAATGGTTTCTGCTGAGGGCAGGAATTTGCCTCCCCCCCTCAATTGTGTAGCCACTTGCACATGACCCCCCCCCAAAGGGGCATAGATTTTCAGAGAGGGGGATGCAGGTACTAATTTATATGTATATTTATTTTATTTTATTCATATTTATTACATTATATTAAATGCATAGCTATTAAAAACAATGACCATAATTTAAACATAAACACAGTACATCTCACCCTAGTGGGGAATAATTTGACCAGGTGATCTGTTTACCTGCTCAGTCTGCTATTCAGGTGCTACCTGTTGATGGGCTACTTCAGGGCCTCTCCTCCTCCTCCTCCTCCTCCTCCTTAAATCAGACTAGGACTGGAGAGACCTTCAAACAGAGGGCATCTTGAACTACAGGAGTGTCCTCTGACAGCCCTTTAAAACAGAGGACTGAGCTCTGTAATCTAAGAGACTTGGCCACCCTACCTGTCCACCCTCCATAGTCTTGCAGTGAGAGTCCATTGTTCTCAGCAACAAACCATTTCATTGACCAAAGGCTGTGTTTGGCCCACTCATAACCCTTGTCCCCTTGTTTATGAAGCTGTGGAGTACAGTTCAGGTGATCTGGAGTTCATTTTTAGTTCATGCAGGATGCCAGTGAAGCCCCACATGCCCACACCACATGAACAGAGAAGTCATGGCCCACAATCCATTGGAGCACGTAGCTGAGCTGTTGCTGTGGAAAATTCTTCACACAAACACATCATTAAACAATGGAATTCACTTCCCACACGTTGTATTGATGGCCACCAATTTGGATAGCTTTAAGAGAAGATTGAACAAATTCATGGTTGATAAGGCTATTGATGGCTACTAGTCATGATGGCTATGTGCTACCTGCAGTATCAGAGGCAGTAAGCCCACATCTACCAATTGCTGATGAACATGGGAGGGAGAATGCTGTTGCATCCGTGTCCTGCTTGTGGGTTCCTGGTCAACAGCTGGTTGGCCACTGTGTGAAGAGAATGCTGGACCAGAAAGATACTTGGCCTGATCCAGCAGGGCTCTTCTTATGTTAAAATGCTCCCTTGAGTTAAAAAAAATAAGCCTATAAAACCACTGCTTCATGTATCTGATAAGGGAAAAAAGGAACCATGCCAGAAAAAAATGGCAACCCTATGCCAGCTACGTTGGTAGGTAATCAGCCATTTTAAAAAACCCAAAATGCATCTGTAATTGTCCAAAGTAGAACAGGGGACAAGGGAGCTGACATGGGAAGAGGGTGTCCCTCGCCTCCAAGCCTCTTGTGCCCGACTGTACACTCAAAATGCCCTTAGATGTGCATTTTAGATGAAGGGAAGGGGTAGGATTAGGTATCTTATCTGCACTCATTGCTTACATTACAAATGCTGTGGTATTCACTGTTGCACTGCTTTTGATTACCAGCTCTGTCTGCTGCTCTCATTTGAGTAACTTTCCCTGCTTTGATTTTAATCACTTCTGCCTGATTGACTCAAGCTTCGCCTTCCTACTTTGACTCATAAGTACACAGTGTTGTGTATACAGCTTGTCTCGCCATCCTACTATTTTCATCTTCCAATGACTATCCCTTTTCCTCAGAAACATTCCTTTCCCTTTTTCTTTATCTCTACTCACCAGGGCTGCCTGTATTTTACACACCTTCACTGGTGGCTGCGTTTTAGCCAGCATCACTGGAGAAAGCATATTGGGCACTCAAAACCTTAAAAGAGTTTAGATCTGGAATGCCAAAGCTCAGTCCGGGGGGGGGGGCAAATCTGGCCCTCCTGGGGTGTCCCAATTCAGCCCTCTGGGGTTTCCTAGATGGTCCCATGCCTTCCCCAGCCCTTTTGCATGATCACTAATCATTTGGTAATTTCCTAGTTTTTGTACATTTTTCTGCCCATTCTCAATGGTTGAAATGCCTTTTTAGGACCTAGGCCATGGCTAGACAAGGGGGTAGTAGGGCAACGATTTCATGATTTTATGATCGCAAGATCGTCGCCCTGGTCTACATGCGGCGCTGACATCACGGCCGCCATTTTGGTTTTTTAAAAAAGGGAAATGAGCGCAGAAGCGCTCCAACACAAGGTATTTTTTTTTAAAAAAAAAACCCTCCCCCTCTCCCCACCCCCAGTGCCAGGCTCCCAGCTCCTCGTGGTTACTCGCGAAGAGCCAGGACAACCCATGACGCCCACCCACACGTTCTGCGGTCCCGAGACCACAGAAAAAGTGGGATTATAGAGTAGGGTGAAATCCCAGCCCAATAAATCTGTTCCATTTAATATATCCATTTTTAAATGGATACTGTTGTTTTTATGTTTCTGATAGTTTTTAAATTTTGTATACTTTTTAAAAAAATGTTTACTGTTTTAACTTTTCTGAACTGCCCAGAGAGCTTCGGCTGTGGAGCAGTATATAAATGTAATAAATAAATAAATAAATAAATAAATAAATAAATAATAAGGGAGGAATCATCCCTCCCTGCTGCCGATCCCCGGTGCATCACGTGGACTCACAGGGATGATCCTGGGACGATTCCGGGATATAGGCCTGGTCTAGCCATGGCCTTAGTTACTGACAGTAAGAGCTTTAAGCAAAAATATGCTGAAATTTTTGCTATTTGGGCCTCACCCCCTTTGCCTTCCACCCTACTGGAATGCATTCCCCAAATTCCATTTCTGCGAACAGAAATGGAATTTGGCACTCAGGCTGAAAGAAGTCCCCCAATAGAGTTTAGATCCTCTGTTGTCCTCAGTGCTGACCCACATGAATGGTTGATTGTGAAGGTCTGCAGAAATTTATCACACCACATGGCTATCAGGCGACCTCCTTTCCATGTGCTTGTAGTTATCACATGGTGAGATGGCATCATGATACAGCAGGCCATCTAAAGTCACCCAGAATGAGTTTCCAGAATGAGTCTGGAAACAAAGCCCTATGAGGAGAGACTGAAAGAACTGGGCATGTTTAGCCTGGAGAAGAGAAGATTGAGAGGAGACATGATAGCACTCTTCAAATACTTAAAAGGTTATTATTATTATTATTATTATTATTATTATTATTATTATTATTATTATTTTATTTAAGAGAGGAGGGCCAGGATCTCTTCTTGATCCTCCCAGAGTGCAGGACATGGAATAACGGGCTGAAGTTACAGGAAGTCAGATTCCGGCTGGACATCAAGAAAAACTTCCTGTTAGAGCAGTACGACAATGGAACCAGTTACCTAGGGAGGTTGTGGGCTCTCCCACACTAGATGTCTTCAAGAGGCAACTGGACAACCATCTGTCAGGGTTGCTTTAGGGTGGATTCCTGCATTGAGCAGGGGGTTGGACTCGATGGCCTTGTAGGCCCCTTCCAACTCTGCTATTCTATGTTTCTATGATTCTATGTCTCCGCGCTGTCTTCTCTTCTGAATGCTAAACGTGCCCAATTCTTTCAGTCTGTCCTCATAGGGCGTTGTAGGCCCCTTCCAACTCTGCTATTCTATGATTCTATGATTCTGTCTCCGTGCCGTCTTCTCTTCTGAATGCTAAACGTGCCCTGTTCTTTCAGTCTGTCCTCATAGGGTGTTGCTTCCAGACCCCAGATTATCCTCATTGCCCTCCTCTGAACACGCTCCAGCTTGTCTGCATCCTTCTTGAAGTGTGGTGCCCAGAACTGGATGCAGTACTCAAGAAGAGGCCTAACCAGTGCCAAACAGGGTGGAACCAGTACCTCACATGATTTGGAAGCTATACTTCTATCAATGCATCTGCAGCCATATTGCACTGTTGGCTCATATTCAGCTTGTGATCTACAACAATTCCAAGATCCTTCCCGCTTCTAGCATTGCTGAGCCAAGTATCCCCCATCTTGTAACTGTGCATTTGGTTTCTATTTCCTAAATGTAGAACTTGGCATCTATCCCTATTAGATTTCATTTTGTTGTTTTCAGCCCAGTGCTCCAGCCTATCAAGATCACATTGATGTTTGTTTCTGTCTTCCAGGGTATTAGCTATCCCACCCAATTTTGCATCATCTGCAAATTTGATAAGCATTCCCTGCACCTCCGTATCCAAGTCATTCATAAAAATGTTGAAGTGCACTCGGCCCAGGACTGAGCCCTGTGGTACCCCAGTCGTTACCTTCCCCAAGTCTGAGGAGGTATCATTTCTCCTTTATCAACTTGCCCAGTCATTGAGGTCAACAGAGGGCATGATTTTGGTGGTTCCACATAGACCTATGGCCCAATTGGGATCCACACAGAGAAGAGACTTTAGTGTGGAGGCCCCCTCTGGTGGTCAGGCAGGTGACAATAATGTGCTGCTTCCTGAATCTCCTGACAACATCTTCATTTCTAGAGGCATTCCTTGACTGACCAGCCTTGGTTTTTATCGATATTCTGTTTTTTAAAATAGTATTTTTAACATGGAGTTTTATTATTTTATCTTCTTATCTTTTATTGTTCATTGCTCCAGAATCTAAGTAGATGTCAAGCAATATATAAATGTTTTATGTAAAAAAAAAAATGCAATAAAATAAAGAGTTTTCAAATTATCTTTTACTCCTGCTCCCACATGCATATCATCAAAGTGCTTCTTGGGAATGTGGCACGCATAAGATGACAATCTTTTCTACCTTCTCTGATTGGCTGTTATCACATATGTTTTGTTTACAGTAATAATCAACAGGGATCTATAGGTGGAGGCAGCAGCTGTGGAAACAGAGCAAGCCAAAGCAACAACAAAAATGTCTGTTTCTCACAGGATCTTGCAAGTTACTGACATTATCAGGAGGAGATGGCAGAGTTTGGCTGTTTAGTCATGCCAACTATGCAGAAAATATAACTTAACCTGTAACCAATCTTGGTTTGAAGTATGAAAAGATTAGGGGTGTGCAGAGTGGGTCTTTGCCCCAAAATTCAGGGCAGAGCAACATTGAGGCAATTCTCTCCCCTGATTTCTGGAGCGGTTCCCTCTCTCTGCTCCGCTGGATAATTGGTGAAAAAACACTCCGTTTTGGTGAAAAAACACTACATTATTATCAATGGGAATTAGCAGAAATGCTTACAGCTTCCTCAGTTTTAAACATGATCACATAAAAAAATGGCACCATGATGGCTTTTAAAGAGAGCTTTAGGCATGCCAAGCTTGGAGCAGATCCGTGCATGCAGTGATTTATAGGGAATTTTTAAAGTCCAAATTCAAATGTCCTCTCAGACACCTCTCATGCCTTGATCTGTATGGTGAGAGAGAGAGAGGGAAATGAAGCAGCAGGATAAAAGTGTTTAGTGCAATAATAAATAAGTAAATATAAATTAATAAATGCCACAAAAGTAGCACACAGCTTGCCCATCCTCAGAGAAGACAGGAGGTTTGCAAGACAAAGAGGCACCCACACACACACCCCACACACACACTGTCAGTCAGGCACATTGGAGTGAGTCAAGGCAAGGCAACAACAGCTTGGAGGAGGAGGAGTCCTCCCTGCACTAGAAGCTAGGCTGACCCTATGAAAAGGAGGACAGGGCTCCTGTATCTTTAACAGTTGTTTGAAAAGGGAATTTCAGCAGGTGTCATTTGTATATATGAAGAACCTGGTGAAATTTCCTCTTCATCACAACAGTTAAAGCTGCAGGTGCCCTGCCCTCTTCTAAATCTGGTCCCAGTATAGCTGCAGTATAGCTCCTGGAGCTTTAACTGTTGTGATGAAGAAAAAATTTCACCAGGTGTGGCATGCATACAAATGACACCTGCTGAAATTTCCTTTTCTATGCAACTGTTAAAGATACAGGAGCCCTGTCCTCCTTTTCATATGGTCACCCTACTAGAAGCCCAGCCAGCCAATAGGAGTAATAGTTTAACTGAAATAAACAGCCTGCCTGACTCAGGTGTAGAAGCTTACCCATGGATGATGCCAGCCCAGCAGCACTTTCACACTGTGGCTGACTTCTATGAGTCCAAGCAGAAAGGCACAACCAACCAGCCCTGCACTCCCTCTCCCCCCATGGCCAGAACCAGCAGCAGTAGTCAGTGTTTCCCATGCTTCATGATGGAATGTTATCAAAGTTTCCTTCATTAATTGTGTATGGCTTGTGTGCACTGCACAACCCTAAAACACACAAACATACAAGTACAAGAAGACACTTGCAACTTTGAAGCCAAGTGCTTCTGGGAAGGCTCAACTCTGAGGAAGAAGAGCTACAACATGTCAAACTGTTAAGGGGAAAATAACAATAACAACAACAACAACAACAACAACAACAACAACAATAATAGTGCAAACCAGCCCTGTAAGGTGGGACAGGCAGGCACATTGGAGGAAAAAGCTTCAGGACATCGGCCATTTCCCTCTCACCCCACAGCCAGTCATGCATGGACAGTGGGCTGGCTTGAAGGATTTCAACTGAAACGGTTTCTTTTTTTCTGATTTTTTAAGTTAAAGAACAGAACACAGACACACACACACAGCTGCCTTGAATGGAGTTAAAAGAATATTTGAAGGAATAATTCAAAGAAAGGCTTTTAAAAAGGATTTCTTAAGATTTTTGGACATGCACACGCTGGGGGTGGAACAAGTGAAACAAATGAAGCATTAAAGACAGCCCAACAAAAAATAGGTCCTTCTCTCTCTTTGCAAAGAAACACAGTCATCTCTCTGCAAACAACAGAACAGATGATCTCGTAGACCTCTCTCTCCTAAATAAATTCAATATCTAACTTTGCAACAAACACTATCTCTCATCTCTCTGGAAACAATGCAAAAGAAGATCTCATAGATCTCTCTCTCTCTCTCTCTCTCTCTCTCTCTCTCTCTCTCTCTCTCTCTGACCAAAATGAACACTGCAAGACCAAAAACTGCAATGAGCATGGAATCAAGGACAATGTGAGAAAAATGATTGGCATTCCGTCCCCTGAACACTGCAATTGGAGGAGAACACAGTCAGTGACTGCACTGTGGCAATTCCTAATTGGTTAGCCACAGATGCCAATACCAATTATCAAAACTTCCTCACCCTGTCACTCCATGTTCCTTATTGGGAAGTTTTCAATTAGACACACCACACGGAAACACAATGGTTAAATAATTTCAGAGATGTTAGAAGCTCCAATTGGGCATGTCTCTGCTCTGAAATTATTCCATGGGTTCAGAAGCAGAAGCTTCTCGAAGATTGAATGCTCCGTGGACGTTCGCAGAGGTTAACAGGCATTTTTGTTTATCGAATTACAGGCATAGAAATTTTAGCTCAGATACAGATTTAGTCATGACTAACTTAACTTCCATGATTTCAATGGATCTGCTCTGACTAAGGCCATAGCTAGACCTAAGGTTTATCCCTGGATCGTCCAGGAGTCAAACCTGTTCATCTAGGTGACACACAGGGGATCCAGTGCTCAGGCAGGGGTGAACCCTGGATGATCCCAGGATAAACCTTAGGTCTAGCTGTGGCCTTAGACTCAATCCAATCCTCTACACACACACACACACCCATCATATGGCACTGTGATTCTGTAATTTGTATAGTAATTATCATAGAATCATTGAAACTACAATTGAATAATTGAAAATAAGAAGAAAATCTAGATAGTGTTCATGTTTGGATCATATTTTAGAGGTGTATGGGTGAACAACAGAGGTGGACTTCAGCAGCACATGACTGAGAAGATACAGGAAAAAAGAAGAAGCACGAGATGAGTGTTAAAATGTGCAAGGCAAGCAAATTCTATGACTTTTTTGGGGGGCGGGTAGTCTGGGATCATTTAATCCCTGCAGTATCTTACTGGAAAGAATAAAGATGTGAAGAATACTAAATTATTGCCATAGTAAAAAAAAAGTTATGTATTATTTACAAGCACAGTGTGAGCTGTCAGGTCAGTTAAATCAATTATTCACCATTTGTTCAATTTAGCTTTGTATAAATCTTCATTTTCTCACTCAGCAAATTCCAAATTTACTACAAAGCTGTATGCCATGACCTTAACAAGAAGAGATTGGGGAAGCTTATAACAAAAAAGAAAAGAATGAATGAAAGAGAGAGAGAGAGAGAGAGAGAGAGAGCTTCCACTTGCTAAATTCATAAGCAATCATTTGAAAAATTATCAGTATCAGAGCGTCACTTTGATTCATCTGGGGTGTGATTTTTACGCATAAATTGTAGGTGATGTCTACATAGCTTTACTTCTTGAGATGGGTGGGTCTGTTTCATCTTTGTCTTCAGTATTTGTTGCTCAACAATGACCCCTTCCTCAAAAGCTTCATTTCTTTTCCTCTATAGTTTGGGACATTTCCTTCCACTATTTGATGTTCAGGGCTCCTGTTTGTGGAAATATATGTCCCATTGGACAGGACATCATCAACCTGTTAAAGAGAAGTTCAGTTTAGCATGAAACTGAGGCTGAAAACATATGGACATTTACCAAGCAGTAATTCAAAGTGGTGACCATGGGGTGTTCCAGTAGTCTTGGCTCCTAAGACTACTGACCAAAAGATGTTGTGCAGCCATTCCATCTTTCCCTCATTACCTGTTATTTTCTGTGATAAGGAGAAAATCAATTCTGTTACCTGGATTTTCTGTGTCAAGAAGGAAAGAGGGAAGCCGCCCAGGGAAAATACGACAGGGGTTAAAAAGTGGCAGACAATGTCACCTGGACCTCCATAATATTCCACAAAAGAGCCAAGGATGATTGCACAACAACATTCTCATCTGGAAGTGCTCCAGGTAACTTGATATCAGAAGCATCGTGCCACATTGTATAAAGAACCTTACCACTCCTGCCTACTGCCAGTTCTAGCAGCAGGAAAAAGGAAGTTGAATCCATTCTTGTACAAGCCAGTACAGGTGGTGAGGAATGCAGTCCTGCACAGCCCAGGTTAGCTGCCAACAAGAGAAGGGTTCATACAGTGCAATGTTAAACTATGGAATTAGCAATGAGAAGATGTAGTGATGGCCACCAACTAGAGTGGCTTTAAAAGGGATTAAAAAAAAACATAGAAAAGAAGGGTATCAATGGCTACTAATCATGATGTTTATATATTACCTCCAGTATCAGAGGTACTATGGGCTCATCTACACGAAGCAGGTATTCCACTATGAAAGTGGTATGAAAGTGGTATATAAAAAGCAGGAGCCACACTACTGCTTTATAGTGGTATTTAAGTGCACTGACAACTGTTGGGACCCATGACACATGCCATACACTGCTTTCATACTACTTTCATAGTATTATATCCTGTTTGGTGTAGATGTATCATGGGCTCCAACAGTTGTCAGTACACTTCAGTACCACTATAAAGCAGTAGTGTGTAGATCCAGCAGTGCACTCCAATATCACTATAAAGCAGTACTATGGCTCTTGCCTTTTATATACCGCTTTCATGGTGGAATATCCTGCTTCGTGTAGATGAGCCCTACGTCTCTCAGTCCCTGTTGCTCAAGAACATGAGTGGGAGGTTGCTATTGCACTCATTTCCTGCTAAGGGCTTCCCAGAGACATCCAATTGGTCAATGTATAAGCTAGGGATGGTCAGATCTGTCAATTTTGGTTTCTCTCAATTTCTCATCTTTCCAATCTTAAATTTGGTTCATCTGACATTTTGTGAATTTCTCCAATCTTGTGTTTGGTTTGTGTGACGACTACCTCTGCACTGGGTTTACTCTGGATCACTCTTATTCTTTCTGGAACCCAAAGGACCCAGCTCAGGTGCCTTTGTCAAGGGTTTGGGATGCTACAGCCATCCCTGTGGGGCACCTCTACTGCTTAGGCCCCACAGCTATACAGATCCACACCCTCGCCCCAAACTTCTCCCTTCCGCTGCCACCATAGATCGACCTGTACCCTTCCCCAGGTACTCCAATGACCACACCAGGGGGGAATCCGCACGTCGTTCTCAAGGTGCTTCCATCCGCCCCCAGTGCACTCCGAAAATGATCGTGTAACTTGCCTGTAAAAGAGACGAGGAAGAAGCGTCTTTGCTGGCGCCGGCGCTGCCACCCAACTCCCTCCTCGCTGGCCGGCTCGGAGAGCTCGGCAGAAGAAGGTGGGGTGGAGAGCTCCGCCTTCTTCAGCCAAGCTCTCCTCGCCAGCTGGCGAGGAGGTCTGTGGGTGGTGGCGGTGGCGGTGGCAAGGACGCCTCTTTCTCGTCTCTTCTCCAGGCAAGTTACACAATCGCTTTGGGGCCGCACTGGGGTCGCTTAGAAGCAGTCTCGGTACGACGTGCGGATTCCCTCCAGGTGTAAATGAATGTAATTTATTAACAAGATGTTAAGGCAAGTTCAAAACCTTAATGGTTTCTCTCCGTTCACAAGCGTATGGTTTCAAAGTACAATGCGTAACAGTTTCAGGTGGTAATTTCTCTTCAACGTTTCAAATGTAACTTTATAAGTACTCTTACCTATTCTACCCTTCTAAACTACACTATTCTCTTTCCCACACACTAATCCACCAAAACACGCAGACCCTTCCTATCTCTATTCCAAATCTCTCGCTCATCAACTCATCTCATCATATCATTATCATCCCTTCTCTCCTGTCAGCAGCAGCAGCATATATGCTCCACAGTAGTCTGACTCCTCCCATTCTCTCAAAGCCAATCTAGATGCTCCACTCAAACATCCAATCAGCACTCTCTTTCCATCCAGCACTCACTCCCACCCCCCATGGCTTCATACGCACCATTCTGCTACAAACACACTGTGAGTACTTTCTTTAAACTCTGCAAGCCTTAATAAACTTTTACATTACACTTAACAACATACCCTTATGTAGTAGAACATCACAGTTTGTCCTGAATTTTGAGATTTTGTTTTTGGGTTTTTTTAGTTTTGTATGACAATCCATAAGCATTTTTTGTTGATATTCTTCTTAATACATACATTTTTGCATGCATTATTGCCTGATATGCACATTTTTTGCAAGCAGTTCTCCCAGTACAATGCATATTTGAACATTATTGTCACTAATATATGCATTTTTGTATGCATTTTTTGATTGGAAAATCAAAATTCATTGATTTTCCATTGCAAAATTCAGAGGGGTGTGAATTTCAAAGAAGAACTAAGTTTTAGTTTGCAGAATGTTTTGGAAGTACAGTGCTTTGCGTAAGTATTCACCCCTCTTTAATTGACCACATTTTGTCATGTTACAACTTGGAATTAAAATTGAATTAATTGGAATATTCACCATTTGATTTACGCAACATACTTAACACTTTGAAGTTGCAAAATATGTTTTATTGTGGCACAAAATTTAAGTAAACAAAAACAAACTGGCATTTTTGGTTGCGTAAGTATTCACCCCCTGTGCTGTGACACCCCTAAATAAACTCTGGTGCAACCAATTGCCTTCAGAAGTCACATAATTAGTTAAGTGGAGTCCATCTGTGTGCAATTCAAGGGTCACATGATCTCAGATATAGAACACCTATTTCTAGAAGGCCCACTGAGTTTGTTGGGGAGCGTATCTAAACAAACATCATCATGAAGACCAAGAAGCCTTCAAAACAAGTCCAGGATAAAGTTCTGGAGAAGCACCAATCACGGTTGGGTTTAATGGAGCACCATTAAATCCATTATTACAAAATGGAAAGAATATGGCACAACTGCAACTCTGCCTAGTTAAGGCAGTCCACCCAAACTCAGTGACTGGGTAAGGAGGGCATTAATCAGAGAAGCAACTAATGACCAATGGCAACTCTGAAGAAGCTGGAAAGATCCACAGTTGAGATGGGAGAACCATCCATGGGACAGTTATCACCCAGATGCTTCTCAAAGATGGAATTTATGGAAGAGTGGTGAGAAGAAAGCCATTGCAGAAAGAAAGAAAGAAAGAAAGAAAGAAAGAAAGAAAGAAAGAAAGCAAGCCTATATCAAATCCTGTTTGGATTTTGCCAAACGGCATGTGGGAGACACAGCGAACATATGGAAAAAGGTTCTCTGGTCTAATGAGACCAAAACTGAACTTTTTGGCCCGAGCATATAACACTATGTGTGTTGCAAAGCCAGTAGGGCTCATTGCGCTGGGAACACTTCCTCCACAGTGAAACATGGTGATGGCATCATCACATTGGGGGATAGTTTTCATTGGCAGGGGTTGGGAAGCTGGTCAGGACTGAGAGCAAGATGGATAGAGCCAAAGGCAGGGCAACTCTAGAGGAAAACATGCAAGGGACCTGGGACTGTGGTGGTGGTTCACTTTCCAGCAGGACAATGTTACACTGGAGTAGGGTGACCATATGAAAAGGAGGACAGGGCTCCTGTATCTTTAACAGTTGCATAGAAAAGGGAATTTCAGCAGTTGTCATTTGTAAATATGGAGAACCTGGTGAAATTCCCTCTTCATCACAACAGTTAAAGCTGCAGGAGCTATACTAGAGTGACCAGATTGAAAAGAGGGCAGGGCACCTGCAGCTTTAACTGGTGTGACAAAGAGGGAATTTCACCAGGTTCGCCATATATACAAGTGACACCTGCTGAAATTCCCTTTTCAATACAGCTGTTAAAGATACAGGAGCCTTATCCTCCTTTTCATATGGTCACCCTTCACTGGAGGTGGTTTAGAAACAACCTGAATGTCTTAGAATGGCCCAGTCAAAGCCCAGACCTCAATCTGATTGAAAATCTGTGGTACGACTTGAAAATTGCTCTTCAACCAACGTTCCCCATCCAACCTGACAGAGCTTCGCAGTTTTGTCAAGAAGAATGAGCAAATATTGCAGGATCCAGATGCTCAAAGCTGGTAGAGACTTACCCCAAAAGACTCACAGCTGTAATTGCTGCCAAAAATGCTTCTACCAATGATTGACTCGGGGGGGGGGGGGGGGGCTGAATACTTATGCAACCAACCGATGCCAGGTTGTTTTTGTTGACTGAACTTTTGTGCCAGAATAAAATATATTGCACCTTCAAAGCATTAGGTATGTTGTGTAAATCAAATGCTAAACATGCCAATTAACTCCATTTAAATTCCAGGTTGTAACGCAGCAAAATGGGGACAAGTCCAGGTATGTGTGTGTGTGAATACTTATGCAAGGCACTGTAATTGCACAAATTTCTTCCCCATTCCTAGTGGGAATGGAATGATGGACTAGATAGGTCTCTGTCCTGATCCAGCACAACTTTTCTTCTATGTTCTTAAGTGAGTGCATCAATAACTTTATAGGAAATACTGAGATGCATGACTAGTTTGCTCTTGCTCAGCTTGTATGTTCTTTTTTTCCCATTTGAAAAAAAAAGGGGAATTATAATGTTGCCCCCAAAGGATGCTGGGAGATCAAAAATTGTATTGCAGTTGGCACAATCAAATGAAATGGACATGGAAGAGAAGGAAGCTGGAGACGGAAATCAAGGCCTTAGCTAGACCTAAGGTTTATCCCGGGATTGTCCCAGGGTCATCCCTGCCTGCTCCCAGGATATCCTGTGTGCCATTTACATGAACAGGGGTGACCCCAGGACAATCCTGGGATAATTACCCTAACCTGTACCTGTTTGCATTCTCTTCCCCTCCTTATTGTTTTACTATGATTTTATTAGATTGTAAGCCTATGCGGCAGGGTCTTGCTATTTACTGTTTTACTCTGTACAGCACCATGTACATTGATGGTGCTATATAAATAAATAAATAATAATAATAATAATAATAATAATAATAATAATAATAATAATAATAGTTAAGGCCCAAGAGGGTTGAAATAGGGTTGAGACTCCCCATGCATTCCTTTTGTCCCATTGTTGCCTCTTCTCAAATAGGTCTGATAGGTTTTTGAACAAGACAAAATGCCTCCGGAACCTATTTAGCAGAGGCAAAACGAAGACGACTACACACCCTGCAAGCAAGGATGACTCTTTCATACGAACTTGAACACACTGCAAAAGACAAGCATCTGTTTCCTGCCATACTTTAATGCAGATGCTATTACATCAATTATCGGCATGTTTTGTTATGTTTTGTTTTGTGTTTTAAATGACAGGACCTTGTAAATGTGCCTTAAGTGTTGACAAGAGGAATGCTGAATGGACTCTTGCATTGTTGAGAGAAAATGCTGCTGGCTATGGCTTAGCTTTGTTGAATCTTGCCAAGTTAAAGGTGAGGGTTGCATCAAGCTTGCAGCTCATTGGGATTTTTGACAACCCACCCCCACCCCCACCGAAGAAGGAACAATGCATCATTCATGAAAAGCTTCCTCCGCAAAGCTTCCTGCCAAATGCCCACTGCTAGTGAAATGCTGTGGAAATTATTCCAGAGGGAATCTCTTGTAAAATTCTAAAGCTGCCTCCAAGAGTTTCTGCAAACCCTTCTGCATGACTCACTCAACGCTCCGTAGAATAGATGCTACTGAACCACACGAGTTTGTGTTAAATAAATAACACAAAACACCACAGCTGGGGCTACTTGTTTCTGTGGTAGACGCAACCACGGTTAAATCCGATGGGGTCGAGACAGTTTTGCAAGTGCCTAACTGGGGGCGGATCAGCACGTCGGCCCCAGAGCGCATTTATGCGACTCTAGGGCACCCCAGAAACGATAGTCTGTACTTGCCTGTAAAAAGAAACTAGGAAGAGATGGAGACGCCAACGCCGACGACGCCACCCAGCTCTCCCTGGCCGGCTCGGAGAGCTCTTTTTGAAGAAGGCGGGAGTAGAGAGCTTCTTCCGCTGTCCACCCAACCTTCTTCCGCCGAGCTCTCCGTCCCGGTCGAGGAGCCGGCCGGGGAGAGCTGGGCGTTGGCGTTGGCGTCTCCATCTCTTCCTAGTTTCTTTTTACAGGCAAGTACAGACTATTGTTTCTGGGGTGCTCTAGAGTTGCATAAATGCGCTCTGGGGCCAACGTGCGGATCCGCCCCGGGTCAGTGGTTAAACAGACTGTGTGGTGGTGTTAGTCATTGGCGGCTCTCCTCTTGCCCCCTTGCCCTCCAATGGCTTGTTTGCTTCTTAAGTGGGGAGACAGAACCCCTGGCCTTTCCATTCCTCCCAAGTACTCTCCAATAGATTTGAAATAAAATTAGCAAAATCAACATTCAGGAAATTATCAATCCCACCCTTCACCCAGGCAAAAATATTTCATACATGTACACACAATGTGATAATTTGTGTGTTCCTCTTTTTTAAAAAATGGATGGGGGACCCTTTTTCTAGGCAGAGGCCTGAACTGGCTGTAGGCTAGCATGTTGTGGACTGCATCCCAGCAATAGGTAGGACCACTTTCCATTGTAGGCAGGGCCAGCTGAAGATGACGGCTTTGGTGTCACCTTCAAGAACTCCCTTAGAGTTCTGACTGGTTCTGACTGAAACCCAGAGTGGATTCATTGCTCCACTGACATAGGAGCCACCAGCCACCACTCCTAGCATTTAGTCCCCCTCATGTGATTACCCATAACCATAGGGTGGCCATATGGAAAGGAGGACAGGGCTCCTGTATCTTTAACAGTTGCATTGAAAAGAGAATTTCGGCAAGTGTCATTTGTATGCATGCAGCCCCTGGTGAAATATCCTCTTTATCACAACACTTCAAGCTGAAGGAGCCCTGCCCTTGTATCTGGTCACTGTAGTATAGCTCCTGCAGCTTTAACTGTTGTGATGACAAGGGAATTTCGTCCGGTGCTGCATGCATACAAATGACACCTGCTGAAATTACCATTTCTTTGCAACTTTTAAGACTACAGGAGCCCTGTCCTCCTTTTCATATGGACGCCCTACATAACCATATACTCTCTTAATCATACACTCATGTACATACAAATAACACACACTCCCCTTCCTAAAAAGCCCCACACTGGCCATTAGTCTTTGTTTTTTAAAGCCTCATTGCAGTGTGTGCACTGGCTGATTTTTTTTTTTGAGGGGGGGGTCACAGTTTTTGGGGAAGGGAGGGTTAGCTCCTCCCTCTTCAGCATCAATCCTGCCCCAAATGCAAAATGTTAAACAACCTCATAATTAGGTTGTTTAACATCCACCATTTGGTGTCAACCAATGATCGAAGATAAGAGATTTTCAGTGGGGAAAGTCTCTTATCTCCAACCGGAGGTAAGAGATTTCCTTTGCCTGGAAGAGAAGGGGCAGATTCTAGCTAAAGGTGACTGGGAGAGAACCCGTATCAAGCCTCAGTTGGTGCTTCCCCAATCATATTTTTAAAATAATTTTCTTTATTGACTTTTTAGCAGAATACAAACATAAAAAGGCATATGCAAGAATAGGATGGATCGATATAAATTACCAAAGAGACAAGTTTTGAGGCTATAATATATAAAACAATGAAAGGGAAGGAAAGCTACCAAGTAAGTTAAACAAAATTCCATGTTGAGTGGTACTTTAAAAAAAACTTAATTTTTCTTGAGTAATTTTAGAACCATAATGTTACACATCAATTGTTGTTATTCGTTCAGTCGCTTCCGACTCTTCGTGACTTCATGGACCAGCCCACGCCAGAGCTTTCTGTCGGCTGTCGCCACCCCTAGCTCCCCCAAGGTCAAGTCTGTCCCCTCCAGAATATCATCCCTCCATCTTGCCCTTGGTCGGCCCCTCTTCCTTTTGCCTTCCACTTTCCCTAGCATCAGCCTCTTCTCCAGGGTATCCTGTCTTCTCATTATGTGGCCAAAGTACTTCAGTTTTGCCTAATGCCATTCCCTCAAGTGAGCAGTCCGGCTTCATCAATGCTCCACTTTTATTCCCCGCTCCCTAAAATTCCAAAATATGACAGTAGCCATAACTTGTGACCGAGGCAGGATCTACTTTATTACGGTTTATAACAGTATTGACAACTGTTGGGGCCCAGGACACATTCCATATACCGTTTTCAAACTGTTTTCAAAGTGTTATATCCTGCTGAGTGGGTTATATTCAGCTTAGTGCCCCTGCTAAGCTGAATACAGCCCACCTCTCAGCCTGGTGGGATTGGCAAAAACAGAGCATGCTGAGCACCTGTCAAACCACATTACATAGGCGGTGGGACACAAGTTGTGTAGCTTTGATATACATACAAACAAGGTTTTCCTTTGCTACCATTCATAAGATGATGAGTAATGCTGTGCTTCTCATATTATTTGTATTGCTTTGCGGCAAACATGTCAGAGCACGTAGTCCTGGGAGACCAACCTACTGCTTGTGTTGGTTGGTTTGACATCCTCTTTTCCATAACTTGCACGCTACATGCCTTATACCACAGAGCTTAGGTGAGAACCATTTCCAGTCACTTAAAAAAAAAACACACAAACCACAGTTGTTGGTTTTACATTATTTTGTTTTTAAAAGAAAGTTGCTGTGGATTTTATAGTTCTCCTTTTTATTATCCTGTAGGGGCCATTTCCTGCACTTAAAAAAATGTTGAAAGTGAAACACTTGAACATTTCACATTAGGTTCACAGGAGTTTGCTGACATCTCTACTACCATGGCCACTACTGCTGCTTGTATTAGTAATATTTAGTTCTAAAGGTGTAGTCCTTACTCTTTTGGCTGGTACAGACTATTATATATCTTTTAGGACTGCGAAATTTGTACACCAGGCGATGGAGGCCCGGGAACCATTGATTGTCTCAAACGATTAATGTTAATATCCAATATTAACCTCCCCAAGGTCAAGTCTGTCACCTCCAGAATATCATCCATCCATCTTGCCCTTGGTCGGCCCATCTTCCTATTGCCTTCCACTTTCCCTAGCATCAGCCTCTTCTCCAGGGTATCCTGTCTTCTCATTATGTGGCCAAAGTACTTCAGTTTTGCCTTTAATACCATTCCCTCAAGTGAGCAGTCTGGAACTATTTGGGATGTAGGGCCAAATAGTCAAATGTGTGTGATATTTCATTTTAGCATGATTCTTTGTAGCATTAGGAAGACATTAGTGCCTCTCCCCTTTTGTGTGCTTAGAACAGGAAGGATACATGGGAGGTAGGCAGGGCCGGCCGTACCATAAGACAGAGTGAGGCAGTGGCCCCAGGTGGCAAATGATGGCTGGTGTGGAAAGGGCAGCAGTGACAGCCCCCTCACCATTCCCTTCTGCTGGGAGACAGAGCTGTGTGTTCCTGCACCCCTTAAGCTACCCTGCTGTCCCTCAGGTGGAGTGGAGTATGCTGCCTTCTCACCAGTGTAAGATTTAGCTGTGAGTCTGGTTGGCTTCTGTTGGTGGAATGGAGGGGCGCCATCTTGTCTTTTGCCTCAGGCAGCAAAATATCTCAGACCGGCTCTGCAGGCGGTTATGGACTAACATGAAATGTGCCATGCTTTCTTTAAAAGCAAAGGAATTTAAAGCTTTCAGGCAATAAGAGGGAAGAGAAGATCAAGGCAATGGAGTGAAAGATGAATAGCCAGAGAAATATTATCATAATTGCTGGGTGGGTCTCAGAGTTGCCATAGCTATTCTACATACGAAATCTGATACATATGTCAATTTTGTTTTGCAACAGTCCACATTCATGATTCTAAAAGAGAGGGGTAGAAAAATGGAAATCCAGGAGCAATTATCTTTCCATTTCATTAAGATGCTGTGTGACAAATCACATTTCTCTCCTTGGGGCATGTCTATGCAGAGCTGATGAATGCACTTCACAAATTTTTACCAGCTGACTACTTCCAGGGATGGACAAATTGGCAATGGAACAGCATAATGGTTTTCAAAAGTTCCAAACTCAGTGAACCCATTCTGCATCAACACGTGTGTGTGTGTGTGTGTGCGTGTGTGTGCATCTGCTATGGAGAGTATGTGCATTGCAGAAGATTGAGGGGAGACTTAGGAGGTATACTCCATTCACACAATGTTGGGTCTCAACTTTGCCCCCTGTGAACTGGGTGTACATTCTGTAGTTGTGTATTGCAGGGGAACAGTAGGCAATCTGCTTTCAGGAAAACTTGTCCAATCATTATTGAACTTCCTTGCTACACTTCCAAGGAAGCCTGGCTTTTCCCTGAGCAATTTTTGAAAACTACAGAAGTAGCACATTATATCAGAGGTCTTGGACCTGAGACTTCGGATTTGGGACACCTAGCACTTCGCACCACCCAAGCAGCTTGCAGGCTGAGGGAACTTCAGAACTGCCCCTCTGTTGCTCTAGAGCACCACCGGTGCATATGGCCTGAGAGTAAATTGCAGCTTCCAAGTACAGTAAGACCAGTAAAATCCTATCCGGCCCTATAAAACTTCTGTTTCAGGCCTGGCGCCTGAGCCAGAATCATTCTTAACATGGTTCAGGGCTGAGCTAGAAACTTGCCTGAGCTGCTGAACTGCCAGTCTGCCTTCTGACTCGCCCTCCAGGTAGTTAGCCGTGACGCACGCTAACCAGGCTTGGCCAATGAAGTCCCTTTCTAGGCATGTTTTAAGAGCACTGGGTGGGAAGAAGCATTCCAGTCTCTCTTCTCAGAGGATGATCTGTACAAAGAATGCTAAACCACAGTAGATTTTCTTACAGGCGCTAAGAAAAGAGCCTGTCACTAGCTGACAATGCAGACATAATCTGATAGCCAAAGCCTCAGTTACTTTGAGATATAAGCAAAAGAAAATAGTAGCTCTTCTCTTAGTTGAAGGAGCTCCACAGGGATCCTCACCATCCTGCAGTAATCCCCCTTTTAGCTTCTTTCTTCACCTTTTTCTGTGCCTCTCAATGTTTGCATCCCCAGGGCATCCTTTGCTGGTGGATTGTTGTTGCTGTTGTTGATGCTACATCATCTGGTTGGACACATCACTTGTTTTCACATGGAGATGGCAACAGGCAGTGGAGGCCAGTGGATCCAATTGTGGCAGGGCTGTGAATCCATTCTGGGTTTTAGAATTCTGGGTTTTAGAATTCTGAAGGAGCTATCCAAGGTATTGCAACTATTTGGGGGATGGGTTTCAGCCTGTTGGGCAGTTCCTTTAAAGTTCTGGCTGCCTGTGACTGAAACTCAGAATGGATTCAAACCTCCATTGAAATCAGAGCTTCCACTGGAAAGATGCGAAAACAAAGTCAATTTGGCAATGGTTTTCTGGAGCTTTTATTTTTTTTCTTCCTACAGTTGCCTAGCAACCCTAGGAGGGGTATGAAATCCACTCTACTCCAGCAAAGTGTCAGTTTGGGGAATGAGACAGGGAGGAGGGAACCCAACAGTCAGCTGGGAGGTACTTTCTCCTTGGCCACCTCTAGGCCAAGTGGATGGAGTATTGGTCAGGAACTCTGGGAGTCAGGAGCTTCCAGTATTTCGGTAAATCGTTTGTGCTTTACGTTTGGGCTTGACGTACAGAAAGCAGCCAAATATAAATAGAAAAACACTTGTTTGGCAGTGTCCAAAGTGAACGAGGCACCCATTAGGATTAAGGGAGATGGGTGTCTGTTGGCTCCGGTGTCAGTAGGATGGTGAATCTGCTCCGGGTGTCAGTCACAACCAGTTAGCAATCTTAAGGAGCAATCCAGGGTGTTGAGCTTAGTTTGGGGCTTCGGTTGGGTTCAGGACCTTGGATAGCTCCTTTAGAATTCTGGCAAGTTCAGATTGAAACCCAGAGCGGTTTCACCGCCCCACTGACATCGGAGCCCCCAGCCCCCACCAGTAGAAGCTGTTGAGAAAGTTGCAAAATAATACATGCAACCTGGGAATGTTCAGATGCAGGTCACTACACCCTCCTCCCATCTTTAATGGAGAAAAATGTCTGCACTTTTTTATGTTGTGCAAATCAGGGTGCATTCAAAGTGAGGCTGCATTCAGAAGACAGTCATGAGCAAGCCAAAAAAGTGAGCCAATTCCACCATGGTGTCTGCCCTATGCAAGCTGAAATGTTGACTTGGAAATATACATCTGTCTTTTTGGGTTAGAAAGCATTGGTTTGTGTGTAGTGTGGTGCAGTGGCTAAGGTGTTGGACTGGGAGTTGGGAGATCTGGGTTCTAGTCCCCACTCGGCCATGGAAACCCACTGGGTGACTTTGGGCCAGTCACAGACTTTCAGCCCAACCTACCTCACAGGCTTGTTGTTGTGAGGATAAAAAGAAGAGGAGGATTATGTATACCTTGGGTTCCTTAGAAGAAAAAAGGTGGGATATCAGTGTAATAAAATAAATAAATAAATAAATAAATAAATAAATAAATGCAAGTCATTCATTTTTATTGCCCTGCCACATCTCCCTCTTTCTAGAAATGCTAACATTTTCCTACAGCATAATCGTATTTATATCTACTAATCAGCAAGTCCTATTTGGCTCAGTGGGATGGAGTTCCAGGCAAGTTTGTATAAGACTGCAGCCTCCAAATTCTATCATTCAGCCTGTGCTAGCAACGTTGTCAGATCCAAATGGATAGAAGTGGCCAGTTGTTGCTGCCTTATCCATTCCAAATTCAGTCTACAGCTGAAACAGGCTCACAGGGGGGGAAAACAGGAACGGCTGAAAGGCAGACATTGGACAAAGCTTCTTTGACATTCTCTTGAGGTTGTGGCTCCCTTTTTTCCTTGACAAGGCTCCTCTGCTTTCAACAGCTGTGTGACAAGGCAGACATTCAACAGGTATAACTTTCCCTAGCATATGGAAGCCGTGATAGTGGAAATTTCCCTTGTTGAAAAGTTGCTCATTCGACGGCACAGGAGGCCTGCTAGAAAATATGTGGCACTGCACATTTCCCCCATAGGCTAAAGCGCGAACATGTAAATGGGGGGAATTTGCACATTTGTGCAAATGGGAATTTGCACGAATTTGGGAAATTGGAAAAAAAAATCCAATTCCTCCAATGAGCACACAATGGCATGAAAGTCACCTGACAATCTGTGAAACATAGACGGAACAGGTTTTACAAAATCCTCACATCCCAAGTATGGAGATAAAGCTGCCCACAACCTCTCTTTAGGGCTGGAAGAATGAGCAATGGTTGAGCTTGTCAAGGCCCTCCGTCTCCCACCTCAACGTCCCCTTGCTTTGTTCTTGCTCCAAAAATCCACACTTTTCCAAGCACAGACCCCCAAATCTTGACTTCTTCCGTAAGCTAAAGCATGAAAACGCAGTTTTGGGTGTGTGCACAAGTTTTCGGAAGTGTGCAAGTGTGCATCTACCTACGCGTACGCAAGTTTGGGAAATTGCAAATAAATAAATCCCCCACGAATTACGTCCCTGCTCGCATTCACTCTCAGGGTTGTGAACCGGACACGATCGTATGATTTGTGAAACAGGAACGGAATTCTTTCCATCTCTAGCTTGCTCCTCCAGGGCAGCATGGGAAAGCTAACACTGCCATCCTGTGGCTACCGGGCAACATAGCAGCATGGAGGGAGAAAGCCCTAACTAGGTGAAAGTTCATCGCACGCATTAATAGCTCAGGGGCGAATGAATTCAACCTGATGGAAAAAGCACAGGAGGGGAAAAAAATAATTACTCCAAAACCATCAGGTTAACTGAAGTGCATCTTACCTTTCCTTAGGTGAAATGAGGTTGGCAGGTGCGTGGGAAAGGCCAAGGAAGATGGGCAAGCTGGAGGGGGGGGGGAAATTAACCCTTCAGCCAGGAATTGCCAAATCCACAAAACTCAGCCAGATGAATCCCAGGGAGATGAAATGCAAAGAGAACTTCCATATGCAAGAAAGTAAAACTGATGTTGTTGTTGATATTTATTTATTTATTTATTTATTTCATTTCTGTACCGCCCAATAGCCGGAGCTCTCTGGGCTGTTCACAAAAATTAAAACCATTCAAAGTACAAAACAACAGTATAAAACCATAATATAAAATACAATATAAAAGCTCAACCAGATAAAAACAGCAACAATGCAAAATTACAAATTCAAAACACCAAGTTAAAATTTATTTATAGACTGAAGACCTTTTTATTTTCTCAGTATTTTAACACCTAATTTAACTTAAATTTAAACTCTGCTGTTTTAATTTCATATTTTAACCTATATCAATTTTATGCTGTGTGGTTTTATCCTGGTCGTGCTTTTTATATTGTATTTTGTATTTGTGTTTTTAAATTGTTGGTTGTTTTATTATGCTCTTCATGGTTTTAATTTTTGTGAACAGCCCAGAGAGCTTCGGCTATTGGGCGGTATAGAAAATAAATAAATAAATAAATAAATAAATTAAAATAAAATGCTAGGAGAATAAAAAGGTCTTCACCTGGCGTCTAAAGGCATATAATGTAGGTGCCAAGCGAACCTCCTTAGGGAGCTCGTTCCACAGCCGGGGTGCCACAGCAGAGAAGGCCCTCCTCCTGGTAGCCACCTGCCTCACTTCCTTTGGCAGGGGCTCGCGGAGAAGGACCCCTGAGGATGACCTTAGTGTCCAGGCAGGTACATATGGGAGGAGGTGTTCCTTCAGATAGCCTGGCCCCAAGCCGTTTAGGGCTTTAATGATGGTGATGATGATAAATAATAATGTACATCTTAAAAAATAAATAAATAAATCTGACTCCCATGTTAGTTGGCAGTCAGTCCCTTCTTCTAGAAATATTTTTGTGGTATGGTTGGAGTAGAAGAGAAGAGGCAGAGAATAGCATCATCTTGAGAGTTGAGTGTCAAGGAGTTACTGGGCAGAAGGTGCAGCACCTTAGTCTGTGTTGAATATTTGCCCATTTTGATTCTCAGATCTTAACAGAAATGTGGATCACACAAATATTGCCACATATCTTTTATCTTGTTCGCTGTTGTTGTCTGTTTTTGTTTTAGTTTTTAATTAGGCCTGGTGTACACATGCAGCAGAATGGGGTGGGCAAATCATGGAATCATAGACTTGAAAGGGGCCTATAAGGCCATCAAGTCCACCACCCTGCTCAGTGCAGGAATCCAGTTTAAGGCATCCCTGACAGATGGCTGTCCAGTCTTTCCTTGAATACTTACAGGGATGGAGAGACCATCACCTCCCAAGGCAGTTGGTTCAATTGTCTGTCCCTTAGCAAACTTTTCCTGATGTTCCACCAAAATCTGCCTTCCTGTAATTTAAGCCCATTATTTCATGTATTACAATCTTGGATGATAGAGAACAGACGGCAGCCCTCTCCATTGTGACGACCCTTTTGGTACTTGAAAAGGGCTCTCCTACAGCTCCCAGTCTTCTCTCCTCAAACCCAGTTCCTCCAATCTTTCCTTGTTTGACTTTGTTTCTCCTGGTCATCTCTGAACTCATTCCAATTTATCTGAATTCTTAACATGTATTGTCCAGAACTGGACACAATATGTCAGGAGAGGTCTGACCAGCACAGAGTGGAACTATCGCTTCCCATGATTTTGAAAGTGTTGATGCAGCCATTGCATTTGCCTTCTTTGCAGCCATAGCACACGACTGACTCATTTTCAGCTTTTGATTGACTACAACTCCAAGATCCTTTATTTATTTATTTATTTATTTATTTATTTATTTATTTATTACATTTTTATACCGCCCAATAGCCGAAGCTATGGCTATGTACTATTGTACATGTGCTATTGACAAGCCAAGTACTCTCCATTTTTTACCTGTGCTTTTAATTTCTTTTTCCTAAAAGAAGAACTTTGCACATGTCCCCTGAGCAGGTGAAGTGGACTGTGGGAGATTACACTGGGCTGATGCCATTTTTATTGCTCTCTTCTATACCTAGGATTCATACAAATTGTGGTGTGTGTGTGAGAGATCCTAATTCACCAGGGAGCCAGGTTCTATCCCAGGCTATTCTCTGCTGTGCTAGCTTTCTGCTTACATATTTTTAAAATTAGAAATAAGTTCCCCAGCCACAGTCTGAAATGATACAGCCCTCTCTGTCGCTTTGGGACTCTTCCACCTCATGGAAGCATCCCAGAGTACTGCTTCATTCTGGTGCATGTGTAGACCTGTATTTCCCAAGAAGTGGGTGTGATCCTGCAGCTACTAGTTTGAATGATCCTGTGCTGTAACAAGGATTAACCAAGTCTATATTTGCTGCCTTTATGTGGTTCCGTTGTTCATTTGGGAGGAGAGTATGAGAAAGGGAGATGTCCTCCTTGGTAGAAAGAGCATACTCCATGACCATAGTCAACAGGATGATGTCACACCCCTTCTGGGTGATGTCATTTCCTGATAACATCAGTGGGCACTAATTTAAAACACAGCTTCTGCTGCTGATGGAAGAGGATGAAGTGCTCTTACCAGAGAGTGTGGTCAGGCTGTGGAAGAGTCATGAGGAGCTATTACCTCTGCAGGGATGCAGCTGATGAGGGTCTCAGAGCACCCAATGTGAGTGGGCTGCAACACCAGCAGCCCATATTAGGTACTGGTAAGTCCCCATGCCTCTGCTGCCACTTTTTGGCATCTTGGGTAAAGGTACGAGGTCTCCTTCCCTCACCCATTAGTTCTCAGTGGTGGATGCTGGTAATCCTCTAGCAAACTGCTGCTATGTTTCCATATTGAATGAAAGATGTCTCTCTGCACTGCTCCCTTTGGGGCTTCCTGCACAGCCTCCATCAGCAGTTTTTTTAAAATAATAATAATAATAATAATAATAATAATAATAATAATAATAATTTATTGCATTTCTATACCGCCCAATAGCCAAAGCTTCTTTGCATCTAGTTGTTTGCATCTAGAATATCAGTTCAGAGTAGCAAAAGCCTTGAGGGATTGCCAGAAGTCAACAACAGGAAAACCCAGGAGTTTTTTCTTGACAAACCAAATCAATACATCTGGCTTAGACCCAATCCAAACTGGATTGATAAATTGAGCTCAGCCTTAGTTACTGTGGCACATACACCATCCTGCCATTCAGGATTCGAGTGCCTCCCAGATGCTTACTCCACAATCCTCTCACTGCATGTAGCTTTGTTGTTTTGTTGTTTATTCGTTCAGTCACTTCCGACTCTTCGTGACTTCATGGACCAGCCCACGCCAGAGCTTTCTGTCAGCTGTCGCCACCCCTAGCTCCCCCAAGGTCAAGTCTGTCACCTCCAGAATATCATCCATCCATCTTGCCCTTGGTCGGCCCCTCTTCCTTTTGCCTTCCACTTTCCCTAGCATCAACCTCTTCTCCAGGGTATCCTGTCTTCTCATGATGTGGCCAAAGTACTTCAGTTTTGCCTTTAACATCATTCCCTCAAGTGAGCAGTCTGGCTTTATTTCCTGGAGTATGGACTGGTTTGATCTTCTTGCAGTCCAAGGCACTCTCAGAATTTTCCTCCAACACCACAGTTCAAAAGCATCTATCTTCCTTCGCTCAGCTTTCCTTATGGTCCAGCTCTCGCAGCCGTAGGTTACTACGGGAATACCATTGCTTTAACTATGCGGACCTTTGTTGTCAGTGTGGTGTCTCTGCTCTTAACTATTTTATCAAGGTTTGTCATTGCTCTCCTCCCAAGAAGTCAACATCTTCTGATTTCCTGGCTGCAGGCAGCGTCTGCAGTAATCTTTGCGCCCAGAAATACAAAGTGTGTCACTGCCTCCACATTTTTTCCCTCTATTTGCCAGTTATCAATCAAGCTGGTTGCCATAATCTTGGTTTTTTTGAGGTTTAACTGCAACCCGGCTTTTGCACTTTCTTCTTTCACCTTTGTCATAAGGCTCCTCAGCTCCTCCTCACTTTCAGCCATCAAAGTGGTGTCATCTGCATATCTGAGATTGTTAATGTTTCTTCCTGCAATTTTAACTCTAGCCTTGGATTTGTCAAGCCCAGCACGTCGCATGATGTGTTCTGCAAACAAGTTGAATAGGTAAGGTGAGAGTATACAACCCTGCCGTACTCCTTTCCCAATCTTAAACCAGTCCGTTGTTCCGTGGTCTGTTCTTACCGTTGCTACTTGTTTGTTATACAGATTCCTCAGGAGGCAGACAAGATGACTTGGTATCCCCATACCACCAAGAACTTGCCACAGTTTGTTATGATCCACACAGTCAAAGGCTTTAGAATAGTCAATAAAACAGAAATAGATGTTTTTCTGGAACTCCCTGGCTTTCTCCATTATCCAGCAGATATTGGCAATTTGGTCTCTAGTTCCTCTGCCTTTTCTAAACCCAGCTTGTACATCTGGCAATTCTCGCTCCATGAATTGCTGGAGTCTACCTTGCAGGATCTTGAGCATTACCTTGCTGGCATGTGAAATAAGTGCCACTGTCCGATAGTTTGAACATTCTTTAGTGTTTCCCTTTTTTGGTATGGGGATATAAGTTGATTTTTTCCAGTCTGATGGCCATTCTTGTGTTTTCCAAATTTGCTGGCATATGGCATGCATCACCTTGACAGCATCATCTTGCAATATTTTAAACAGTTCAGCTGGGATACCGTCGTCTCCTGCTGCCTTGTTATTAGCAATGCTTCTTAAGGCCCATTCAACCTCACTCTTCAGGATGTCTGGCTCTAACTCATTGACCACACCATCTGAGCTATCCCCAATATTATTATCCTTCCTATAGAGATCTTCCGTATATTCTTGCCACCTTTTCTTGATCTCTTCTGTTTCTGTTAGGTCCTTGCCATCTTTGTTTTTGATCACACCCATTTTTGCCTGGAATTTACCTCCGATGTTTCTAATTTTCTGGAAGAGGTCTCTTGTCCTTCCTATTCTATTGTCTTCTTCCACTTCCGTGCATTGCTTGTTTAAAAATAATTCCTTATCTCTTCTGGCTAACCTCTGGACTTTTGCATTTAATTGGGCATATCTCCCCCTATCACTGCCTTTTGCTTTCCTTCTTTCTTGGGCTACTTGCAGTGTTTCATCAGACAGCCATCTTGCCTTCTTGGTTTTCTTTTTCTTTGGGACTTTTTTGTTGCCACCTCTTGGACAACGTTGCGAACTTCTGTCCATAGTTCTTCCGGGACCCTATCTACTAAATCTAGTCCCTTAAATCTATTCTTCACTTCCACTGCATATTCATTAGGAATATTAGTGAGCTCATATCTAACTGATCTGTGGGTCTTCCCTATTCTCTTTAGTTTGATTCTAAATTGTGCAATAAGAAGTTCGTGATCTGAACTACAGTCAGCTCCAGGTCTTGTTTTTACCGTCTGTATAGATGTCCGCCACCTTTGGCTGCAAAGGATGCAGTCAATCTGATTTCGGTGTCGGCCGTCTGGTGAAGTCCATGTATAAAGCCGTTTTTTAGGTTGTTGGAAGAGAGTGTTTGTTATGCACAGTGAGTTGTCCTGGCAAAATTCTATCAGCCTGTGTCCTGCTTCATTTTGTTCTCTTAGACCATGCTTACCTGTAATTCCAGATGTCATTTGACTTACCCACCTTGGCGTTCCAGTCTCCTGTAATGAAAATAACATCTCTTTTTGGTGTATTATCCAGTAGGTGCTGCAGATCCTCATAGAACTGATCTACTTCTACTTCTTCAGCATCTGTGGTTGGGGCATATATTTGGATCACTGTGATGTTAAATGGTTTACCCTGAATTCGAATTGAGATCATTCTATCATTTTTTGGATTGTATCCAAGCACTGCTTTAGCCACTTTATTATTAATTATGAAGGCTACTCCATTTCTTCTGTGATCATCTTGTCCACAGTAGTAGATCTGGTGGTGATCTGATGTGAAGTGGCCCATTCCGGTCCATTTCAGTTCACTGACACCCAATATATCTATATTTAATCTTGACATCTCACCAATAACCACATCCAATTTGCCCTGGCTCATAGATAAATCAGTTCAGTTCAGTTTTTCTGAGTTTCATCTCAAACTTTGAGAATTGGTTGGACTCGAGGGTTGGACTTGAGGGTTGGACTCAATGGCCTTGTAGGCCCCTTCCAACTCTGCTATTCTATGATTCTATTAATTTATCCAGCTCAGCTTGTACCAAAGTTTGAAGGTGTTTTTTTTTAAAAAAAATTAAGTTCTCATGAAAATTTATAACCACTTTTGTGCACAGTTCTTCTAATACGTGCATTCTTGCAAAATATACACATATTTTTGCAAGCACTTTTCCTAACAGAATGCATTGTAATGTTATTTCCTTTAGTGTATGTATTTAGGCATGCTTTTTTCTTTCTTTTTTTTCAATTTCAAGAACCCCATTGCAAAATTGGAGAAGTGTACAAAATTATGCATGGTATGGAGAATGGTATGAAGAATGTGGATAGGGAGACATTTTTCTCCCTCTCTCAAAATACTAGAACCAGGGGACATCCAATAAAGCTGATTGGTGGGAGAGCCAGGACAAGCTGGAGCGTGTTCAGAGGAGGGCAACAAGGATGATCAGGGGTCTGGAAACAAAGCCCTATGAAGAGAGACTGAAAGAACTGGGCATGTTTAGCCTGGAGAAGAGAAGATTGAGGGGAGACATGATAGCACTCTTCAAACCCTTAAAAGGTTGTCACACAGAGGAGGGCCAGGATCTCTTCTCGATCATCCCAGAGTGCAGGTAATGGGCTCAAGTTACAGGAAGCCAGATTCCGGCTGGACATCAGGAAAAACTTCCTGACTGTTAGAGCAGTATGACAATGGAACCAGTTACCTAGGGAGGTTGTGGGCTCTCCTAGACTAGAGGCCTGATAGTTGCGTGCTATCTCCAGTATTCAAGGCAGTAAGCCTGTGTGCACTAGTTGATGGGAAACATGGGTGGGAGGGTGCTGTTGCGCCATGTCCTGCTTGTTGGTCCCTAGCCAATGGCTGGTTGGCCACTGTGTGAACAGAGTGCTGGACTAGATGGACCCTTGGCCTGATCCAGCATGGCACTTCTTATGTTCTTAGGAGCCCTGCTCTCTTTTGTATCTGGTCACTCTCGTATAGCTCCTGCAGCTTTAACTGTTGTGATGAAGAGGGAATTTCAGCAGGTGCTGCATGCATACAAAGGACACCTGCTGAAATTCCCCTTTCAATACAAGTGTTAAAGGTACAGGAGCCCTGTGCTCCTTTCCATATGGTCACCCTAACCAAGGGCAGCTCTGTAGGGGCCACTGAAACACAGCGTCAGCACAAAGATGGCGTAGGAACGAGAGTATTCTTGGTTGATCTTTGAGACTGCAAAGGAACGTGCAGGCACTGAACCCTGAGACCTTCCCTCTGCCCCACTGTGAATGATTCATGAGCGGTCTGACTGAAGGTGAGGATGGGTGTTAAATATTTGACTTCCTTTGCTTTCGTCTTCCTGTTCCTTTGCCCTGAGGGAGGCCAAGTTTATTCATTTGTTTGCTGCCACTGACAGGCTCTCAGGAGGCCTTAGATTTTTAAGTAATAACAGGGTCCGGCTTCAGGAATGCCTCCGTGTTTATTGATCATCAAGGCACCGAAAGCTGTGAGGCAAAGTTTTGGCAGTTAAAACGCGACAGGAATTTTTCACCTGTCAGATGCACCGACGGATGTCCCTGATAATGACTGGCAAGGTCAGTGCCCGTATTGATAGCAGTAACTTCCTTAAAAATAAATAAACTCAGCAGCATGTGGTGTGCCATAATTATTCCCCTGACGACCATTTTTCATCCCGAGCTCTGCTGCCGCGTTTTGAAGGAAGCCGGTTTATTGGGACGACGGAAGAGCATCGCCATGTGATGGATGAGGAGAAACTGCAGGGATAGTCGACACTGTCAATTGGAGGGTTTGCATGGGTGTTTGTGTCCCCCCCCCCCGAAATCAGAATGTGAAAATCACTTTCTTAGCTTCTCCACCCAAATAACTCCCTTGCTTTTCTGCTCTCCTTTTCCAACACAATGCAGAAGCCTTGTGTAAGATTCCCAACCCCAGTCTTAGCCAAACTTCCTTTTCACTTCCCTCACAGCAATACTGCATAACTTATCCCTAATTGGCTAGAAAGCTCATGGCTTTCCATGCCATCAGAGCAGCTCAGCCAATGGTAGCAAAAATAGAGGAACAATGAACAACCTGGTTTTTTTTGTTTTTGTTTTTTAAGGCTATGTTTTAAGCATCCATTCAAATGGTCTTTTTCTTTAAGTGTCCATTTACTGGTGAAGGATAAGGGCAGATGGAGGCAAATAATAATAATAATAATAACAACAACAACAACAATAATCTGTTTTTATCTGGTTGAGCGTTTATATTGTATTTTATAGTATGGTTTTATACTGTTGTTTTATACTTTGAATGTTTTTAATTTTTGTGAACCGCCCAGAGAGCTCCGGCTATTGGGCGGTATAGAAATGTAATAAATAAATAAATAAATAAATAAATAAACAAACAATCTAGTACAGCAAAATGAATACCAAACATGACCATTCACACTCGCAGAGAAAAAAGAAAAATGGGCACAAAAAGCACTACATGGGAAGCATTACAACATAATACAGGACCCACAAATAAACAATAAACAATCGTACAAATGGCTTAGGAAGGACGAGCAAATTTGTGAAACAGAAGGATTCCTAACAGCCATACAGGATCAAATTATAGCAACCAAGAACTACCAAAACTACATCATAAAAGATAACGGTGTAGCAACAGACTCATGTAGGAAATGACATTAATCCCATGAAATAATAGACCATGTAACAGCAGGATGTAAAATTCTGGCAGGAATGGACTATATGGACAGATACAATACAGCTGCAAAAATAATTCACCAACAACTGGCCACCAAAATAATCTTGGAAAATGCAGATCATAAAACACACTGGGACAGAACAATTCATAGAGACAAGACAATACCTTGCAATTTGCCTGACACAACAGTCATAAACAAAAAAGAAAAACACACCTACCTCATTGACATAGCAATACCTAATGACAATACCTAATGATGTAGAAAAGGAAGGAGAAAAGAGAGAAAAATATACACCACTGACTATGGAAGTTAAAGAACTATGGTAACAGGAAAAGGTCACAATTATTGCATTAGTCATATCAGTCACCAGCATCACATCAAAAAACTATACAGAATACTTTCAAAACCTGGGCCTACTAAAATACATCCACACCAACATCCAAAAAGCAGTCATACTCAATGCACATTTACTCAGGGAACTCAACTGGGTTTACTTCTGAGAAGACTTGTATAAGATTAAATTGTCATGGTGAAGACCACTGAGATACCAGAAATATAGGCAATATAATCATATGTAATCTGAAGCCCGATAGGACAGCAACCATGATCCCCTCCTGCCCTTCCTAAGTTGCACTGCTGAGCAAGCTCCCATTGGTTTCAATAGAGCCATGATGGCTTGGGCCTAGGGATGGACGTGCCTCCCTCCCTCCAGTTTGCTGGGTGCCTGATGAGCCGTCGCTGCTGCTCACCTCCACCTGCCAGGCCGTGCAACCCCTGAGCAGTCCAGGAGCCTCTACACCTCTAATATTGTGGAAACTGACCTTTTAAGATTGCCGTTTTGCACAGCAAAAATATACAAGAAGTCGGATCTTTCATAAAAATGCCAGTTTGCAGGGAGGGGTGGGACGTGGAGGGCACTCCCAGACCATGCAGGGCTTAATGAGTGATGAGGTCTGGGCCCAATTCAAAGTGCTGGTATTAACATTCAAAGCCTTAAATGGCTTGGGGCAAGGTTATTTGAAGGAACGCCTCCTCCCATATGTACCTGCCTGGACCTTAAGATCATCCACAGGGGTCCTTCTCCGTGAGCTCCTGCCGAAGGAAGTGAGGCAGGTGGCTACTAGCAGGAGGGCCTTCTCTGCTGTGGCACCCCGGCTGTGGAACAAGCTCCCCAGAGAGGTTCGCTTGGCGCCTACATTGTTTTCCTTTCCTCGCCAGCTGAAGACCTTTTTATTTTCTCAGTATTTTAACACCTAATTTAACTTAAATTTAAACTTTGCTGTTTTAAGCTCATATTTTAACCTATATTAATTTCTGCTGTGTGGTTTTATCCTGGTCGTGCTTTTTATATTGTATTTTTAAATTGTTGGTTGTTTTATTATGCTCTTCATGGTTTTAATTTTTGTGAACCGCCCAGAGAGCTTCGGCTATTGGGCAGTATAGAAATGAAATAAATAAAATGAGCATCCATGTCTTGGTGAGTGGGGTCCAGGCATGGGGGAGTCCACAGGACTCCTGGACCCTGACAGGCATCAATGACATCCCTACTTGGATGTAGACCTAGTTATACTTAGAGTAGACTCGTTGAAATCAGTGGATCTTAATATCCTTCATCAACTTAAGCCCCATTAATTTCAGTAGACCCGGTCTGTATCCATTCCCCTCTTATCATCATCTAGACAGCTACATAGTCTTGTAATGTCAATCAGAATCCATCTTGTTGACTGTTTCTCTTGAACTCTGTGTTTTTCATAGTTATAATTTATATCATCAGTGTAAGCACTCTCTGCTGCCAGAACAAGTTGAAATATTTGTCTTTTCCAGGTCCTTCTAAATGTCAAACTATTTGCTTATATTTGCATAGGCATTTCCTACCTGCCGTTTCAATGACATAAGGCAGTCATCGCCATCTGTGCCCAAATCTCAAACGTTAGGCAAATTTTAGGATAAGATTTGGCATGAGATTAAAGGAGGCTTATTAATTAACTCATCCATCACTCCCCCCTTTAAAAGAAAAGTCTACCAGGACAGTTGATTTTGTAATAGAAGGAAGCAGTAAAGTATTTCCAGTGGCGACATGAATCATGACTGAAACAAAGAATGCTTTTTTCACATTTGCATGCCAGGTTTGTGTACATATAGCTGTGGTGATGGGGAGGAACTGTACATCCCTCTCACCTCTGAGTGCTTTCTCACTGCAAACCCTGTTTTCCCACTGCAAACCCCTCTGGGCGAGTCCCAGATGCATTTCTGCAAGAGTAATTGCATGCCTGAAAACTGCTGGAGGATGGAAGCAGCTGGGGGGCAGGGGGCGGTAGTTGCAGCAGAAAAGAGGCCTGAGGCAGGCAGGCATTAAGCACTGCTTTGCCCCAATGCATTTCTCTTAAAGTCCTCTTCCCACAGTTGCTTTTCCCCAGGGTTTAAATATTATTATTATTATTATTATTATTATTATTATTATTATTATTTATTTATTTATTTATTTATATAGCACCATCAGTGTACATGGTGCTGTACAGAGTAAAACAATAAAATAGCAAAACCCTGCTGCATAGGCTTACATTCTAATAAAATCACAATAAAACAATAAGAAAAGGAAGAGAATGCACCAAACAGGCACAGGGTAGAGTAAAACTAGCAGTATATAAGCCAGATCAAAATCAAGTTTTAAAAGCTTTAGAAAAAAGAAAAGTTTTCAGCTGAGCTTTAAAAACTGCGATTGAACTTGTGGTTCGCAAATGTTCTGGAAGTAATCTGTAATATTGTACGTAATCTGTAATTTGGCCCTTCTTTTGGAGTTCTCCGTAACTTACTTCCGAGTAAATACACCCATCATCAGCCTGCCCATTGCCTTGATATCAACAGGGCTTAAGCACACTCAGTTCTGTGCTGAAAATTGTCCCTGTGATCTATAATGGCGTTTCACAAAAATCATGAGTTTAACTTGGTAACCTTGTTCGCTCTCAAGTTAAATGCTTTAGAAATACATCTTTTAAGGAAAGCACATTACACCAAGGTCTGACCTTCAGCTATTATAGTTCATGAGATCATTATTTTCATTAAATGTGTGGGCGTTGGGCTCTTATGCAGCTTTGGCTGTTATAGCACTTCATTTTCCCCACTTCCTTTACTTCTCCAACCATGACTTTGTTATAGTACTTGATTGGTGTGCTAACCTTTGCAAACCTGCAAATCTCTATCATTTTGAAACCGAAAGGACAGAACTGGTTATACTCAGTTCCTGACTTCAAGAAAGGGCATCCAATATTTCTTAGAAAAGCTGTTTGGAGTACAGAGTTCTCCTCCTTGCTGCCTTGCCTCCCTCTTAACACAAACTTATGTGAGCAGACTAAAGAATTGTCACAAACAAGCAAAAAAAAATTACATGTGCTGCATGACAACAATTTTGCATGCTAAGTGGCCCTTCCATAGAAGTGAACTGGTAGTTCTTATGGGAAGGGCCATCAGGAAAGATGTCCTGACTGTTAGAGCAGTACGACAATGGAACCAATGACTGAGGGAGGTTGTGGGCTCTCCCACACTAGAGGCATTCAAGAGGCAGCTGGACAGCTATCTGTCTGGGATGCTTTAGGGTGGATTCCTGCATTAAGCAGGGGGTTGGACTCGATGGCCTTATAGGCCCTGTTCAACTCTATTGCGTCCAGTTCTGGGCTCCACAATTCAAGAAGGACGCAGACAAGCTGGAGCATGTTCAGAGGAGGGCAACCAGGATGATCAGGGGTCTGGAAACAAAACCCTATGAAGAGAGACTGAAAGAACTGGACATGTTTAGCCTGGAGAAGAGAAGATTGAGGGGAGACATGATAGCACTCTTCAAATACTTAAAAGGTTGTCACACAGAGGAGGGCCCGGATCTCTTTTCGATCCTCCCAGAGTGCAGGACACGGAATAACGGGCTCAAGTTAAAGGAAGCCAGATTCCGGCTGGACGTCAGGAAAAACTTCCTGACTGTTAGAGCAGTACGACAATGGAATCAGTTACCTAGGGAGGTTGTGGGCTCTCCCACACTAGAGGCATTCAAGAGGAAGCTGGACAACCATCTGTCAGGGATGCTTTAGGGTGGATTCCTGCATTGAGCAGAGGGTTGGACTCAATGGCCTTGTAGGCCCCTTCCAACTCTGCTATTCTATGATTCTAAGGTTTGGAAAGACTTGCCATTTCCCACATTTTGCCATTTGTGTGTGTGTTGAAAGATCACTTGCCGTTTTTTGTTGAAGTCACTGATAACCAAGAATGCTACAGTAGGCAACAGCTGTCGGTGGAATATGGATTACCACCATCACCCGAAGACTATTAAATCTCTTGGTCTCTCACAAGGAATAATGTAAAGAAGCACAGTTAAAATGGTGTTTTCTTTTCAGCAGCTGTTGTTATTCCTTCCAAGCCAAGAATGGGCGGGTGGGGCAGGGGGAGAGAAATGCCATGAAAAATCTGGATTGTTATCATCAGTCAGGGTGGCCAAGGCAAATGGCTTCCTTCGGGACAAGTACATTTCCCTCACGGAACGAAGCGCAGTGAATAAGCTGATGGGATTTAGAAGCTTGGGATCCGATGCGAAACGTACGGATGTGTGAGTGAGCCGGAATCGCTGGCCTCAGAAAAGGGTTATGTGGAAAGCGATATGGGCTTGTGGAAAGCAACCCTAGTAGGGAGAGTAGAGCAATAATTGGATGCCAAACACATAACATGAAATATCTCCCGGAATTACAGGAACGGGGCGTGTGGAACTGGAAATGACTGTCAAAGCCAGCTGTTGCATATGGCAAGTGTAATCCCAGAGCTTTCCCCCTGTTCTCTCCCCATGAGGCACCATTTTAGGTTTCGCAGGAGGTGGCGGGGTGGAGAACCAAAGAGATATCAGTTGAGGGGGGGGAACTAAATTACACAGCAAGGCCTGAAGGCCTGCCCTCAGATAAAACGGCAACAAATTCATGTAGTTTAAGAGGATTTCTAGGGGTTCCTCTTCCACATTTCATTATAAGCAAAATTATAAATGTTTCTACGGAATAAATAACCATGTGTGCTATGGCCTCCCCCACGTCAGGGTTGGAGGAGAATTTCACACTTCCTGAGCCGATATGGGGACCGAAACGCAGCTTTACTTGGACATCTGCGCGTTTCTGAATTTAGCAGTGCAGCGCTCCATTAAAAAAGAAGTGTACATGAAGGGAGAGTATGCACAAAAAAAGCATACATCCACGAAAATAATGTTTTGGATTAGGGGAAAAGCCTTGCAAAAATGCATATACTGCATAAAATATGTATATTAGGTGAAGTGCGTGCAAAAATGCATGCAGATTTTCATTTGAACATTTTAAAAAATTGCAAGCTGATGCAGAAACAGAATAAAAGGAATTTTAGGAAAAAATTGAGTGAAAATGAAATTGATTGATTCGTCCCCACTTATCAGTCCCCAACCCAATGACTTTTTTGTCCTTTTCCTCTCCCCTTTCTCAAGTAAGTACAGTAAGTACAGTAAGTACTAGGGGTGTGCACGGACCCCCCGCTCCACTTCTTTTCCAGATCCGCAATTTGGGGATCGGGCCGCTCCGCCCCGCCCCTGCTCTGCCTATGTCTGCTCCACTCCGTTCGGAGCTCCGGATCCGGATCGGAGCTCCGTTCCCCCCCCCCCATAGGCTTGCATTAAGCTAAAAAAGTATACAACTTTTTTTTCTGTGGAAGTTAGAAACCTCAAGTTTGGCACCATGACACCTCATGGGGGTATACACACGCACGCCAAGACTCAAGGCAATCCCATCATCCCCTGATTTTTGGGGAATTTATGAAAATCGGGCACCCCATTCACACCCCTTTCCATAGCTCCGTCAATTTGCACGTTAGAAACCTCAAACTCACCACCATGAAAGCTTATCCAGGGATACATACGCACGCCGAGACTCAAGGCAGTCCCATCATCCCCTGATTTGGGGGGAATTTAGGAAAATCGGGCACCCCATTCACACCCCTTTCCATAGCTCCGTCAATTTGCACGTTAGAAACCTCAAACTCACCACCATGAAAGCTTATCCAGGGATACACGCACGCCAAGACTCAAGGCAGTCCCATCATCCCCTGATTTTTGGTGGGGCTTAAACCTGCAGACATCTCAATGGGGCCATTTCAAAGGAAATCCCAACACGCTCACTTCAACTCATGATAGGCATTGCTCCACCACTAAGAGAAGTAGACTGCTCACTTCAACTCATGATAGGCATTGCTCCACCGGGTTACTCTCTTTGGAAGGCTCTAATGGCCTTCCAAGTACAGGAGAGAGTGGGGGCACGTCCACATGGGATGCCCTAGGGGAGCTCATCCCCTTGCACCACATCTTTTCAGTTGTTCCCCAAAGTTAGGGTGGGTAGCAGTGCTCTCTTATTATTGGCTTAGTATATGATTTCACAGGTTGTGTTTGTGCATTTGGTGGGGCTACTGTTTTAAAAAACACTGGGAAAAGTCCGTTCAGATTAAGAAAGAGAAGTTTCCCAGAATCCCAAGTTATCCGTTTTGCCTATCCCCTCCTCCAACTTTGGGATCATGTGATCATGACCGGGAGTTGACTCTGCCCCTCAGCCCTTCGAAAAAGGTATTTTTCCCTCCGATTTTTAAAAAAATTCTAGCGTGCAACCCGCACCATGCAGAGAGGTGAGAGTAGTCTCAAAATGACCCCCATCCACGGCTCTCTGAGCACAAGAATTTTCAGAACGATAGCTTCAAAAACAACCCAGTTATCCCCGATTCTTTTCCGCAATGCAATCCTATGGGCGAAATGTTTCAAGATGGCGATCGGAGCGGTCCGCCTGAAAGAGGAGCTGCGAAAAATGGGCGCTTCTCTTCGCCTTGCTTCTAGGGGTCCGTGGTCCGCTTCTACTCCGCCTCTGGGCAAGGCAGAGCAGGCCAATTCGCTCCTGCTTCTGTGCTTCTAATCGGAGCGGAGCACGTGCCTAGTAAGTACACGGGAGAGGATGTCAGATTAGAAAGATTTAAGGCTGGATCACACACATGGCCTGGTTGGGAGGTTATATATTTCAGTAGGTTGCAGAAGCCCTTCCCTACCAAGAGGGAAGGAATTTTTGGGAACCGCCCAAAGAGCTCCGGCTATTGGGCAGCATAGAAATGAAATAAATAAATAAATAAATAAATAAATAAATAAATAAGAGTAGAATGTTTAATGTGAACCAGAGCCTACATTTGCAAATGCTGAGAGAGGGGTGTGTTGTAATCGTGGAACAAATGTATCAAAATTATTTAAGACAAGCAACAAGTAGGAACGGCAGGTGATAACACTTCTGTTCTCAGCCTCTTACAGGTAGACCTGCCTCTGGACAGATGGACTCTTCAGAGAGAGCACCTGAACTGGTTTTCTGGCTGAACCTGATCTATGTCTAAGAAATGATTCAACTGCATTCTTTCAAAGCAACTGAGGAATACCTCTGAAATTCTCACCCAAATTTTGCCCCTGGATTTTGGAGTTCTGGTTAAAGATGTCACCCCTGGGAATGAACTTCAAGAGCTTATTAAAGCCAACCTCAAAACCAAGGTGAGCATTAAAAATCTCCTTTAACTCAGTTTTGATCCAAGTTGGAGGAGGATTTCCCCCTCTGAAGTTAGGTGCTTTGTGTGGGGAGGCTAAAAGGGTGCTGAAGGGACAAATTCCAAGGGCCCAGCAAGTTCAGGAGACCCTTGTCCCCTTCAGTGGAAAGGAAAGTCTTGCCAAGTTGTGGGGGAGGTAATGTTTCTGAGTCTGCATATTGGCCTGGATGAATTACCTGAATGTTTCTAGTTCTTTTTTCAGAAGAACTTGGGTAATTTCTGGGGTAATCCCAAGTGAGCTTTGGAGAGCTCACCCAACTCTAGTTCCCTTTTATGTAAAATGGATCATACATTGAGAATCCTCCATTGTTTTGCATTTTAAAAGTGAAATCCTATGGCCTTTGGGAAGGTATTCCAGGAGCCATGGGAAATGTCAGATCTCCCCCTTGGAGGTGAGAGAGAAAGAGCTCCAACCCCTCTCAGCCTCTGCAGAATGTCCCACGTCACTCTCCTCGCCAACTCTGGAACTCCAACATTGGGAGAGATAAAAGGTGGGCAGATTGGGGATGTAGTGTGAGAAGTTTGGGAGACAGATTGGAAAGGCAGGATCCAAAGCCCTGGAGGTCCCTGAATATGACCTCAACATAGTAGTGCAATTTACACCATCAGCACTGGGACTAGAGTGAATGCTTGGAATGGGAGAAAAATAGTTGGGGGGAAAAGACTGGGGGGGGGGGAGGGAGGATAGTCTTCCCCCCTCATGTCCTCCATTCCAGCAAAGGGACAGCAGTGTTTTGGATCAGACAGGATTAAAGATATGTTGGATGCTCCAACCTTGAAGCATTCTGACTCTATAGGTAGGATTGCCTTGCCAGTGTTGGAAATGTTCAGTTAATGCAGATTCATAGAATCATAGAATAGCAGAGTTGGAAGGGGCCTACAAGGCCATCGAGTCCAACCCCCTGCTCAATGCAGGAATCCACCCTAAAGCATCCCTGACAGATGGTTGTCCAGCTGCCTCTTGAATGACTCTAGTGCCATTCATCAATGGCACTTAAGGTAGTCAGGATTAAGTTTAGTCCCATTGATTTAAATAGGTCTACTCTAAGTATATCTGTCTGGGTCCAAACCATTGTGGGGGTTTTAATGTTGTTGTTGTTGTTTGGTTCTCTTTGTAAATGGTAACTTTAATATAAAAAAATAATCCTCTATTGCTCCATTTAAAAAAACATTGGACACTTTTGTGCACATTTCTCCTTGCTACCGTTTTCAGTTCCTTTGTTTCATTTATGCATTCCTCTGCCCCAGCTCCTGCTCTGCATGGCTGCATTGGGGGGAAAAACTGCAAAAAAGGAAGCTATTTTGATGCAATTGCATGTAGAGTTCCATCGAGATTCTTTTTGTGTGATGTTTTATCAATGCACAGGAATGTATGCGTTTATCTTCCTTAGTTTTTCTCCCTTTCTCATAATGCTAGAATCGGGTGCAGAACTATTTTTGGGTGGAGGCTGGATTGCTCTTCACCTCAAACCCCATAGCAGTGGGGGATATCCTCTGAATAGCTTCTTTCGGGGCTTGGAGTCCCACCCCCTGGAGGAACCCCAAGAGGCAGTAGAGATTGGGTTGCCCCATGGGCTGGATTAGGCCCACAGGCCAGAGGTTCTGTGCCACTACCCTAGAACCTGGGGTCATCCAATGAAGCTTAATAGTGGGAGATTCAGAGAAGACAAAAGGAAATACTTTGGAATTCACTTCGTCAAGTTGCAGTGATGGCCACTAACTTGGACCAGTTTAAAAGAGGCTTAGAGAAATTCATGGAGGATAAGACAATCGCTGGCTACAGGGCATGATGGCTATACTATCTCAGTCAGGGGCCAGATGCCTCTGGAAACTAGTTCCTGGGGAATGTGAGTAGGAGAGTGCTGTTACAATGCACGGTCTGCTTCTTTGCTTCCAATCCAATGGCATCTGGTTGACCACTGTGGAAACCAGGATGCTAGACTAGACAGATCTTTGGTCTGATCCAACAGGGCTCTTACATTTTCAATATGTAAGATGCTGCACAAAAAGAATCTTGACGCAATCACACCAAGACTGTTGTTTTCTCTGTGCTGGGAGGTTGCATTGTTGTGCTTGTGCACATCTGTAACATGGGGTGGGTGGGATGCAAATTAATTGATGGAACTGAAATCTTAGTTGGCATTATCCATGTCCTTTCAAGCATATAGCCACAACCTTTGGGACTGGAAGCTTGGTTGAGAGAGAGAGAGAGAGAGAGAGAGAGAGAGAGAGCATGGCTAGACCAGACCTATATCCCGGGATCGTCCTAGGATCATCCCTGTGCATCCAATTGACACACGGGGGATCCCGGGAGCAGGCAGGGACGATCCCTCCATTTGCCTGGGATAATCCTTAAGTCTAGTTAAGGCCATAGAGAGAAAAGAGAGAGAGAGAGAGATGTTTATGAGGAATCAGATTTCTGGGTCCAGTACCACATTTTGTGCTTTTTCATCATATTGCAACAATTGCACTGGAACGTTCACATATAGCTAAAACATGGAGGATATTCAGTGTCACTATCAGACTGATGTGAGCTGCAGATGGAATGGTGGCATGCAGTTATCTGCCTAGGAGGATTGTTTCCCATGTAATTGAGCAATGTGAAAAAGCTTGAAGGGAAATGGAGGCTCAGGTTACAGAAACAATTGTGTGACTGTGTACATGGATTTAGAGTTCAGGAATGCTCTGCTGTAGATCAGAGGCCCGGATTACTTTAAATGAGGTGAAAAGATGATTAAAATTAATATAATGCCCAGGTCCAATTTCTCATTTCCTTATTGAGCTTTTGAGAAAATGTTGCTTACCAGCTGGGATTGAGAGAGAAATTCCCACTTGGCAGAGTATTGTAGAATCTGGATTGAGGTGGGGGACTTTTATAAAGTCTTTCTTATTTCCTGCAGTAAAATGCAGGATGTTTTATTTAACCACTCATTTATGACACAATGTTTTCAATATCCCTTGCATCTAACTAAAAGCTTGCACATAAACATACTTGATCATACTCGTTCCCACTGCCCTCTGAATCAAACAGATATTTCTAATTCTAAAACATTTATTGGTGCATTGCCTTTATTATGCCAACTAGGGATGTTAGAGGAATCCAGTTTGGAGCTCGGGTTTGGCAAGATGCCACCTGCTTGGCACCTTGAATGCCAGCTCACAGACCCGTGAGCCAAGAGGGTAAGACCAGGACTTATAAATATTCTAAGTTGCCACTTGTCTCACTGAGGAGTCTTAACGGAGACTTCTGAAGCCACACTGGCTCAGAAAATGAGCTGGACGCTTCCACGTTTTGGGGAGGAAAATAGCTCTGTTTATTTTACATGCCAATCCAACATGAACAAATAAGATGTTGCCCAACTCTAATAAGTGTCCGTTTCAACAAGCCATCCCTTTCCCTTCTGTTACAGCATCCTACATTTTCATCTCTCCCAACATCCAAAGAGCGGACATGACTCTTACGCATAGGATGTCCCTCACAAAAAGCCCAGTGTTCCTTTGCAAGGATCAAAGGTTCTTTGAGTAAATAATAAACACATAAAACCTCTTGTGCTTAACTGTAGTTAAGTATCCAATCAATTGCCTCGGATGTTTGCAATATGCTGCAACAGAAATGTATGTACATTTCTAAGTGAGATGGTGCCCTCTAATGGTAAGGATGTTAACCATTGCATTTGGTTAATTGTATTGTTGTGGACTTGTAGATGAATTCATCCTCCACCAGCACTTCCTGAGTGAGGTGGGGAGGGGTAATAATAAGTTCTTTGTCATGGAGGGAAGTGCTATGTGGAGAGGATGAAACTAACAAGGATACTGACAAGAATGACCATGCCTTTGTGGGGCTACATAGCGGACAAGCAAACGTGCAATCATGCGTACTTGCACAATATTGCCAATGATTATTTTTTTAAAAAAATAATATGGCACCATTTATACAAATTTCAAGATCCCCCTGTCCAAATCGTGCAAATTACCTCCATTATAAAGACCGTAGAAACCATGTCAGATTGAGATGCCAGAAGGGAGAAATACAACAAAACCCTCAGTGCTGAACAGGAAAAATCCATCATGTTTTCATTCTCCCAAACAGATTTTTTAAACATTCCTAATTAAGGCTGAGGTGAAAGTTCTCTCAAAGAAACACTTGGCTTGAAATCCACGGGGGACAGGGGGCATCCTTAAAACCACTTTACCTTTTTTCTTTCCTTTTTTTAAAAAAACATTTTTATTTAATTCAATGATACAATTCACACACAACAAACGACAACAGCCATAATGACAAAAAAGAAAAAGAAAAGAAAAAAACCCCCAAAACTCAAACACATACACAACATTCTTCTCACCGGGCTCATCTACACCAAGCAGATATTCCACTATGAAAGCAGTATGAAAGCTGTATATAAAAGGCAGGAGCCACACTACTGCTTTATAGTGGTACTGAATTGCACTGACAACTGTTGGGGCCCATGACACATACCATATATACTACTTTCATACCACTTTCATAGTGTTATATCCTGCTTGGTATAGATGTGTCATGGGATCAGAACCTAGTTTCCTTATTTTGATTAGCTTCATAGTGATGCTACATTGCAACGCTGACAGGTTCAGGTGTCGAACTGCTGTGACTTTTTTTTGCTCCTCCTCGTAAAAATCTCCAAAGTGCCCCTTCCCTTCAGATTCACATCCTGTGAATGAGGTGGGTGGGTGGGGATGGGGTGACAATTTAGCTCAATGCTTGTAATGTATAACACATCTGTAAGGCAGATCAATATAATTACAATGTTGCCGAAAGGGCCTGAGACCTGAGAGATGAATGCTTGTCTCAGATCACCTACCAGGTTATTTATTTAATTATTACTAATATTCCTATACTGGTTCTCATTTGAAAGAAATCTCAAAACAGTTTACAAAAGAATAAAAAACAAACTGCACACACATACACACACTCACACACAGAATAATACCATGAGGTTAATACAAAGATAGCTCATGGCTGCGGGGAAACCAAAGCAAACAGATGTGTTTTCTATAAATGTCTAAAACATGCCTGCATTGACTTCAGAGGATAGATCATCCACTGAAAAGGCCCATCTCTGTGTCATTGCCAAATGTAAATCTTTAGGCCATGGCATGGATAAAAGGGCCTCCCCTGGATAACATAGTTGCCTGCAACGTTGGTATAGGAAGAGATACTCCTTGAGGTTAGGCACCTATGCGAATTTCATTTTTGTGATCAAAACATTCGAACATGCCCCTATTCAAAGCTTTGAATGTGAATGCAAGTGCAAACATCTGTTCACCAAATTTATTTGCAAATGGTCAAACATTTGCTCACATTCACTTTGTTGCTGATCCCCAGTTAAATTTGAGCAAATTTATGGATTTGTGCAAATTTCTGAATTTGTATAAATTTCTGAATTAGCGCAAATTTCCTCAGTAGATTGAATAAGTCCTGATTCATTCAATGGTGCAAATGTTTGCAAATTTTGGAAGATTCATAACAACCTACCATACAATTACTACTTGATTTGCGCAAGTTTTCTGTTCACACCAAGTGAGCATTGATTGCAAATGCAAGTGGGAACTAGGCAGATATTTGGAGAATCCTAGCTACTTCAAACATTATTTATTTATTTATTACATTTTTATACCACCCAATAGCCGAAGCTCTCTGGGCGGTTTACAAAAATTAAAACCATAATAAAACAACCAACAGGTTAAAAACACAAATAGAAAATACGTTGTAAAAAGCACAACCAGGATAAAACCACAAAGCAAAATTGATATAAGATTAAAATACAGAGTTAAAACAGTAAAATTTAAATTTAAGTTAAAATTAAGTGTTAAAATACTGAGAGAATAAAAAGGTCTTCAGCTGGCGTCAAAAAGAGTACAGTGTAGGTGCCAGGCGGACTCATTCACTCATTCACCAACCTCTGCTTCAGGTAACTTGGTCCTGAGTTGTATAGTGCTTATATACTAATACCAACACCTTAAACCTAGCTCAGTAGCAGTAGACTGCCATGTCAGAAGTGAGATTATAACAGAGGACATTTTGGTTCCCAGTAGGTAAGGATAACTGTCAGCTTTGCTTTCTCCCTGATTTGATTTAAATATTTAAAAAAACACATCTCAACTTCTTTCCATCCTGTAAATTAAGAAATTTCTTTAAAGCAAAAGAAATGAACGGGATAATGGGCTCAAGTTACAGGGGGCCAGATTCCGGCTGGACATCAGGAAAAACTTCCTGACTGTTAGAGCAGTACGACAATGGAACCAGTTACCTAGGGAGGTTGTGGGCTCTCCTACACTAGAGGCCTTCAAGAGGCAGCTGGACAACCATCTGTCAGGGATGCTTTAGGGTGGATTCCTGCACTGAGCAGGGGGTTGGACTTGATGGCCTTGTAGGCCCCTTCCAACTCTGCTATTCTATGATTCTATGAACTATTCATACATTTCCAGTTCACTGCTCCATCTCCTAAAAACTACACTAGCAGCAAAAACTAGTGCTGGGCTTAATCCTTATTTGGAGGTGTGTTTTTTCTCTCCTTGCAAAAGAGGCATTGTTTTTTCTGCCTCTTTCACAAGGACGGGGAGCATTTCGGAGTATATTTTCTCCTTGGGGAGGGGGGCAGCATTTCCACATACCTTGTTAAAGTGTAGCTGGTTGCTGAGGGACATTCGCTTTTAGGAGCTTCACAGTTCTTGGAAACCATGTGACCTCGCCTTCTCCAATAGGCATTCAGGAAGTACTCCTGGGCACCTGCAAGTGCTGGGAGTATTTTAAAAATATAAAAATTAGAAAGAACACCCCCTCAACAACTGCCTACACTTAAAGGGGGCATGTGGAAACACTGCCCCCCTTCCTCAAGGAAAAAAAATCTCCAAAAATTCTCACCTCTCCCAGAGTTTTCATTTTAACACCCCCAATACTGAAAATAGAAGAATCCAATTTTTGAAGCAACACTAGCAAAGACAACAACAAAAGTCTCATGATCCTGTCCTGGCCAAATTGAATAAGTGGAGCTATTCTGAAGATGGAGAGGACCATATTGTACCCATGTGTTGTGTAGCTGTTAAAGACGATGAGCCGTTAGAGTGGCAACCCTAATTCAGCTCTACAAACATAGCTGAATCTATAGGGATACAAACCCAGACCTTTGAGAGCTAAGCACTGAAATTACTGGACCTGGATGGGTGAATCTACCAGCTTTTGTTTCTCCCTCATTCATTTAAAATTAAAATCTCCAGTTATTACTTTTTGTGCTGTGCCAAACCCCCACCTGAACCCTTTGCTACTTCTCCATTTCCCTGTAGAAGAGGCAGGCAATTTTCTGACTCCTTTGCAAGGATGTTAAGAATTTCGGAGAAATTTCCCAATGTGCAGAATGACAGGGCTTACCTTATCGTAGGGAAGCGACTGATAGGTTTGTGCATGCTCTTTATTTTACCATTTTTATCTCATTCTGCCTTTGCAGCATCTCTGGCTGCTCGATCTTTCTGAAAAATACCCAGGAGGACTTCCTGCCTCTGGGGTTTCCCGGGCTGAATGCTTGGAACCTGAGCAAGGTATTTCTGGTTGGGTTTAGTTGTCATTAGAAGTCCTTTCAAGAAGAAGAAGAAGAAGAAGAAGAAGAAGAAGAAGAAGAAGAAGAAGAAGAAGTCGTCCTGGCTCAGCTTTCAGCACTGGAAAGCCACAAGGGAGGAAGGCCTGATTAAGTCTTCCAGGGGGCTTTTCAGAAAGCTCAAGCAGATGGAGTGGCTGTAAGGATAGAATGGCAAAGTAAAGAGCACACACACCACGGCCACCCCTCAGGCCATGGCTAGATGAGGGGGGTGGAGGGGGATGATCTCACAATATGATGATCGTGAGATCATCCCCCTCAGACCACACATGGCACGTGACAACCAGGGAGGAAGCGGAGATTGCGCCCGCCATTTTGGTTTTTTTCCCATCAGAGGAGAGTGCACAAGCACTCCTGCACAAAAGTTAGGTCTTAAAAAAAAAAATCCTGCTCCCGTCACCCCACCCCTGATGGGCACAGAGCTCTTGAGGAGCTCCACGCCCCATGCCCAGTTCCCAGCTCTTCACAGTTACTCATTAGGAGCTGGGACAAACCACGACACCCAGCCACAGGTCCTGCGGTTTTGGAATCATCCTAAGACTGCGGGAAGAAGCGGGGGGAAAGGGTAGGGTGATATCCCGGGGAAAGGGAGGGATCATCCCTCCCTGCTCCCAGGATCCCCTGTGCATCATGTGAACACACAGGAACGACCCCAGGGCAATCCCCGGGATATTGCCCCATCCAGCCATAACCTCAACTACCTCCTTACAGTAAGGTAAGCAGAGAAGCCATACATGCTGAGGAATTCTCGCCCCTTCCCACAATTTTGGATGCAATCTTTTTGCCCCACCCTCCCCAACAAATGGTCAAAAATCAACAGATTGCAAAATTCAGCACAGTGCTACTTTCTATCCCATTTATGTAGACATTTCTGAATTTGGGTAAGTTCTTATGGGGGGCAGAAAAACCAAACTCAATATTTCCCCCCAGACATCCCTAGTTCACAGCTCAATCTCTTAGGGTGCAATCCTATGCATGCTTAGACAGAAAAAATGGCCTACAGCTCCTAGCATTCGCCAGCCAGCTTTGGAGCTGTGTGATTATATTATTATTTGTCTATATATCCTTAAGATCGTGCCTTTTACCACTACACTATGCTAATAGCACATCTCATCATCAGAGGACATACATACATGTATCAGCTCTGATATAGCAACTGAGGGAGGTCCCTGAGGCACCTTCACTGAGGGTAGCCAGCTCCTAGAAAGCAAACACCCATCCTAACAACCGTACCTAAACAGGAGTCCATACTAACACATTCCATTGAGGTTTCTGCCATCGACATGTTGTGATATGTGGATTAGGAGTGCTTTGGGGACATTCCTGGCATCCACATCATTGCCGATGACATGATTATTGCAGCATCCAGCAGGGAGGAGCATGATAAGATACTTAAACAGGTACTTGACAGAGTGCGGGAAAAGGGTGTCAAGTTTAATATGGACAAAATTCAATTATTGGTGGATCTAGGGGTTGCAGAGGAGCTGGCATCCCCTGAGGCAGTGGTCTTGCCAGAAGGACCTCAAGGTGAGCTGGAGCTTTCGTTAGATGGAATCGAACGGACACGGAGTGGGCGAGAAGTGAGACTACCAGCAAAGTTTAAGGACTATGTTATGGGATAGTGGTGAAGAGTGAAGATTGACATGTTAAAATTTAATTGAACAAAAGATATTGTTTTTATGGAGAAGGGGGGATGTGATATGTGGATGTATGTACCTTTAAGAGGCCTGTAGCAGCTAGTCTTCAGGTTCTCATCGAAGGCCTGGGCAGAGCCTCTGTTTCTTCCAGTTGGTGTTGTGGGCCTTGCTGAGGGGTTTTTGGTGTGTCACTGTTCTAGGAGGTTTCAGTAATAAAGGAATCCAGCAAGGAAAAGACTCTGAAGTTATTGCCTGGTAGTCTAGGGGCAAGTGGCAGGCTGAGCAGGTAAGCTCACCCGTATGGTCCCTATGCCTGAGGGACACTACACATGTGGAGAAAGAGTGACCATATGCCAGGGAGACCACTTTGCCCTTCCATTTCAAGGAGTGAGCAACCGCGTTGGCTGGTCTCACAGCTGCACTGCGAGCCCGGCTTCATGACAGCCCTTGCACTTGCTTCTGGAGAGAATGTACCCAGCTGTTAGTTATTTCATTCTCACCGTGGATTCCCCTGACGCTGCAGCTTGCCTCAAGCGGACACAGGGTGGCGCTCTCTGACTACAATGAGTGGGTCTCGACAACTCTGTACAAACCTAAGGGAGCAAAGTCCCCCTCTAAGCCACTCTTGATCGCTCTGCTGAGACAGCTGTTGCAGGACTTGGAGGGTTAATCCTTCCCCACATTCAAAACTTTGCAGCTTAGGAGTAATTGAAGGACTATGCTGATATGGCTAAGCATCATCCCAAAACCATTTTCCATGTGCAGTGTTCTTTACCACACTCACCCTGCAAGAGTACTACAAGGTAAGACTGGTCCTGAGAAAAAACACTCATATAATTCTAATTGTGTTGCTGTTCCTCCCTCCTTCTTGTCTTAAGTTCAGTTGCCTACTGTGTTTCTGGAATCATAGAATCATAGAATAGTAGAGTTGGAAGGGGCCTATAAGGCCATTGAGCCCAACCCCCTGCTCAATGCACGAATCCACCTGAAAGCATCCCTGACAGATGATTGTCCAGCTGCCTCTTGAAGGCCTCCAGTGTGGGAGAGCCCACAACCTCCCTAGGTAACTGGTTCCATTGTTGTACTGCTCTAACAGTCAGGAAGTTTTTCCTGATGTCCAGCTGGAATCTGGCTTCCTGTAACTTGAGCCCATTATTCCGTGTCCTGCACTCTGAGATGATGGAGAAGAGATCCTGGCCCTCCTCTGTGTGACAACCTTTCAAGTATTTGAAGAGTGCTATCATGTTTCCCCTCAATCTTCTCTTCTGCAGGCTAAACATGCCCAGTTCTTTCAGTCTCTCCTCATAGGGCTTTGTTTTCAGACCCCTGATCATCCTCGTTGCCCTCCTCTGAGCATGCTCCACTATGCTCCACTATCCTTTTATAACAGGATGCTTTCATAATACTAGAACATGGGGTCATCCCATGAAGTTGATTGGTGGGAGATTCGGGACAGATAAAGTGAAGGACTTCATCACACAGCGCATAGTTAAACCTTGGAATTCACTACCACAAGATGTCAGGATGGCCACCAATTTGGATGGCTTTAAAAGGGGATTGGACAAATGAATGGAAGAGAAAGCTATCAATGACTGCTAGTCCTGATGGCTATGTGCTACCTCCAATATCAGAGGCAGTATGTCTATATACACCAGTTGCTGGGGAACATGGGTAAGAGGGTGCTGTTGGACTCATGTCCTGCTTACGGATTTCCCATGGGCAGCTCGTTTACCACTGTGTGAATGTATGCTAAACGCGACAGACCTTGGTCTGATCCTGCATGGCGCATCATATCTTCTTATGACAGCTTGATGACATGTCATGATACAATGCCATTTTGTGTGATACTTGGTTCATTTTGTTTGCATTGACTGTTATTATTTGGTTTCCTGAAAGGCAGAGAACTATTGACACTAAAATTCAGCTAAAATAAAATTTCAAAATCATTTTGGAGGTTTGTGCACAGAACTTTGAGATTTATATATATATATATCTTGTAGACAGGGTTACACATATACCTAGGATACATTGAAAGCTATTAACATTTCATTTTATTTCATTTCATTTATTGCATTTTTTATACCGCCCAATAGCCGAAGCTCTCTGGGCGGTTTACAAAAATTAAAAACTACAACAATATTTAACAATGTACAAATCAACAATGTCACAATAATATACAAAATATACTAAATACACATGTACAGCAAAACAAACCAGGTAAGGGAAAAAAAGCCTTCAGCTCCAGCCTTGCTTTAATGTCTCCGGGGGGGGGGGGGGGGAGGGGAGCAGGTGGAATAGCTCACCCTTGATGGTCCAGCATTTCTCCCACAGAAGCAGCACTTCCCAGCCTTCAGCTCCAGCCTTGCTTTAAAGTCTTTGCATACCCCAGAGTTTCCTGGTGGCTCCAGTTTTGTTGGAGTTCCACACTCATCATCTTCAGCTAGCATTGGCCAACATGGCTGGAGGGCACTAGATTGGAGGAGAATAGTATGCATTCATTTGCATATAGTAATCCTTGTTAAACATATTTGATCACATATATTAACACACATAGGCTAAAGGTTATAATGGCCTACCCACAGTCTCAAAGAGAAACTTAGCCAGAGAAAGTTAAGATTATTGTATTGCTTAGCTAACAGAACTGGGACTTGGAAACCCCTCCCACCAAAGCCTACCAAAGTACAAGGGTAATATCGTGCCAGCTTCTGTAAATAAGGCCAAATACACAAAAATAACGTAAGTAGAGTTCAGGAGATTTTGATGGAATCTATTATCTTGAAAAGGAGGGAAACAGCCTATGTAGGTAGAAAGTAGGGCTGTGCTCCACTCTGATTTGGATCCCCAAATTGGGAGCAGAGCAACCCGATCCGCATCCGCTAAGGGCAGATCCGAATCGGGCTGGGGGAGCTGTGGATCAAGGTTAAGCGGATCGCTTCGCCTCGTTCCGGAGCTCAGAATGCAGGTAAGTGGGGGGGATGGGGGCTTACCTGGTGGCGGTGGTGCCGCAGTCCATACAGCGATGGCAGCGGAGCCAGGTAAGGGGGCTCTTGTCTTTTATATACCACTTTCATATCGCTTTCATAGTGCAATATCCTGCTTGGTGTAGATGAGACCAGAGATTCAGACCCAGGCTTTTAAGAGCTAAGCACCCAAAGCCCTAAGCCTGGATGGACCAGTCGGTCAGTTTTGCTTTCTCCCACATTCTAACTTCCTTACAAATTCTTTCTGTTTTGTTTATGAAGACATTCATGAATTCCTTGTCAAAAAATTGAACTGAAACGGAAACCAGTGGGGTGTGTGTGTGTCAACATTTCTTCGATTGTGTTGTGCAGTTTTCTTTGGGCGCGGATGACTTGATTTTCTTTTTAGTTTGTCAATCAAATGTAAGAAGACCCCTGATGGATCAGACCAAAGAGCATCCTGTTCTCCTAACTGGTCAGCCAGATGCCTCTGGGAAATCCAAAGGCAGGGTGTGAAGACTAGGGATGTTGGAGCAATCCTCAACAGAATCAAATGAGTTCATATTACTATGAATTGGACCCACAGTTTCTGCAGTTGGACCAGCTTTTCCTGAGTCTCATGGTTTCCATGGACTGGTGGACATTTCACACACACACACACACACACACACACACACACACACACACACGCACGCACAGAGAGAGAGAGAGAATTTAATACAAATTTAGTGATAGAATTTTTTTTGAAAAAGCACTGGTCGAAAATGTGCATTTCCCCCATAGGATAAAGCATGAAAATGCAAATTTGGTGTGATTTTCACACTGAGGGGGATTTGTGCATTTCCACATGTGCAAATTTGTGCAAATGCAAATTTGCATTAATTCGGGTAATGGGGGGGGGAAAGCTAATTTCACCAATGAGTGGACAACAGGATGAAATAGACCTGACAGTCCGCAAAATACAGACAGAATGGATTTCACAAAATCGGTACGTCCCTAATACAGACAATAGTCCTCTCTCTGTAGCTGTTGTCCTCCAACATGTGGAGCTATACTGCTTCTGGATGTGAAGGTTTTATTTAAGGAAATGACACACCAGTTCGATGGAAAAGAAGGAAGGTGGTGGCCGCCAAAGCTCTCTGCTGCCACACCAACGAGACCAATGGCAGAGTAAAATAACTAAATAGATAAGAGAGGAAGCTCCACCATCCCCATGGTAAGCCCCCTTCCCACCTCCCAAAACCATATGGATTTCTTCACACTGCCCATCTCTGGGCAACCTTAGCCTGCTATGGGTACACCCTACCAAATCGGGCAAACCAGAACATGGGGAAAACGGAACCCAGGACTAACACACACATGGACATACATACACACATAATCCATATTTATTTATATATTACATTTACTTATCACCTTTCTTTCTCCTTAAGGAACTCAAGGCAGCATAAATAATTCTCCTCCTCACCTTTTATCCTCACAACAACAACCCTGTGAGGTAGCTTGGGCTGAGAGCGTGTGACTGGCCCAAAGTCACCCAGTGGGTTTCCATGGCTGAGTGGGGGCTAGAACCCTGATTTCCTGACTTCCACTCCAACATTCTAGCCTCTACACCACACTGGTGAGGGTTTTGTTTGGACTTCTCTCTACATCAGGGGTGCAGAACCTCAGGCTTTGGGGCCAAATCAAGTCTCCTGGAGTCTCAGTTTGGACACTCCTTCCTTTAGCTGCACCTCTTTCCCCTGATCACTGAGAGTTTGTTAGTTTCCTGGCTTTTGCCTTGTTTCTTTCTCCATTCTAGAAGGTCAAAATGCCTCTCCTAAGACTTAATGATTGGCAGTAAGGTAGGGTGACCATGTGAAAAGGAGGACAGGGCTCCTGTATCTTTAACAGTTGCATAGAAAAGGGAATTTCTTCAGGTGTCATTTGTATATATGGAGAACCTGGTGAAATTTCCTCTTCATCACAGCAGTTAAAGCTGCAGGTGCCCTGCCCTCTTTTAAATCTGGTCACTCTAGTATAGCTCCTGCAGCTTTAACTGTTGTGATGAAGAGGGAATTTCACCAAGTTCTCCATATATACAAATGACACCGGCTGAAATTCCCTTTTCTATGCAACCGTTAAAGATACAGGAGCCCTGTCCTCCTTTCCATAGGGTCACCCTAAGTAAGGGCTTTAAGCTAAAATATACTGGTATGTTTTGGAATTTTAGACACCCCATCTGTTTAGCTTTTGCTCCACCCAGCACTGGAATGTGACTCCCAAGACTTTCTCCAAAATGGAATCCAGCCCTCAGGTAGAAATAGGTTTTGCACTCCTAGTTTACATGATAGCAACATTTCCTCACACTCTATCATGCCTAAGAAACAGAATCCAGAATGGGGCTATGTAGATGAAGAGGTGGGGCTATGCAGATAGGCTTGATTCTTGGGCGGTGGTATCACAAACCAGAAATGGAACTCATGATGGGGCTATGCAGATGAAAGGGTGGAGCTATGTAAATAGACTTGATTCTCAGTGGGTGGAGTCACTGGGGCTATGGGCCAAGAAGTGTAATCAAGACCAGGCCGATATAGAAGAAAGGGGTGGGGCTATGCAAATATGATTGATGCTCAATGGGTGTGGTCACCAGGGGTCATTTCCACTCCAACCCTGTCCCAAAGTGCATGTCTTAATTGCTCCAAAACACGTAAGTGGTTGGCCCACATTCAGTTGTCCTTCTCTTCTATGAGGAAAAGGAAAGCACAGTGTTGCTTCCTAGGAATAATTTGGTTTTCAGACTGTCCTAGACCAAGAAACAGGCTTTTCCCCTTTGACACCGGGCTGGTGGTGCTCCAAAGCGCTGGCCCATTAGACCTTCCAATAGCAGTGATAAAACTCATTCTTGAGACATTTATCCCGGCAAAACAATAATACTTCTGTGTTAAGAGTGCAAAATGCCAGCTGGATTTTCAATAGCATGTGATAAGTCTTGCATTTTACAGTAGCTGGTGAGGCATAAACATGTCACAGGAATTGCACAGGAGGCAGAAATATTCCTCGCTGAGCTGCATAGCAGGAGGTAGGTGAAGATCTTCAAAACGGAGCATGCACAATTAACAGGAAAAATATTGCCAATAAAAAAGCAGCAGGAACGTGACCCGAGAGATGATTTAGATGTGCTCGATTACAGTGGAACGTGGTCGGGAGGAAAAAGGCAGGAAATAGTCTGGAACATCAAAAGGCAGTTCAAGGGAGCTGCAGAGGAAAATGACACCATGGGAGAAGTGTCCTGGGGACAGGGCAGGCAGCAATGGCATCAAGAAGTGACCAGCCTCCAAGGCTCTTTCATCATGGTTCAGGTGTTGAAGATGCCCCGTCTGTCACTGTCAGAGATTGCTCTGTACAATCTCACACGTCTGTCACTCACAAAATCCACTTTGGGTCACTTTTTAAGAACACTGATGGGAGAAACTTGGCTTGGCTTAGCTGTTGCCACCTTTGTAGGATCTTGTCCCTCAGCCTGTCAGACCTATTCTGGGGGAAGGGCTGTGGCAGAGCTCTTCCCATGAGCATGGGTTGGAGCAGGGCTCAAAAGGGTATGCTGGGGGAGTCTGCCGAAGCGTTAGTTCACTGAAGTTAGGGAGCTCTCACAAGCTTGGTCAATCCAGCTCAGAGCTGCCATAGCTCTCTTGTCCCCAAGCGTTGGGAGATTTCCTGAGCTGTGCCCTGAGGAACTACAATGTTCCCTGGAATTAGGCATGGGTGAGAATTTCACTTCAGTTTGGTTTTGATAAATGGAGGCTGGGGGGTTCTGATTTCGGTGGGGCTGTAAATCCATTCTGGGTTCCACACAGAACCAGCCAGAACTCTAAAGGACCTATCCTTTATACTTAAGAGAAGTATAGCTTCCAAATCACGTGAGGTACTGGTTCCTCTCTATTCGGCCCTGATTAGGCCTCATCTAGAGTATTGTGTCCAGTTCTGGGCTACACAATTCAAGAAGGACGCAGACAAGCTGGAGCGAGTTCAGAGGAGGGCAACCAGGATGATCAGGGGTCTGGAAACAAAGCCCTATGAAGAGAGACTGAAAGAACTGGCTATGTTTAGCCTGGAGAAGAGAAGATTGAGAGGAGACATGATAGCACTCTTCAAATACTTAAAAGGTTGTCACACAGAGGAGGGCCAGGATCTCTTCTCGATCCTCCCAGAGTGCAGGACACAGAATAATGGGTTCAAGATAAAGGAAGCCAAATTCCAGCTGGGTATCAGGAAAAACTTCCTGACTGTTAGAGCAGTACGACAATGGAATCAGTTACCTAGGGAGGTTGTGGGCTCTCTCACACTAGAGGCATTCAAGAGGCAGCTGGACAACCATCTGTCAGGGATGCTTTAGGGTGTACTCCTGCATTGAGCAGGGGGTTGGACTCAATGGCCTTGTAGGCCCCTTCCAACTCTGCTATTCTATGATTCTATTATTCTAAGGTGCTCAGATTGATCCTTTAGAGTTCTGGCTGGTTCTGACTGAAACTCATAACAACGTAAGAAATACCATGCTGGATCAAACCAAGGGTCCATCTTGTCCAGCGCTCTGTTCACACAGTGGCTGTGATGTTCAGCTGCCTATTATGCATTGAATGTAAATATTTGTCAAGTTATTGTTTATATTATGCAAAAAAGTTCCAGGAACTAAGTAGGCCTCAATTTACTTATGATTTGTATTCACAGGTTGAGTATGTAAGGGGGCGGGGGTGAATGCCTAAGTGCTGATTGGATAGTGGTGGGGAAGTGCTTGGATTGGCTGTGTGAGAGGGGGAGGAGCTGGAGAAATGTAGCTTTCTCTATGCATAGTCTGAGCTGACAGGGAAACAGCAGCTGGGTTCGGACAACACATTAGTCAACAGGGGGTAAAATAGCACACTCACCACGTGTTAATGGGGTGTACTCCCCACACGTCATGTTGCACCTCCCCTGTTGCAAAGCTGAAACTCCCAGCATCCTTTTGGGCTGCCCGTGCTCCAACTTCCCTCCTCTCTCAGTCTTTCTGGTTGCATCCCATCAGCCATTGCGAGTTCTGCCAGCAGTATAGAAGCAGCCAGGGTGATTTTCGCCACTCCTCCTGGAGAACTCTATGGCCAATGGAATAGTGCACTCGATGGAGGGGGGGAGCCCTCCACACAACATCTTAATTGATTATTTGATAAGCAACAGAGCAGCCAGCTGTTTTTCTCTGTTGCTTAAAATGGCAAAATAACGTACTTTCAGTTGTGTGTGCATTGTGTGTCCCCCCCCTCACAACACAATAAGCAACTCGCCTGACAGTTGCCTCCCCCCGCTCCAGTGATTAGCGTGTCGTCCGAACCCAGCCAGCATGTGGGGGTTATGATTCTGTGAAGTGAAGGGTAGAAGTGGGGTAGAGAGAGTGAAGGAGTGATTAAGTAATGTGTAGGATGAGGGAAGTGTAGGATTATATGAGAGAAGTGGATGATTTTATGAGAATAAAGATAGTTGAGTATATAGGCAGTAATATTCTATAGTGGAACCTTCTAAGAAAGAGTTTACAGAAACTGATATGCTTAGAACCTTGAAACCATATGCATTTCAATGGAGGAAACCAATAAGCTTATGTACACGCACTTACTTATGTTAATAAATTCTAATTACTTTCAACCAACCAGTGTGGTCTGTGGAGGGGTGACTGAGGAGAAAGCAGTTAATGGTGGCAACAGAAAGGGAAACTGAGGGCCAGGTTGCTGGGCTGTGGAGCCTGAAGAATAAAGGCGAGACAGGAGCAGCAGCAGTAGGCCAAAACCCTCACACACATCATTAGCATAGGGGGGATTGACGTGGTCCTGGGTGCTAGTGGTGTGGATAGTCCTGCCAGGTAGCTTGTGGATATCTCAGGTGAAGGCAGGATATCACAGTGACAAACCAGCTGTTGACCAGGGATCCACAAGCAGGACATGGATGTAACTCTCCCACCCACATTCCCCAGCAACTGTCTCGGATACTGGAGGTAGCACATAACAATCAGGGCTAGTAGCCCTTGATAGCCTTCTCCTACAGGAATTTATCCAACCACCTTTTAAAGCCACCAAGACTGGTGGCCAGCACCACACCTTGTGGTAGTGAATTCTATAGTTTAACTATGTGCTGCGTGAAGAAGTCCTTCCTTTTATCTGTCCTGAATTCCCCACCAATCAGCTTCATGGGATGATCCTTGGTCCTATGAGAGAGGGAGAAGAATGTCTCCATGCAGAATTTTGTACACCTCTTTCATTCATTTCAGCAGGGCACCTAAATCCATAATATAGATATCACACACCTCCTAGAAACTGCAGGTCCTCAGGCGCATTGCAACTGGGACACTCTTGTAAGGATGGTTGTCAAGAACTCCATTTTCTTTTTGTGTCCTACCAGTGTATAAGTTTCCATTTCGCAAGTCTTCGAATGTCTCTTAGCCAAAGGTAAGAACAGGAGCCAGTTAATGGGACTGAATGACTTCAGCTGTGTTCACATGGAAAATTTTCACACAGGGGAAGAAGACTGTTCCAGCCCACCCATGATTGGCTAACAAGGCTCACCTTAGAGTTGGCAGGGGCTTGAGCATATAACCAGGGGAGTTACAGCGGCTCATTGTCTTCATCTTTGTTCTTGAGTTGCCTTTGTTTTGGACTCCAAATATTTCTCTCTGGATCCTGACGTAATTAAAGACCAGTGCCTAGGTACATGAAGACAGGTTTAGGCAGTTTTGCTACTTTTTCCTTGAAGTACTGTTTCCAAATGTATCCTGGTGGTTGTGAGTCTTTTATTTACCCTTCTCCAATAATCTCAGTATTTCTTATGTAGCGGGTTGTCTGTATGCTTCATTCTAAATTGCCTCAGTACTAAATCCAGAGTCTTCCACTTGGTTACTGCTACTGTTTAAGGTTTTAGGCCTAAACCTTAGAAATAGAGGGTGCTAGGTTCCCCCCCCTCAAACTTCATAAGCCTTGGGGGTGTTCTGTAAGGTCTGAAGGTCCCCTGGCTCAGGCTGAGTTGGACGTAAAGGGTGGTGGTAGCCTACCTTGCTGGGCTGGCGTTCAGCCTGGGCAACCTTTTGTCCCTGCCTACACTGGTGGCAGCTCAGGCAAGAGTTAGAATCACCCTCTCTTAATAGCTATTGTTGTCATGTCCCTTAATGCGAGTTGTTTATTCCCAGCTATTGGTGTCTGCTTTTTTTCTCTCCTCTCTTCAAACAGGTCTAACTGAGTGGAAGTTTCTATATGCTCATACGAGTTGGGAATGGTAAATGACAGAGATCACCATGACCTTTTCTGTGGCAGCATCTGGGTCACTCTCACAAGAACTCAGCTCTTCCTTTTGTGCCAATATCTTGAATGCCACAGAGTTACGATGATCTTTGCACAAGCAGTCTCTCTCTCTCTCTCTCTCTCACACACACACACACACACCCACACCCCTTTTGAAGATTTGCAGGAAGGTGACCATGACATTTTGATGTTTTCAATTTTTCCCCCCTCTCCTTTTCTTAGAATATGGACTTTTAGAGAAGGAAAAAGAAAATGGGTGTTGCAGAGATTATGGTTGAGTTCAAAGGACACAATCACATGGCCAGTGATACTTTGGGCTTACATTGCACAAATAGCAGCCCACCATACTGTATAAAATAACCAAGCTACTTTGAGTAGGAGACTCAGACAGGAAGGTTTGGTCTAGGGGTCCTTCATCTATGTAGTTTTGTCTGTCCCCTGCCCCCGGGGCAAAATCCACCTGAAATGCCTACCAGACAATCTGTTTGTGCCCGGTGGCTAACAAAGTGAGCCAGTTAACATGTTCTGAAGTAACATGTTATAAACATGAAATAAAACCAGAGTGCCTAAAGAGAACTCACTCAGGTGAGGGCGATATGACATGGATTACAACAATATGAGGATAACGACCACAAAACAGGTGCCTTGAGGAGAAGACATGGTACAGTATTGAAAGAAATCACAATGAGCAGATGGCATTCATTTGATATTCCTGAAGGTACCTGAAGGTAGCAAAGCTTTAAGTATCTAAACTACAAAAGCCCAATAGGTAATGGATCATTAACAATTGCAACACCTGCTCCCAAAGACAAGAGTGTGAAATGTAGTAAAAGATGCCTTCTTCTTTTTTAGCTATTTCAGTGCAAGGAGAAAATGCAGAAGATTCAGTGGTGTTGTTTTTACGATGTTAAAATGTGGGGGGATCTACACTACTGCTTTTAAAGCGCTTTAAAACACTTTGAAAACGTTTTGAAAACTGTATATGCCGTGTGTCCTGCGCCCAAACAGTTGTCAAAACTGTTATAAAGCGCTTTAAAGCAGTAGTGTAGATCCCCCCCTTGGTCACATTATTATTATTATCATCATCATCATCATCTTTATACTGCCCATTAGCTGAGGCTCTCTGGGCAGTGCACAATTAAAACCATAAAATACAACAGTGTCAGGTAACAGTGTCAGGAACAGGCATAGTTAGCATACAACTATTGATAATGGGAGCTCCAAGCCAATGAGGTCACCTGGGTCTCCAGTGACAGAGATGGATCCAAGAGAACCCCCAAACCATAGTCCTGCTCCTTCAGAGGGTGCAACCCTATCCAGAACAGGCGAATACCCCAATTTCCCAGGCCTTGGTGGGAACTACCAACCAACAAGGCCTCTGTCTGATCAGGATTCAACTTATTGGCCTTTATCCAAGCCATAACTATATCCAGGCACTGGTCCAGAACATTCATGGCCTCTCCCGATCTCTGAGAAATTTTGGCTCAGCTGTTGTCATTCTTCAGGGTTCATCACCTTTTAAATGTTACATTTTTGAGAGGTGATCATGGATACATTTTCTCTCCACTGCTCATGCTGACAATATCACTCCTTCCCTGCAAGCTCTGTAGCAGGTGTGATGGGGCCAGGGTTGTGTCTCAGCTCCAGGGAAGAAATGTAGCTCATGCTGTGTCAAAATCGGTCTTCTAATCTCCTTAAAGTTTTCTTCCATTTTTCTGCCTCACTCTCAGGGCGTTTTATAATTTATTTTCAATTCCTTTGAATGGTGTTTAAAACCTTACCTAATCACTGTGAGTTGGCTGAGGGTTCTGCGTGTGGGTGGTGGTGGTAGTGTGTGTGTATGTGTATGTGTATGTATTCCTATGACATTATCTATTCCCCCTCAGCCTGCTTTGGCTCAGAATTTGGATCCAGAGCAAAAGCAGTGCACAGCCTTACTGAATACACAAGGATTCAAATTGAGATTTTTAAAAGATGGGCACTCAAAACCTCCAGCTTGGATGGACAAATCTGACACTTTTCATTTTCTCCCAATTTGATTCCTCCCACCTTTTAATTTTCATGTTATTTCCATCCAGGTTATGAAGAAATCTATGGATTTTGTCCCATTTTTATCGAAAGACAGAAAATCCTTCCCATTTGCCCTACTCTGCTTCCCAGCAGCTCAACCAGAAGGAAGCAATCCATAATGCACCTGGGCAATTATCTGGCCATCAACTATTTGGCCAGATCTCTACCAAGCAGGATATAACACTTTGAAAGTGGTTTGAAAACGGTATATGGAGCGTGTCCTGGTCCCTGACAGTTGTCAATACTGTTATAAACCATTATAAAGAAGTAGTGTAGATCCAAATAGCATGTTTATAATATCCTCCCCCGTAGTAACCTATGGCTGCGAGAGCTGGACCATAAGGAAAGCTGAGCGAAGGGAGATAGATGCTTTTGAACTGTGGTGTTGGAGGAAAATTCTGAGAGTGCCTTGGACTGCAAGAAGATCAAACCAGTCCATACTCCAGGAAATAAAGCCAGACAGCTCACTAGGGGGGATTCCACACGTCGTACTGAGGGCGCTTCAATGCGCCCCAGTGCGCCCCCAAAGCAATCGTGTAGCTTGCCTGGAAGAGACGAGGAAGAGGCGTCCTTGCCGCCGCCACCGCCACTCACCTACCTCCTCGCCGGCCGGGTCGGAGAGCTCGGCCGAAGAAGGCGGGGTCCACCCCGCCTTCTTCGGCCAAGCTCTCCGACCCGGCCGGCGAGGAGGCAGGTGGGTGGTGGCGGCGGTGGCAAGGACGCCTCTTCCTCGTCTCTTCGAACAGGCAAGCTACACGATTGCTTTGGGGGCTCACTGGGGCGCATTGAAGCGCCCTCAGTACGACGTGTGGAATCCCCCTTGAGGGAATGATACCAAAGGCAAAACTGAAGTACTTTGGCCACATAATGAGAAGACAGGACACCCTGGAGAAGATGGAAAGTGGAAGGCAAAAGGAAGAGGGGCCGACCAAGGGCAAGATGGATGGATGATATTCTGGAGGTGACAGACTTGACCTTGGGGGAGCTAGGGGTGGCGATGGCTGACAGAAAGCTCTGGCGTGGGCTGGTCCATGAAGTCACGAAGAGTCGGAAGCGACTGAATGAATAAACAACAACAATATCCTTCACCATTTTTAATTTACATTTATTCTAGTAGCTACCCCTTTTCCCATGCATTAGTTTAGGCTGAGAGATAGCAATTCAACCCAGATGACTGCCAAGCACAAGACGTTATTGTGTCATTGCACCATGCTGACTTCCTCAGGAGTTTGCTTCTATTTCACCCCATATTCGGGCCAGATTTGAGCCACTACACATTTATCACGAAAGCAACAACAACAACAAAACAGATCATAAACCACACAGCCCACTTTTTGATCCAGGGTAATTGGACCGGGACAATAGCTTAAGAGATATTGAATTTGCAGAATTACTACTCTCACTCTTTTTTGAAGCGTGGCAAATTGAAGCAATTTTCAAGTACTCTCCTGGAGCAAAGAATATTTTTCTGAGAATGATTTACCAATGTCTGATATAGATGCAGCATTTTCTTTGGGCAAACCGAGATCTGTTATGTCTCCTTTACTTCTGTAAACACAATTCTGCAACTGACAGATTACCATCCCAGTGGCCAAGGATAAACCATCATAATACTGTATCAGGTTTGTATTTTTTTCCCCTTGCCTGCCCATTCCTGACCTTTTGTTGATGGACAGAAGAAGTCCATCAGGGATGGAGGTCACGCAAAGGTCTTTGGTATATGAACAATCCAAAATGTACCCTATAAGTCCAGGGGATGGAGTGATACAAAACCTGATGTAAGGAAACAGCACAAGCTGATAAAGAGCAGATCCACAGTACACACTTCAAGTGGTGTTTTCTCTCTCTCTCTCTCACACACACACACACACATCCCTGAACCATGGAAATTGTAGTTCTATAGGACTAGGGACTCTCAACAGAGAAGTCCCAGCACAGTCTCCAAAATACGATTCCCAGAATTCTTTGGGGAGAAATCACGACAGTAAAATGAGTATAACATTGATAGAAGTTTGTAATGGAGAAAAATAAAAATAAACCTCTGGTCTATAGCTCCATCAGACGAGTGTTTTATTGCACACTCGTTACTGGGCACACACGGATTTTTGCAGGTCCCTCTCATGACATCATCTGCCTCCCATGCACCTCCCTCCCCTTCCAGCCTTCTTCGCTTGACAGAAGCCACCCCAGTAAGTCTGATTAATTTTTAAAGGTGTAAGTTGCCACTGTCTCCTGCTGCGTGCAGGAGAAGCAGTGCGATCAAAACGGCCCACTGAAAGTTCCACATGCACTTTGTTTACTTCCTCTTTCGAAAGAGGAAATAACGAGGGACAAATGCGCTGGCAGAGAAATGACGGTAAGCAAATGCAATTTCCCCCCATGTGATGACACTCATACACTACTGCTTCATAGTGGTTTTGAAGTGCACTGATAACTGTTGGGGCACAATCCACATTTCATAAACCACTTTCATATGTTATATCCTGCTTTATATTCCACATTCATAATGATTTGACACAAGATGTAGATGTGCCTCTGTTGGTCAGTCCTTACAATGGCTGACATCGCCAACTATTTTATCTCTGATGTTTACCACAGATCTGCCATGTGATAAGAGTCTCTATCATGTGGCAGCATGATACAGATATCCAAGCTATCTCAGGATGAGAGACATACCTTCTATGTATTCTTTGGTAGTCAGAGGTTATTTTTACTCTAAGGTGCTTTGATACTGGTAAGACATTGTTGTCTGCAATCAACAGGGAGGTAAGAAGGCAATAAAGCAAAAAACAAAAACAACAACAACAACAGCTTAATGGAAACTGAGCATGCTCAGTGACCACAGAATGGAATGGAGCATTTGGGAAGAAGGTATGGTTGAAAGCGCCTAACCTGTATGGGCTTTGACAACATCTGCGGTGTAGTGGAATCAAGGCTCTCAGGGATGATACACCAGCAATCTTTTATTAGCAAGGATGCCAAGATCATCTGCCATCACCCTCAGAATTCCCTGTTCCCTCTGAGTTCAGCTGCAAGTCTCCCAGTAGCTGGAGGGAAATGGATTTCCCCAACAATATAGACATCCCTGTTGAAATGCAAAGTATTTTGAGGTGGCTTGGTCTTGAATGGGCAATTAAGATCCAAGTATCTGTTCTTGATGGAGAGAGAACCGCTAAAACTTGTTTCTTGTTATGCATCCACACAACTGCCAGGTTTCTTGGACTCTCCTTTGGGTCATGGTTAGGGAGCTGTCATGATAAGCATGTCAAAATTTACCACCACACCACTGGACAACCTGTTTACTAAGTGCTATTTATTTATTTATTTATTTATTGCATTTGTATACCGCCCCATAGCCAAAGTTCTCTGGGCAGTTCACATAAGATAATTTGCACACACCCGTAACTTACCATGGTAAATGGTTGCAACCACTAACTGCGGGAAGAAAGAAGGAATACAGTGATACAGTGTCTCTGGAACCTTGTTTGAGATGATTTACTTGAAATCATTGCTTCCTTCCATTCCATTAATACCTAGAGCCATTTGAGTGCATTAATCTGAAATCTGCCATCACCTTGTCCCCAATTCCAAAATGTCCCTGCTGGATCCAATATATCACCATCTCACCTCTGCTCACATCATTTTCTTTGTTAGATACACTACCCAGCTCTGGCATGCTTATTAATTATCCCCTTTGATAAGGCCCTCACGAAGGTAGCCTTATTGTTGCATTTCATCTCAAAATACCAGGTAAAATGATGTGATTAAATGAAAAGCCAAGAGAGTATGAATGCCCCATAAAATGCTAGTAGCTAACACTTATTCGCATTACATCTTCACATATGCTACGTTACTCTTCTCTTTCATGGGATATTTCATGCCTCCCACCACCAGCCCACCATACTTATTCCTAGGAGGAAGGATACTTGGGTTTCCCTCTGCAGAGAATGTCCTTATTAGATCAGGCCTCTGCAAGATATGACATGCAGAGGCAGCTTTATATTTGGGGTGAATGGGGCAGCGACCCTCTGCCTCTCCCCCACCCACTTGCAACAGAGAAATCCCCCCCCCCGCAATCAGGTACATTTGCTGCAATACACAGAATGCAGCTGCTGAACGCCATGCATGATCTTCTCCGGCCCTCCTCTGATGGGCTCAATAAAACATTGAGTATCTGCCCTGCCCTCTGCCCCACCAGCCCCAATAAGCACCAGCTGCCACTGAGGACATGTCAAGCTCAATGCAGCATGTGATGCTTGGGCGTGTGATGGAGGGCATCTTCAGACGGGCATTTTTTCTTGCAATCATCATGGTTTGGTCATTGGTTTCCCCCTCAAGCTTTACATGATGCTGTCGCCGTACAGTTGTTGTCTCATGGCTCCCCCCTTTCTTGCATGTTACTTTGCTATGGGGAAAATGCGGTATTTTTTTCGGTCATGTGATGAAACCGCCATCGCTTCCCCGTGTAATCCTTCCATCGCGCTATGTCCTGCTTTGTGTGGACGGGGGTTGGGCGGTACAGCATCGACACCAGTACTGATGAGGATCAGTTGGGAGTGTCTGCTCCTGTGCCTCTGCCCCTTCGCTCCTGCTCAGCTCCATATTTCAGCAATGCCTAGGGTGACCATCTGAAAAGGAGGACAGGGTCCTGTCCTCTTTTGTATCTGGTCATTCTACTATAGCTCCTGCAGCTTGAAATGTTGTGATAAAGAGGAAATTTCACCAGGTGCTGCACGCATACAAAGGACACCTGCTGAAATTAGGGCCAGCATGTGAAAAGAAGGACAGGGCTGCTGTATCTTCAACAGTTGTATTGAAAAGGGAATTTCGGCAGGTGTCATTTGTATGCATGCAGCACCTGGTGAAATTCCCTCTTCATCACAACTATTAAAGCTGCAGGAGCCCTGCCCTCTTTTGTATCTGGTCACTCTAGTATAGCTCCTGCAGCTTTAACTGTTGTGATGAAGAGGGAATTTCACCAAGTGTTGCATGCCTACAAAGGACCCCTGCTGAAATTCCTTTTTCTAGACAACTGTTAAAGATACAGGAGCCCTGTCCTCCTTTCCATATGGTCACCCTACCTAAGCGGATAGGCAGTGGGGAGGGGAGGGTGGTTGCAAGAGATGGGATCAGATGCAACCCATTACATTTAACCCCTTTACTCAAATGAGAAAAGTGTCACCGTTGCTTTTAGAGTGCTTTCAGACAGGAGGGACATCGCAAGGCTGGGAAGCAGGGTCATATCTTCACAGACATTCTGGCAGGGAAAATACTGATTTGCGTGTGGGGTTGGGGGAGACGGACCTCCGAGGATGAAGACTTCTGAACAAGTAGACTTGCGAACTTGCGAAGCATCAGTGCTTAGCAATGGGATAGGGATCTCTCTGCCTGTGCTGCTCAGAAAACTTTTAGCCCTTTCTCCTCAATCCCCATGTGTGCACACACACAGGAGAGAAGTGTAACCGCCTTCCACACAGTCCCCTCTCCCAGTGTATACACAAGCGAGAGAAAAAGAGTGTTACTGTTGCTTTTACAGGGACATAACCGATTTGCATGGGGGGAGATCTCCAATGACACAGACTTCTGGATCTTTGTTGTGAGGCAATTAGCGCAACCATCATGACCTAAAAGGAAGAAAAACGGATGGCTTAAAATCTAAAATCTCTTTGTAGCATGAAGTTAATCAAAGAAATCTTCAGTGGAGTCGAACAGCATTTGTTTAAAATTCACAATGGAACTGTGAATATTCATTCATTTGGGTGGCTACACTCATTAAAATTCTTACTTATTGAACTGTGTAATGTACCCCATTCGACACACGTGGCTGCTAATATTCACTTTGAATGTACAGCATAAGTCATACATGATAACCTCATGAGTTCTAGGCTGGGGGTGGGGGACTTTGTTACACCATAGAATGTGTGTATATTTCAGCTGGGCCCTCAGCTGCTAGTGTATAAGTTTGACTCTCCAGGGCTCATGCTATCTCTACATGGGTATAGGAACTGATTAGGGTGACCATATGGAAAGGAGGACAGGGCTCCTGTATCTTCAACAGTTGTATTGAAAAGGGAATTTCAGCAGGTGTCATTTGTATATATGGAGAACCTGGTGAAATTTCCTCTTCATCACCTCTTCCTGCCCTCTTTTAAAATGGTCACTCTAGTATAGCTCCTGCAGGTTTAACTGCTGTGATGAAGAGGGAATTTCACCAGGTTCTCCATATATACAAAGGACACCTGCTGAAATTCCCTTTTCTATGCAACTGTTAAAGATACAGGAGCCCTGTCCTCCTGTTCATATGGTCACCCTAGAACTGATATGCCTTTGGAGCTGTTAAAGATGAGGTTGTTAACCCACTATGGGCCCATTCAGAAGACACCTTAAACCATGGCTTTAACCATGGTGAATAAGGCTTTTTGCTTTATTCACCAGGGTTAAAGCCATGATTTAAGGTGTCTTCTGAACGGGGCCTATGTCTGCACCTGGTGTCATTGCAGAATTGAGATTGGATCTCTTCCCAAAGAGCTTTTCCTTGCCTGCCTTTTCGTGCTTTCCACTACATAACCTCTAGATGGTGCTGTGGTATAGCGGAATAACACAAGTGCACTAGTACGGACTTGTGCTTTCTTTCAGGATGAAAGAAAAATGGATTTCCCCACTCCAAAACCCTGCAAAAGAGCTCTTAAAAAGCAGAAAGGGAACTTGGGAGTCACAATGTCCTCTAACGCTTCCAGAAATAACTGTAAGTGAGGAGTGATGACTGCACAATAGAAGCCTCATGTAGAAAAGCCCATTGTGATGGTTAGCGGTGTTTTCCCTACTGGCAGACTCTCTTTTATAAATATCCCCACACCCTCAAAAGAATCCTGACAGGCAGGTATTCTTCGCATGAGCAGCCCAAGCTAAAGCAGTGCTCAGGGCCGGTGCCAGACTATTTTGCGCCCTAGGCAGGTGAGCTGCTTTCAGCCACCCACCCCCTCACCAGCGTACCTGGGCGCGGGGCGCCATCTCGCCCGCCCAGCCGAAGTGAAGCCAGGACACTGGGGTGGGGGCGGCGGCTTCGGAATGGCGCGCCCAGCCGGAATCTGCTCTGGGAGAGCGACTTCCAGGCGCGCCATTCCAAAGCCGCCCCCCGCTGCCCCCGCCGCCCCCCACCCCAGCATTCTGGCTTCACTTCGGCTGGGCGCCCACACAGCCGAAGCGAAGCCAGGATGCTGGAATGGGGGGGCGAGTGTGGCTTCAGAATGGCGCACCCAGAAGCCGTCCTCTCAGAGCCGCTGTGGGAGAGCGCCTTCCGGGTGCGGTGTTCGGCGCCCCCCCTTACCTAGACGGCTGCCTGAGTGGCCTTTATGGTAGCACCGGCCCTGGCAGTGCTGTCAGAAGCCTAATCTACAGCAAGCAGGATATTGCACGATGAAAGCGGTATATAAAAAGCAGGAGCCACTCCAAGCAGGATAAAGCGGCATGAAAGTGGTAGACTGTATGTGTCAATGGGTCCATACCGCTAGGGTGGCTCCTGCTTTTTATATACAATTTTCATAGTGCTATATCCTGCTTGGTGTAGATGAAACCAGAGTTAAAGAGGGACCTGGTTTGGATGTGTTTGGGCAGGCTCTCACCTTCACTCTCCTTGGTGCTCCTCTTCTGGTTTCTTTCCCCAGCGCTCTTTCTCCCCTGCTGCTGGTATATCATCTTTCTTCACTCTTCTCATTCCCCCCCCCCTGTGCTCCCCTCCACATACCACAGACAGTGCTGGGTTTTCTTTCTCTGTCTCTCTTTTAAGTTTTAGAAAAGGGCAGGTGTGCTGCAAAGGATGTGACAGCATATTCATTTCTGGAGTGCCTCCGGACCCACGTCGGACTGCCTAGAGGCTCTTTGGAGAAATGAAGATGCCAGGCACATGTGAGGCTTCCTCTGCAGTGCACATGACCTCTTTGGAAATTCAAAGAAATGAGAGATAGGGAAATAAAAGGTGCCACTACTAGATAAGGGGAGGAAAGAAAAGAAAAAGCTTTCTCCGCTGTGGCACCCTGGTTGTGGAACGAGCTCCCCAGAGAGGTCCGCCTGGTGCCTATACTGTACTGCTTTCGTTGCCAGCTGAAGACCTTTTTATTCACTCAGTATTTTAACACTTAATTTTAACTTAAATTTAAATTTTACTGTTTTAACTCTGTATTTTAATCTTATATCAACTTTGCTGTGTGGTTTTATCCTGGTCGCGCTTTTTATACTGTATTTCGTAATTGTGTTTTAACCTGTTGGGTGTTTTATTGTGGTTTTAATTTTTGTGAACCGCCCAGAGAGCTTCGGCTATTGGGCGGTATAAAAATGTAATAAATAAATAAATAAATAAATAAATAAATAAAAGGGAAAGGGAGAGAGAGAGAGAGAGAGAGAGGGAGGGAGGCTCTTGCCTGAAATCCCACCCCAACCATTATGTTGGGGCCTCAGACCTATGCCCAATGGTCCATCTCTAATGGTGCCTCTACCAGGCTATCCCAGCTATTGCCAATGACACCTCCCTTCAGCCTAGCTCTAGAAATCCAAAGGATCTTTGGATTTAGGCCTCATCTACACCAAGCAGGATATTCCACTATGAAAGTGGTATGAAAGTGGTATATAAAAGGCAAGAGCCACACTACTGCTTTATACTGCTGCACTGACAACTGTTTATACCTTATACCACTTTCATACCACTATATCCTCCTTGGTGCAGCTCCTGCCTTTTATATACCACTTTCATACTGCTTTCATAGTGCTATATCCTGCTTGGTGTAGATGAAACCTTAGTTTCCCCAAACTCACTTGGGTGGGGGAGGTTAGCAACATCCTAAGAACATAAGGGGCAGCTTAGAACTAATGCATTCTTAGCTCATGGGGAAGAGATCCAATTCATGAGAAACTCCTGAGAAATATCTTCTTCTTCTTCTTTTCAAAACAAGGAAGTCTATGTACAAAAAGAGAATTTATCTGTGCAAGGGGGAGCGGGGTGCAAGAAAAGGGAACAGCAGAATGACTCACACAAGCTTGCAAACAAAACCAAAGAAGTCAATCTAACATAGTTCTTTCCATACTAACTTCTTGAGGAGAGTGGTTTCAGAGCATATGCTGAGTTCCTTGCAGGGAAGAGGATCCAAGAGAGCATAAAAGTATCCATGGACTCCTGATCCAGAGGTTTACCAGGAGGCAAAACACTGAAGTGATGCTTCAACTGTTTATGAGAATGAGGCCGGTAAAAGCTCCCCTCTTCTTGTAGAAGGATTGTTGCGTGGACCCGTTGTGAGTTCAGCTGCCTCTCTGACATAAGTGGGCAAGAGAACTAATCAGGAATTTCTTTAGACGCCCGTTCCAACTCTTACATGTTTCTCAATTTATATTATGGTTTTTAAAACAACAACAACAACAACCGAACCACCTAGCTAGTTCAAACTAATTTGAAAGAAGAAGAAGAAGAAGAAGAAGAAGAAGAAGAAGAAGAAGAAGAAGAAGAAGAAGAAGAAGAAGAAGAAGAAGAAGAAGAAGGCCCTTTCTACACCTAAGGATTATCCCAGGAAAATGGAGGGATTGTCCCTGCCTCCTCCCAGGATCCCTTGTGTGTCATGTTGCGCTCATCTGTGCCAAGCAGGATATTCCACTATGAAAGCAGTATGAAAGTGGTATATAAAAGGCAGGAGCCACGCTACTGCTTTATAGCAGTATTGAAGTGCACTGCAGGATCTACACTACTGCTTTATAGTGGTACTGAAGTGCACTGACAACTGTTGGGGCGATGATACATCTACCCCAAGCAGGATATAACTATAAAAGTGGTATGAAAGCAGTATATGCTATGTGTCAGTGGGCTCCAATAGTTGTCAGTGTACTTCAATACTGCTATGCAGCAGTAGTGTGGCTCTTGCCTCTGATATACCACTTTCATGCCACTTTCATAGTGGAATATCCTGCTTGGTGTAGATCAGGTCTTGGATGCACAAGGATGATTCTGGGGGTGGGGGGGGAGGCAGGTGCAGAAACAGAAACAGGAGGAGGAGGAGGAGGAGGAGGAGGAGGAGGATTAACCTGAAAATACTTATTGGAAAGTAAAGGCAATAGTATTTCCCTATTGAGGAGCTTTATAGGAGGTGCTGTAACGTATTCTTCCTAGGAGGCATTGTTGTTCTGTTTTGAACGTTCCTACCTGAAATACATGATACAGAAGGAAAAGTGAATGAGGAAGGAAGAGAAAACAAGCAACCCCATGTATGTCTCACTTTCTGTATCAAGTGAAATGGTTACACCCATGTGATTTTGTTCTTGAGCATCTGGGGAGATGTACCATTGTGACATCATGGAGCTTGTAACATGGGTCACCACAGCCTTCGGGCAGTGTGGGCAAATGAAAGCAAAGGAGAGTGAGGGCAAAACAGAAGAAGGAAAATATGTCAAAAGGAACAGCACTGAAGCAAAGGGAGTGTGTTTCCAGTGCATATGGAAATTCACTGAGAGCAGAATGTGCTTTTTAACATTCAGAGAAACAGACGTGAAATAAGGTAAGTTGTGTTTGACTCTGCTCTAATTAAATGCATTTGCCCATAATTCTTTTAAATTTGCTGAACTTTGGACTTTTGGCATATCCATGTGAAAGCAATTGTGAAGGACGCTTTTGCTTAAAGCCTGGCCCTGTGGCTGGTTTTGCAGCAACCTTAACTTTACTGTAAAGAATTCTGATTAGTCTCACTACTAATTGCAATGACCTAACTATATTTGGCCTTTCGGTCATCATCTCTCCTGCTTCCCTCCCCTTGATAAATGGAAGGGAACGTCTAGGGAACAGCAGAAAACCTGGCGGGCGCAAATATTACACAAAGATTCATTGTTCCTCGGCCAACACTAGTTGCATGGCTTGTGTCTTTTGAGCTGCTTTGTAGCAGACAAGATCAATTAATCTATGTCAGGAAGTGTGTACAGAAGAGATACAAAATGACTGCAAAATATCCATTTATCTAGGGCCGTTTTCAGAGGAGTGATAGACGGCTCTCCTCCACAAGATGCATCACTGCAGCCCCTATGGAAAATGTATTCCAGAAACTCTTTTAACTTCCTTTGGATTATTATTATTTATTTATATAGCACCATCAGTGTACATGGTGTTGTACAGAGTAAAACAATAAAATAGCAAAACCCTGCCGCATAGGCTTACAAAGGATGCTTTGCCTAAGCAGAAACCTCAGCGTTTGCCACAATTTTTGTTTTAGGTGAGAATGAATAACAATAATAATGTGTACACATCTGAGAAACTTTGCTGGTCTTATCAAAACTTGCTAACTTCCTCCCAGGCAGAGAGAAAGCAAGTGTTCAAATCATTTCCCCTACACTCAGAGTACAGGCCTACACATGTCTACACAGAAGTAAATACCTTGGGGATTATTCTCAGATAGGGAAGCATAGAATTGCAGCCTCATATAGTATTATGTCTATCTTCACCCTACTTTGAATTCACTGGGTGTTGTTGCTTTGAGGAGAATGAATAACTCCACAGGATCCAAAACATTGCATTTAAACTGTGTAGAGCAGTGTGCAGATGGCCTCTCGAATGTCTCCATCCTATTTGTAGCCAGAGAAATTGGGAGGTGGCAGGCAGGGGGACCATTCACCAAATATCTCCAGTGGGTGGAGAAATTCTCCAAATATTTCTTGGGGAATGAAGCTCACCATCATAGGCGTGCGCAGCACATTTCATTAGGTGGTTCGGCCAGGAATATATATATAAGGTAAACATTGATTGAATATACAGTAATAAAGGACTTTTTTTTCATTCATCAAACAAACGAAATAAACAAAAACTGAAGTAAACTGTATTTTTTAATTAACAAATAATCTGTACTGCACTGTTGTAATTATTTGATTGGGACTGAACTAGAGGAGCACTAATTTTACTGTACTTATTGTCTTTAAATATGGTTAAATATTCCACAGTTACCTTGCTTTTCTGTTTCTACAATTCTTTTTCTCCTGCCTTTTTTCATCCTCTCTTCATTTTCAGGCTGCATCCTATGCACATTTACCTCAGAATAAGTTTGATTGATCTCAGTGGGGCTTACTTCTGAGTAGATGTACATGGGATTGTGCTGCAGCTCTGTTTTAAAGTGACACAAGATACACACATCCCATGTTTACCAAAAGAACAGCTTGAAAAAAGGGGGTTGGACACCCTAAAATAAGCAAGGGCAGATAGGAATTGTTTTAGCAAGCATTCTGAAAAAGGTGCTGCTGAATGAACCCTCCTTAGCCAGGAGGTCCTGGGGGGCATTGCAGTTCTCCCCCCTTTCTTTTCTCTTGCTGGAGACCAGACTGGGGTGGGCGGTGGGGCAGTGATGAGGAGAGAAGGCACGTAAACATATAGCTTCTCTCTCTCTCTCTCTCTCTTTCTCCCAAACATTATAGTACCTGCAGGGCTGATGAGGAGAGGAGGGCAGCAGCTCTGAAGGGGGGAGGGCCCCAATCCACAGTTCTGGGCAATCTTACTACTTACAGAAACAGCCCCACTCCTCACGGTGGGCCAGCCTGCCTCCCTGGGTGCTTTGCTGCCTGCCTCCCGCCTCCTGCCTTGGCACCACCATGTGCTGCTTCCTGGCCCCAGCATGGCTGCTGCTCCCACCTTGTTCAGCAACTGTCGCGAGAGGTCAGGCAGAGCAGCTGGGAGCAGGAAGAAGCTCAGTGAGTGAGTGAAAAAGCGAGCGAGTGAGTGAGCTGGGGGGGGGGGGGGGCAGCGGCTGCACCGGTGAAAAAAGCCTTCCAGAGGAGGAGCAGGGTGGGGAGCAGCTGAATTTGTCACTCTTTCCTACAGCTAGCACCGGCCCTGCTACTGCAACATTGCAGCGGCAGATTAGAGTGTTCAGCTGAACCCTTTGAACTTGTTGTCCACACGCCAATGCTCACCATTAGCAAGGGCAGTAGCACAGCTCCTTCCTTTATTCCTAAAGTTGTTGTTGTTGCTGCTGCTGTTGCTGTTTTTGCTGCCACTAAAAGGTTGAAGCAGCAGCAATGGTATAGGCACCTAGCCACCATTTTGTATCCTCCACAATGCTCTGGACTAATCATTATGTGTGTGCAGTGGGGATGGCCATCACAAAAAATTGGTGAAGAATATTAGGAGATCATTCTGCAAAGTTGCTTTCTCCTTGTAGTGGGTGAGAAAATTGTGTGTGTGTGTGTGTGGTGGGGGACAACTAAAACAAAATTCTCAGGGAAGAGAAGGCTTCCGGGAAGTTTTGGCTTAGTTCTAAAATTGGAAACTCTCATTCGCATTCTAATCAGATTACTATTCTCATATATGCAAGTTCTTCTGAGAAAAAAAACCCACAAATTGATTCTTTTCTGGGGTCCAGATAGTTTTGCAGATTAAAAATTAAAAACAACAGCCAAACAACTAGATGAGAGAGAGAGAGAGAGAGAGAGAGAGAGAGAGAGGGAGGGAGGGAGAAATGAGAAGCTAAACCTCCTTTATTATGAATGGCAGTGAAAAAATATACCATCGGAAGTATTTATAAAGTAAGGTAAATCCTGAGCATTCCAGTGACCCCTAGACAGCATCTGGTGGAAGGGGGACATAGAATATTAATATTTTGAATTCCTGGATCCAGGGTTGGATCTAGGAATCCACACTCCCCAATCTCAGTCCCTTGCAGCCAGTGCAGAGAGAATTGTGCCAGCTGTCTCTCTGAGGTTGCAAAAGGGGTTTTTCTGTCGGTGTGTTTCTCTGGGTGGAGAGGGGAGAGGACTGGAGAGGCAAGCTTACAAAGTATCGAAAGGACTCTCCGGTCCCCTTCAGTCTCCCTCCACAGCACCCCAGCTAGATGGGCAAAGAAGCCCATTTAGCAAAAATATAGTGCAGGAAGAGAGCAGAGACGAAGATTGCCCCTGCCACTCCTCCAACTCTGCAATGGATGCCTGCAAGCCTCTGACTGGGTGATTCTGCTTATGGAAGTGCCTGAACATTGGCTGTCAGATATTCATTGGATAAGGGACTTGGATAAAATAGGGATATAGTCTGCTTGGGTTAGCTGGATGCATTTATCCTTGGTAATTTCATTACTCTATTACTCGTTTGTTTGCTTTGTTGTTGTTTTTTTTGGGGGGGTTGAGTTGTGTATGTGTACTAGGGATGTGCAGCCCCCAATCCACTTCGCTCTGCCCTGCCTCGATCCGCCTAGGGGCCGCTCCACTCCGCTGTGGAGCTCCAGCTCTGAATCAGAGCTCCTCAATGGCGGGGAGTGGCGCCAGGTAAGGCCCCCTCCCTCCTCCCCCTTACCTGTGTCCGTCCCAGCCCATCCCAGCTTCACTAGAGCCCGCGGCTCAACCAGGAACTGTAGGCCCCGATTGAGGCCTAGTCTTCCTGTTTGAGTCCTCGGGCTCAGTTGAAGCAGCCGCAGGACCACAGATGGATGCAAGTAAGACCCCCTCCCCCTTACCTGGCTCTGCCGCCATCACCGCATGGGTGGCAACGACAGCGGCAGGGCCAAGTAAACCCCCCTTACCTTTTTTGCAGAGCTCTGGATTGAGGCGAAGGATCCGCCTTCACCTCAATCCGCTCCACAATGCTCCGCTGCTCCCCCAATCCTCTTCGCCTCTGCCTTAAGGGGAGGTGAAGCCCCCCCGATCCACTTCTGCTCCTTCGGTCCAAGGAGAAGCAGAGCACATCCCTAATGTGTACCTCATTCAGATTTTGAAACTTTTTTTCCTATTAATAAAACTTTAAACTTTGCTCTTTGAAACTTGGTTGTCTATTTTCTTTTGTGTTGTAGCCAAACCCACAGTAGACACCCAAGACCAGAGAATCGTAAGTCTCATTTGGTAAAGGCAGCCAGGAAAAAAAAATCCATTTGGTGGCAGTGGAAAGGGCCACGAAAAGATGGGAAGGGCAAGAAGGAGTGGAAAGGAAGGAGCAGGAGCCTCTATTTTGCCTGTTTTCCCATCCACCCACAGAACAGGGCACTGCTGGTACAGGACACGGTACGACCCTGGAAAATACCCTGTCTCCAGCAGAGCACACAGAGCAGGGCATCTTATGAAGATCAAAGGGAATTGAATGACCAAGTTAGGGAATCAAATCCATTATTTACAACTTCATTGGCTGCCAGTCCAGGTCCGGGCCCAATTCAAAGTGCTGGTATTGACATTTAAAGCCCTAAACGGTTTGGGGCCAGGTTATCTGAAGGAACGCCTCCTCCCATATGTACCTACCCGGACCTTAAGATCATCGACAGGGGCCCTTCTCCGTGAGCCCCTGCCAAAGGAAGTGAGGCAGGTGGCTACTAGGAGGAGGGCCTTCTCCACTGTGGCACCCCGGTTGTGGAACGAGCTCCCCAGAGAGGTCCGCCTGGCGCCTACACTGTACTCCTTTCATCGCCAGCTGAAGACCTTTTTATTCACTCAGTATTTTAACACTTAATTTTAACTTAAATTTAAATTTTACTGTTTTAACTCTGTATTTTAATCTTATATCAACTTTGCTGTGTGGTTTTATCCTGGTTGCGCTTTTTATACTGTATTTCGTAATTGTGTTTTAACCTGTTGGGTGTTTTACTGTGGTTTTAATTTTTGTGAACCGCCCAGAGAGCTTCGGCTATTGGGCATTATAAAAATGTAATAAATAAATAAATAAATAAATAAATAAATTATTGAATTATGCCTGGAAACATACTGATATTGGAATAGTATTTAATTTTACTTTTCTTTTGCATTTTGACAAAGGAATATAGTTTTATACAGGTGTCTTGCTGTTAAACAACTGCTAGAAATGTTTGCAAATTTGATGTGTTTTGATTAATTTATTTTAATTATATCATCTTGGGGTTTTTGGGGGGAAATATTTTAATTTTTGCAGTTGCCTATCTTTGATAGCAATAAAATGGAACTGTAAGATTTAGTTCCATATCTTTTCTAAGGGTGGGGATGTTCTTCTGTGTCCAGACCCTTCCGTTCCTATGACAATGTAATACTCTCTTTAAAAAGAAAAGGTAAGGCACAGAACTGAAATAGACAAATTTAATTAGAGCTATCCCAGTGTATTATAGTGTCACATTCTTCTTTCCTCCCAGAGGCTCTCTCTTTCTCTCTGTGGGCTTTCACCTTCGTGACCTCTGAAACAAAATGTTATGACAAAAAAAGAGAGCACTATCTGTTGGTCTCAGCTGGACAGATTCCAAGAGATAGGTTGCAAAAGCAGGGGTCGGGAAAACACACACACAGTTTTGGAAAGCGACATTTTCACAAATGGCAAACACTACACATCAAAGTATGTCACACCAGCATTGGTTCTGCCCTGATGGTTGTGTGCTATCTCCAGTATTCGAGGGAGTAAGCCTGTGTGCACCAGTTGCTGGGGAACATGGGTGGGAGGGTGCTGCTTGTTCATCCCTGGCTGATGGCTGGTTGGCCTCTGTGTGAACAGAGTGCTGGACTAGATGGACCCTTGGTCTGATCCAGCATCAGGGCTCTTCTTAAGTTCTTAATATGGGAAGAACAAGATGCAAAAGTGACAGCTAAGGAGATAATTGTGTTCATGCTGATGGCAACTCGCATGGTAAAAGAGTTGGGAAACTGCATCAAAGTCTTGGTACATGGAGCTGTGCCAAATAACCATGGCAGGAAAATTGGTTGTATCAACTTAAATCAGCAAAAGGCAAAGTTAAAATACCTGATTTTGATAAAATATGGCATAACTGTATTTCATATACAGATTAGGGACATATGCAGCAATATCTAGCAAAGCCTTTCCTCAGATCATGGAAAAGTGACTAAAAATAATTTCCTGTTATGAAGAACCATAAGGAAAATCTGCACACAGAAAATGGATCCTAATGGAGTTTTGCCGGTAAGGTAAAGAGGGGGGAAATGTGCTAAATGTACTTATCCTCTGTCAACAACTAGACTTTAATTCGATGTAATTTTTTCTTCTTCTCTTCGTTTGCCTGCCTTTGTATTTGGAAAATTAATAAAATATTTTTTTAAAAAAGGAAAGAAACACAGACAAATGCATACACATAGAAACTGGTTTCCTGAACAAATAAACCAGCCAGCATTTATGCTTCAGGCTAGTTTTGACGTTTCCTGCATTCTGCAATATTTACACCCAGGAAGGGGTTCCACGTGCCACGAGTCAGAGCAGATTCTGTGCACTGGAAATGAGAAAAGTCTCTGTTATTGTGACTGTGGGTAGCTTTTATCAGTGGAGGCTGGTGGCTCCAATGTCAGTGGGGTGGTGAATCCACCCTGGGTTTCAATCAGAACTTTAAAGGCGCTTCACACCTTGGATATCTCCCTTAGAGTTCTGACTGAAACCAGGAACAGATTCACCGCCCACTGTCATTGGGGCCACCAGCCTCCACTAGCTTTTGTTGGAGGGTCAGGGCCGATGGAGAGTCTGAATTCACGACATGTTTTTAGCTTGCTTGTATGCAAACAATTTGGGGGATCCAAATCAGTCTTCCATTTGCTACAGATCACAGCTATGAATGACCCTAGAGCGACTGTACAGTTGAGTGCAAATAGATGCATAGTCTAAAAGAGCCATTAAAAAAATATGTTATTTATTTAGACTTTTAATCAATGTTGCTCTTAAAGACTCAGTGAGTAACAACATTTTTTTTAAAAAAAATGCATTAAAAATATAAATACATTCCCAGATGTTAAATGCTGGCTTAAAAATATCTTGCAGCTTATTTCTGAACAATACCCAGGCTTAGTCTTTAAATATATCGTTAGACCAGGGGTCTGTCAGCTTGAGGGCCAAATTCAATCTCAAAGAAGCCAAAATTCTTTCCTTGCTCCTGGGTTTTCATTGCAGTGCCACCTCTTCCCATGCTGCTAGGATGGCATGAGGAGCCCCTGACCTCGCTGGAAGAATCTCTGATTCATCTCCTCTCTGCAGCAGTATCAACACCCTCCATAAAATAAGACTGGTTTAATGCTGCTGTGAAAAGTATCTATTTACACATTACTAGGGTCTCTCAAGTTATTGAATGGCACAACAACCAGCAGTGCTGCAGCAAGATAATGTCAAACCAGGCCCAAGGGGTTTTAGAACAGGCATTAGGGATAAGAACATAAGAAGAGCCCTGCTGGATCAGACCAAGGGTCCATCTAGTCCAGCACTCTGTTCACACAGTGGCCAACCAGCCGTCGGCCAGGGAGGAACAAGCAGGACATGGTGCAACAGCACCCTCCCACCCATGTTCCCCAGCAACTAGTGCACACAGGCTTATTGCCTCAAATACTGGAGACAGCACACAACCCTCAGGGCTAGTAGCCATTGATAGCCTTTGCCTCCAGGAATTTTTCCAACCCCCTTTTGAAGCCATCCAGATTGGTGGCCATCACTACATCTTGTGGTAGTGAGTTCCATAATTTAAAAATGTGCTGTGTGAAGAAGTACTTCCTTTTGTTTGTCCTGGATCTCTCACCAATCAGTTTCAGGGGATGACCCTGGGTTCTAGTATTTTGAGGGAGAAAAGTGTCTCCCTGTCTACATTCTCCATACCATGCATAATTTTGTACACCTCGATCATGTCTCCCCTTAGTCTCTTTTTTTCCAAGCTAAACAATCCCAGCTGATGTAACCTTCCCTCATAGGGGAGATGTTCCAGTCCCTTAATCATTTTAGTTGCCCTTTTCTGCACTTTTTCCAGCTCTATAATATCCTTTGTAGGTGTGGTGAACAGAACTGTACACAGTATTCTAAGTGTTATGAGACATTCATTTAGTTCACTTTTGATCAGGATTTTCCTAGTTTGCACCAAACACAGATTCGAACGCAATCTGTGGTTGGATCCCATGCATTTCAGAGCTTGATTTGAGGACCAAAGAAATGCAGTTGATGACTCGCGTACATTTGAAACAGTACGTAAGGCGTTCTTCTGAAAGATGCACGCAAACACACTTTAATCAATGGAAGAAGAATGCATACATGTGAAAGATGTCCACAGTTGATATGTACATTTTGGGAGGAAATATACGCAAAAATATACACCATTTTTCATGCCAAAAAATATTGCAATTGGAAGCAGACTTGAGATGGAATGAGCTTTTCCAAGCCTGCCGCACATATATTTTTGGAGGCAGTGCCTCCTTGAAAGTTTGCACTGGCTAAGAATTCGATCTATGGATGCTTCAGTTATACTTTGGAAGTTATGAGACAGGAAGGAACGTTAGGTCCCCTCTTTTTTTCTGATGCATCCTCAAGCGGACAGACACAGATAAAATTCACAGGAGCCAATGCTTGGTCCAAATGGAATCACTGAGATAATTAAAATCTTTTGTATTTGAGGTTAGAATGCTGTAAAAAATAATAATCCCACTGACGAAGACCCTGTGGGTCGAAACGTGTTTGGGATAGCTGTATGTTTTATGTTTGTGAACCATTTAGTTTGTATTTCAATTTTATGTATTTGTTATAGTATCAAATATTTACATTACCAAGTGTTTATTAATACTTTCTATGGATTAGTTATTTTATTTTAGCATGTATAGCTCCATTTAAGCCTTGAACATTACATCGTACCAATTTCCTTAAACCCTTTTTGGTTTTTTTGATTGACTTTGGTTTAAGACACCACTTTTTATAATATTGGTGTTGTTTTTGCCTGCCAAGTGTTCAACAACTGCCACTCTCTCCCCCTGTGACTGGAAATAAAGTTGTTCAAGGAAGTCTCATTCCACTCTCATAAGGATGGAAGAAGAACCCTGATGGATCAGACCAAAGGCTGATTGAGTCCAGCATCCTGTTCATCATAGTGGCCAACCACATACCTTGGGAAGTCCACAAGCAGGACATGGCCATAACAGCCCTCTCCCACCAGGCTTGGAGCCAGCCTAAAAGTTTTTTGGGGAATACCAAAAAAGTAGGAGGGGCAGTTCATCTGACTTGGAGGTCTTTTAAAGAAATAATTGTAAACTGTTCTGTATTTGTTTGTTTTTTTTAAAAAATGGGGACTGTAAAAAAATGGGGGAATCCCCTACTTCTCTCAAGCCATGGGCCTGTCTCCTACTTATGTCCCCCAATTTCCAGCAGCATGTGTTCAAAGGCAAGTTGCCTCTGATACTGGAAGTAGCATATAGCCATTAGGACTAATAGCCATGGAGAGCCTTCTCCTCCATGAATTTGTCTAAGTCCCTTTTAAAGCCATCCGTATTGGTGGCCTTCACTACATCTTGGGCTTGCCTTTTTCTGCACTTTTTCCAGCCCTGCAGTATATTTTTTTTTCAAAGTGTGGTGGTGACCACAGCTATACACAGTATTCTCAGAGTGCTCACAACCATAGATTTCTATAAGTGGAGCGTGATCTGGGTGGTTTTATTTTCAATTCCTTTCCTAATGATGCTTGACATGGAGTTTGTCTTTTTCACAGCAGCCGCACGCTGGGTGGACATTTTCACTGAGCTGTCCAGCACCACGCCAAGATCTCTTTCTTGGTCAATCACTGCTAGCTCAGATCCCATCAGCGTAAACGTGAACTTGACATGCACAACAACATAGTTCTCTCTGTGCTAGGAATAGCTGCACCTATCAAACCTGAGAATTTTGTTTGGTGTATGTGTGTTTTTAGAAGAACTTACCCAAATTTGCATTTTTCTTTGAGAATAGGATAAAAGGTGAATGTGGAAGAAGAAAGCAACACTGACAGATGTATCCGCCCCTACTCAGTGGGTCCATTTAGCCATTCGGAAACCCAGGAGGTGATAGATTTTGATGGCAAGTCAAGATCACTGGTTGTTATCAGTGGCGTTCAAGAGACGCAAAATAACTCTCCCCCAATCAAGGATGAAAGTGCTTGGTTGGAGAAGATCTCTCTCTCTCTCCCTCTCCCCCCCGCCATCCCTTTAATTCTGCAAGAAGGCTGAAGATCACACCCAGTTCACGAGGCAACCATGAAAATAAATCATGCAGCACTTCTTCCAGGGTGTCTTGGAGATCTTTACAGTGTCAAGATCACACTTCCTTATCTAAACCGGTTCAATTAGCAGTTCCAATGCAAGAAGCCAAGAGGGAGGCTGCAGTCCTAAAACGGATTCTTCTAGCGCAGATGTGTAGAGCGCCTGTAACACTATGCCAGACAAAGCAGTTCTAGGACTGCATGCTAAGATCCTTTGAAAGATTTGAGTTCTTTTGCATTTTCAATTAACATGAATATTTTTACAAGGCCTTCAAATGAGCCAGAGGGAGAGATGATGCTGATAGAAGGATTTGAACTGGAGCTTTCTTTCTTTCTTTCTTTCTTTCTTTCTTTCTTTCTTTCTTTCTTTCTTTCTGCACTTCTCTTAGTTTTTTGGAACTCCTCAAACTCTTGAGCGCAGCTGACTTGATGACATGGGTGGTCACATTGTGGGAAGGCCACAGGGTTCTACTTTGTACCCAATCTTTGAAATGTCCTCTCTGGAGAGATCTACCTTGTACTAACATCGCTATTTGCTTAAAGACTTTCTCTTATGCACCCAGATCTTTTAGATGTGCTGAGATTTGTTTTATCTTATGGGTTTGTTTGTTTGTTTTTGTAAGTCTGACTAGTTTTTAAGTGGTTTTTACTAAAGTTGATCCAAAATCGCTCAGAAAACATTTTTTTCCTGATAATTTCTGAGGTTTTCCTCTCCCCCCCCCCCCCACTGCCCTTCTCCTATATAAAAACAAGGTCACTTTCGAGAATTTTCTCTGAATATTCTCCACCGTTTTGGGGTGATAGCCACCATCTCCCCACCCACAATCTCCTGGAGCAGCTCTAGGTCTGGAGCCTTGTGAAAGATGAAAAATCATAGACTGCCTGCCAACATAGCTGCTGTGGTTCTCACATGCAGTGGCAGACAAGTGCGCACCTGTAAGCTTAGGAAAAAGGAAAGAAACTACCATTGCCACTGCTAAGGGTGAGCCCTACCCCCGAGAAAATGCTGTGTTTCCCCTTCCCCTGGGGAAAAAAATGGGAGAAATTGTCTCCCCAACATCTCTGCCCAGACGTAGGGTAGAATATTTTGCACACCTGCTACTCTCACAAGTAGGGTGGAGAACTGTTCACATCTGCTGCTCTCACAAGTAGGGTGGAGAATTTTCCCATTTGCACATCTGCCGCTCTCACTAATTATTTGTGGTTTCATGGCAATAGAGTATAAAATGGTTTGTCATAGTTGTTGGATCCTCTGGAAACCCTTTTAGGTTTGAAAAGTGGGCAACAAAAAGCCATAAATATATAAAGGGGTGCAATCAATCAACATTTGCTGGCAGGAGCAGGATGGCCTATTGACCAGTCTATGGTACGGAATGTGGTCTATAGCCATTTGCTTCCCCTGTAGTGTGCTGCCTGCGTATTAGTCAGAAATCACATCCAGAGGCATCGTGGGCTGCATACATTGTGTAAGTGCTCCCACCAGTGGTCATCACTTCCCCATCCTGAAACCCTGTTGGAACAATGCAATATCATGACTTAGCACCAGCAGCAATAGGGCATTTGGGAGGGGCGAAGGGTGTGAGATGCAGCCTGGGGGGCTGCCAAGTGGAGCTATTTTGACAGAACCAAAGAAAAGCCTCCCCCCACCTGCCAAAATAATCTTTCAGCCTCCCCTACCAAACCATTGCTCAGTTTGGCCTCCCTTTTCCAGCCTGCCCATCCAGATTCCTGAACTTCCCCCTTGGCCTTCAATTCAACTACTGCTGCCCCTCTTAGCCCCTCTTCAGAAACATAACCAAGGCAATGTGGGCCATTCACCCACCCTGAGGTGCAGCTGTTTGGGCAGGCAGTGTTGCTCCCTTTTTCAGGCTCACTTTCTCCCTGTGCCAAGAAAAAATAGGTCCTGCCACGTTTCCGGGTGCATCAGGCTGCTATGAAAGGCACAGGAGGAAGCTCAGTAGAAGCACTGGGTTTGATCCAGACTTAGACCCATGGAAATCAATGGCATTTGACTAAGTTAACCCTCATTTATTTTAATGGGTCTACCCTAAGTATGACTAAGGCTGTTGCTAGACCTACCTGATAATCTGGTGGTGAGGAGGGGCCAGCCCGAGCTAGAAGTAGTGCACGTCAGACGCGACGGGCTACAGGAAAGCCCTGTCGTCTCCGCAATTTTGTATGTCGTGTTAAAGGGCCGGGTGCACAGGAGCACACCAGCAGCAAAGGTAAGTCTTCTTCTTCTTTTTTTAATCATTCTCCCTGCTAACCCCCTGCCCCGATCTCCCTGCCCCCCCTCCCTCCCACTGCACCCTGCCCACCACTTTTCCTGGCTACTCGCGAGTACTTGCGGTAGCCGGGGAAAGCGGTGGAATGGGCTACACGCTCACGGTCTTGGGCTCAGCCCAAGACTGCGGGAAATACTGGGCTACTACTGTAGCCAAATACCCTGGGGCAAGGGAGGGTTACCCCTGCCTGACCCCGGGATCCCCTGTGTGTCATCTGGATGCACAGGGGCTAAACCCTGGTCTAGCAATGGCCCAAGTCTGGAATCAACCCACTGGCAACTATAACCTGAACAAATGCATGGAATTAAATTATGAGCTTGCCTATTCTCTCTGTGTTGTCTTTTAGCGGGGTGGTGGTGATACTAAACAGTAGGGGTGTGCACGGACCCCCCACTCCGCTTCACTTCCAGATCCGCCATTTTCGGATCGGGCCGCTCCGCCCCGCCCCCACTCCGCCTATGCCCACTCCGTTCCGCTCGGAGCTCCGGATCCGGATCGGAGCTCCGTTCCCACCCCCATAGGGTGGACCGCGGACGGAGGCAGGTAAGGGAGAGGAGGGCGGGGGGGTTACCGGGCCCTGCCACCATCGCTGCCCATGCAGCGACGGCAGCAGAGCCCGGTAAGGGACAAAGGGAGAGGGGGACCTTACCTGCCTCCGTCCGCGGTCCGTTGCCATCTTCAATTGAGCCCGCGGTTCCACCAGGAAGTCTGGGCCGCAAGCGGCCCAGACTTCCTGCTGGAACCACGGGCTCAATTGAAGACGCTGACGGACCACGGACGGAGGCAGGTAAGGGAGAGGAGGGTGGGGGGGGTTACAGGGCCCTGCCGCTGTCACCGCATGGGCGACAGCGACAGCGGCAGGGCCCGGTAAACCCCACTTACCTTTCCAGCGGAGCTCCGGATCAAGGCGAAGGATCCGCCTTCACCTCGATCCTCTTCGCCATGCTCCGCCGGCCCCCCAATCCTCTTTGCCTCCGCCTTAAGGGGAGGCGAAGCACCCCGCTCCGCTTCTAATTCGCCGGTCCGATTAGAAGCGGAGCACATCCCTACTTAACAGCAACCCCAATAGTACCTGTTCTACTGAGACCACCAGATCTCCACCTTTCTGTCATCTCAGGTTGCCAAATGTTGAACCTTCCCCTGCAGCTGTTCCAGTAACAATGATCTCTGTTCAGCAGCAAATAGCCTGTGTTTGTGCTTGTGTCCGAACTGTGAAAAACGTCGCCCACTCTTTGCTGCAAACCAAACTGTTGCTCGAGGCACAGGAGCACGCCGTCCCATTTTGCATGGTCAGTTGGCAATCATCCTGCAAAGAAGCAATACTGCTAACCCCCTGGCCACCTCTCTCAGCACCCCCTCTCATTTCCCGCGCATGTTTCTAAGGACAATTTGCTGACCATGGCCGCTTGACCTCTTTTTGTGCAAAATCACTTTCCCAACCGCAGATAACAAAGCTGTGTTAGATGATTAGAAGTCTAAACAGGGCTTGTAGTAAAGTAAGTGATGCCAAATTGTGTGCCCTCTCCCGTCTTCCATCCCTGGCACCTGCTGATAAAGAGCTGTAATTAATGTTCTCGAAGTCTTCAGTCTCCTTTCAATATTTAACATTTTGACAGATGATCGCTTCAAGGTAGCTCCATGCCAAGACCAGCTCTGAAAGCAGATCCAGGCAAAATTGCAGGCACTAAATAAAATAGAGAGCTCAACTGTGAAAAATAGAGAGTTCAGCTGTGAAGGGCTAATGAGGTGTTTTTTAAAAATAAAATAAAATAAGAAAAATCCAGTACTTCAATCTTAAGCATGATTACTCCCTAACAGTCAAACTGAGTTAAAGAAGGGGGGGAGAGGGGATTATTTATTTTTAAATAAAAATGGTCACCAGTGGAGAAAGAACTCTCTTGCTACAAATGGGGTAAAGGTGTTTGTCCATTCAGGAAGCTTTGCCCAGAATAGGCATTTATTGTTTATTTATTTCATTTCATTTCTATACTGCCGAATAGCCGAAGCTCTCTGGGCAGTTCACAAAAATTAAAACCATGAAGAGCATAATAAAACAACCAACAATTTAAAAACACAAATACAAAATACAATATAAAAAAGCACAACCATTGCATTGGTCAATATAAAAATATTTTATACAATATAAAAAAGCACGACCATTGCATTGCAATATAAAAAAGCATGACCATTGCATTGCTTTTTTCTCATATTCTTGATTGGCTAGGACCATCCAAAAAACAGTCAAAAGCATTACCCTTCTGGGATTTCGTTCTCTTTGCTGTGCCTTTGTTTTGGCTTCAGCTGATAGCCTCCGAGTTGTAAATGATGACCTGAGATGATTTAATAATTACACTAACCTTCTCCTCGCCCGGGTGCTTAACTCACTTGTGTGCCGACGCTTCGTCACTGGGGCTCCTCTCACGCTCAATGACCAAGCAACTCGGCTAGAACTTTCATATCACTTTGCACCCTAAGAAGTCACTTGATGTTATGAATTCATGAGCTATCTGGTTCTTTTATTCATTTGCATCACATGATTTATCTCTAAAGATGCTTAGCTGTACACTTGACACTGAGTGCAGGTGAATATGTGAACTCAAACAACCAGGGCAGGATCTACACTATTCATTACACCGTTGTTTAAGTGCATTGTTGCGTCCTCCCTTGCTACGTTACAAAATGCAACTTGAGCCCAGTCAATCGAAATACCTTTTCTTCTATCGTTTTACCCCGGCACACTCTTCTTTAGAACGTTCTTCATTATGCTCATACCGGCTCTGAAGTAAACCTCCTTCTTCCGGTGACTCTGAGCTAGACCTGCCGGGATAAGCCGGCAGGGAGGCGGGGCGACGCGTAGGGACGAGGGAAGCCCTGCAGCGTCTTAAAGGGGCCACGTGCACCCCGAAAGATAAGCGTTTTTTTAAAAAAATTAAGCCTCTGTCCCCTCTTTCACCGCCCTCCCTCCCCCTCCCCCTCCCCCTCGTCGCGTTGTGCCAGCTCTCCCTCCCCTAGAAAAGCCCTCACTTGTCCTAATCAGGAAGCAAAGACCATGGTCACGAGACATGACTTTGAAAGACGGCATTGAATACAACGAAAGGTTGGGGCACATTGTTAGTTTTAAAACGATTTTAACAGAAAGTGGAACGGTTTTAAAAGTCAGAAGAAACGTAACAACAACAGCATCACGTGACTGCTGACGTCATCTCTGCCAACTTGTTACGTTTCATCTAGATAAGTGTAGACGGGCTCCAGAAAACATTACATTAGCATTATACAAAAGAAATAACTTGACAAGCTGCCCCCAAACATCATTTGTGGGGAGAATGGGATTGTGTTTACTACGAAGACCCCATCTGTCCAACCCCTGGTGGCAGTGTGTACAGCATAAGCATGAAGGGGAGCTAAGCACATACAAAAATGCATATGGGGTGTTCCCCCTCCCCCCGGAAAGCAGGATCCCTGATTGTCTAGTTTCCTGCTCACGTGAAGGAGCCCTATGCACATACTATGAACTTTAAAATCACTCCACTTAAAATCATTCCACTGGCTGCCAATTAGTTTCCGGGTGAAATATAAAGTGTTGGTTAAGCCCTACATGGTTTGGGTCCAAGTTACCTGCAGGATCACCTTCCCCAGTGCAATCCGCCCCCCACACTCAGGTCCTCTGGGAAGAATTTACTCCAGTCAGCCAAGACTAGGCTGACGACTGTTACCCAGAGGACCTTTTGTCATGTCACCCCCAGACTGTGGAATGGCCTCCCGGGAGAGATTAGTCAACTTAATACTCTCTCTGAGTTTAAGGCAGCTATAAAGACTAGACTCTTATGGGAGGCCTACCCAGATGATTTTTAAGATGTCTGGGTATTATATTGTATTGGTTATATATGTTTTTAATCCGTTTTAGGCATTTTATGGTGATTTTGTATTAAATGTTGTTCTCCGCCTCGATCCAGAGGGAGAAGGGGGTAAGAAATAAATATTCTATTCTATTCTAGTATGCAAGATTCCTCCGTCAGTATCACTGAGTGAATAGACATGGTAGCATTGTGGAGCATGGCCAGAAGGTGGATCTCCCTCCCACTCACATGTTCAGTGAACACATAGGGGAGTTATTGCAAGCCATCAGCTGATAAGCACACATGTATGAACTGGCCCCAACTATTGAGTTAACAATGGGATGAGTAATCCAGTGAAATACACGCATGTGTGAATCAGCACTGGGTCACAGGTGGAAAATATAAATCGTAACAAATTGTTTTTGTACAAGTAAGGAGTGCTAAAAGAGGAATTTAAGCAATTAGGATCTAATTATTAGGCTAAATCTAGGAACTTGAGAATTCCTGTTGCCACAACCACCCATTGGCCCTTCGGGCTTACCACTCTGGAGAACGTCTTTCAAAAGCATCAGAGCCTTGTCTAAAAGTGGTGCTTGCTTGGGAATTAATCCCTGCATACTGGAACTGTCTTGGCAGAAGGGACAATCCCTCCCTCCAGATGATATTGTGACTATCCGAGCCTTTGCAGCCTGATGGAATTCTTCCAATAATAAGCTTCTCTCATAAGATACCCCATAATTGCTATTTCTGGCTAGGCCATAAATCCACCAGAACAGCTTTGCTTTTAATGGCATTCAAGGCAGCAATTCCTGGCCCAGCCGGAATGCTAGAAGTGTGCAGTTGTGCAATAACGGAACTAATATTTCACCTATAATCTCTCACACACATCGGACTGAGATACACACACACACCCCTCCAAGAGCACATTAAGAGAGTTTTGTTGTTCACTCAGTCTGGAATTTTTTAACACCCTTCTGCAGGCTCTGTCAATTGCACTCACCACGGCCAGCATGATGAACGGCATGCCTTCCTCCCAACTTGATGCTGCAGAAAGGAAGGCAGCTGATGTGGGCACATCAGGTGGCATAATTTGGGAAGAGTGGTGGGAATGGCGCCGATGGTGCCTGTGGGTGCACTCACCACTTCTTGGTCCCACTGGCAACCTGCAAGCAGCCAGCAGGACCAAAGAAGCGGCCAATCCCACAGGTCTTCCAGGTGCTCCCACCCACCCAAATTTCTCATTTGGGCAGCTGGCAGGCCATGACCACTGCCCTCTGGTCCTTCCAGCTGCATGCACATTTCCGGTGGGTCCATGAAGCAGTGAGCATGGCTGGTGCCAGCTGCCCAAACAAGCAGCCGGGATGGCTGGGAGGCACCCAAGCAAGCCCCACCACCCACTTGCATGCCTCCCACCACCCAGACTGTCTGCCTGGGCAGCTGGTGGTGCATTAACCTCCATACCACTGCCTTATGTTCCAGCCACTCACCTTAGCAGGAGACAACAGGGCAGGATCTACACTATTCATTACACCGTTGTTTAAGTGCATTGTTGAGTCCTCCCTTGCTACGTTACAAAATGCAACTTGAACCCAGTCAATCGAAATACCTTTTCTTCTATCGTTTTACCCCGGCACACTCTTCTTTAGAACGTTCTTCATTATGCTCATACCGGCTCTGAAGTAAACCTTCTTCCGGTGACTCTGAGCTAGACCTGCCGGGATAAGCCGGCAGGGAGGCGGGGCGACGCGTAGGGACGAGGGAAGCCCTGCAGCGTCTTAAAGGGGCCACGTGCGCCCCGAAAGATAAGCGTTTTTTTTAAAAAAATTAAGCCTCTGTCCCCTCTTTCACCGCCCTCCCTCCCCCTCCCCCTCCCCCTCGTCGCGTTGTGCCAGCTCTCCCTCCCCTAGAAAAGCCCTCACTTGTCCTAATCAGGAAGCAAAGACCATGGTCACAAGACATGACTTTGATAGACGGCATTGAAAGCAACGAAAGGTTGGGGCACATTGTTAGTTTTAAAACGATTTTAACAGAAAGTGGAACAGTTTTAAAAGTCAGAAGAAACGTAAAAACAACAGCATCACATGACTGCTGACGTCATCTCTGCCAACTTGTTACGTTTCATCTAGACAAGTATAGACGGGCCCCTGGATGGAACAGGAGGCAGCAGGCCGCTCCCTGGTTTGCCCGCCTCTCCCAGAAATCTCGAGTGACTTAAGACTTCAGAGAGAGGTGGGGATGCCTTACAGAAGTATTATTAGCTGGCTGGGGCATGCTGGGAGTTATAGGTCTTTTTTCTGTCTAAACATGCAGAGGATCATGCCTCTAAAGACATTTTTAATCTCTTCTAGCCGATTTCTTTGGGTCCATTGATGGATGACTTTCTTCTGTCTGTTTTCTTTTCTTGGTAGCTCTTAACGGACTGTTTTAAATTGTTGCATTCCTTTTGTGAGCCATCTTGAGCCCAGTGTGATGGGAAAGTGGGATACTAATCTTTATACAAACATAACGAATAAAGAAAGCAATACATTTTGTCCACAAACCAAATTGTCTTAGGACAAGATGGGAGAATGAAATTTGTGTTGGTAATCTCATCAAAATAAATACCTACATTGAAAAAGGGTTTATTCCAGGACAGAAACTCCTTTCATCGCCAGCTGAAGACCTTTTTATTCTCTCAGTATTTTAACACTTAATTTTAACTTAAATTAAAATGTTACTGTTTTAACTCTGTATTTTAATATTATATCAATTTTGCTGCATGGTTTTTATCCTGGTTGTGCTTTTCATACTGTATTTTGTATTTGTGCTTTTAACCTGTTGGTTGTTTTATTATGGTTTTAATTTTTGTGAACTGCCCAGAGAGCTTTGGCTATTGGACGGTATAGAAATATAATAAATAAAATAAAATAAAATAGAAACAAGTGCGGAAGTTAATGGTTGGTGATAATCCAAGCAGCAGGAATAGCCTCTATTGTTTTATTCCATCAAAGAAAAGGGACTTCCTGTGTATGTGTAAGGCAGATCAGCACGTCTTTCCTTCCTCCCCTGCCAACACTAGATGGAGAAACCATTTGTGAAAAAAGCTAGCAACACATAAGGGGAGAAAACAGAAACTAAACCGCCAAGCCATAAAATAATCAGAGCTAAATGTGTTTGTTCTGAGTGGCTTTGCTGTTTAAACACATCCGGTCAGTTTCAGAGTCAGATATACACAAATATATTGCTGCAACTCTGTTCCAAAGAATCGTTTTATAAATGGCTCGTTATCCATGGTCAAATATAAATAAAGCAGGGTGGGTTTTCTCTTCTTCTTCACTGTGTAAATACCAGGGGCCCATCTATATGATTCATGCAGGTCTGAGTAGGTCTTAGTTGGCATTTTCACTGCTGTGCAGCAGAACGCTTCCCTGTGTGAGTCAGAGTTGAGAAATATTCCCACCCAGCTATGTAGGATCAGTTAGATTGTTCTTGGCTGTGGAATGGAAGTAATACACAGTGCTGCATAAGGGGAAATGTGGCGGTGGAAACAAGGGTCAGTAAGGATCCATCCAATGGGTCAGATTAATACTTCATACCGAACATTTGTTGAGCACAAGGATGCAGAATGACATTCAACCCAAGGGCAAGATTTGAGCCTGGAGAAGCTTTCGGGGAGATACTTTCCACTGGTGGGTGAGGCCGAAGACAAACGGAGCATGGCCAACATGCTAGCCTATTTTAGCTTAAAGTTCTTACTGCCAGTGACGTAGGGCTCATCTACACCAAGCAGGATATTCCACTATTAAAGTGGTATATAAAAGGCAGGAGCCACACCAAGCAGGATATAGCGGTATGAAAGCGATATATGGTATGTGTCAATGGGCCCCAACAGTTGTCAGTGCACTTCAATACCGCTATAAAGCAGCAGTGTGGCTCCTGCCTTTTATATACCGCTTTCATACCACTTTCTTAGTGGAATATCCTGCTTGGTGTAGATGAGGACCAGGGAGGGGGAGAAGGGGCCAGTTGTACACAGCAGCAGAATGTTTTATGCAAAATGGCAGCGAATCGTAGCAAGGACTCCTGCTGCAGCTGCCCACCACCATTTTGTGCAAAAAAATAAAAATAAAAAAATGGGTAAAGTTTCCAAGCTTCAGATCCACTGATGCAAGCCGAGCTGGGTCTATTGCCAGGATCCACCGGGCCCCAAAAGGGCCAGATTTCCCTGCAACGGAGAACCCTATCAGAGCCTAGCCATGGCCCTGAGCACAGGAACTGCCTCACAGGTGCTTGTATCATTATGTGCCAGCGGGGCCTAGCCGGATGGATGAGGCAACCAGAGGGGAAACTGGTAACCCATCTGCTGTTGTGCACAGCCCCTATACAGGTTAGCACATGCACATCTTATGCAAGTCTGTGTCCTCTTTGCGGGGTGATGCATTTCCAATTTGTTTGTTGATGTGCCCGTCGCCAACCCTCTGTTACAAACCCTTTGTCAGGAGTGCTTTTCTACACTGCCTGTTTAACCTACCACTGTGACGTTGTCTTTTATTCCCTCTTGAGTGCTGGCCATGTACACTGGACCCAGTTATATCAGTACTTTCTGGTTTATATCTGTACATGGGTGGGGTGGGGCCTCTGATCGGTGTCACAGATTCAGCTTTGCTAGGCCTGCCCCTTTTCCCAGGTAGGCGGCCACACATGAGCATCAATAAGGACATCTGGATTTGTAGAACTCGGCCAGGCTGCTTAGTGTTTCCAATCCCCCCACTCCTTCAACAAACTACAAACTTGTTCCTTTTGAGGGGAGGAATGGAGATGGAGATAAGAGAAGGGTGGGGGAAAGATTCCGAATCCTGGAATTTCTGGATGTCTTCATCTTTCTCTCCCTCCCAATCTACAACTCCTCCCCTTACTCTGTTTTTACTGATGGGGTATCCTGACTTTATTTGTTGTGACTGATGGTTCCCTTCCCCCCTTCCCTGATAAATGTGTGGTGTGGAATCCTATTGCATGTCTACTCAGAAGTCAGTCCCACTGAAATCCATGAGAATTACTCCCAGGTCAGAGTCATTGCAGGCTAACCTTCATATATCAGAACCACACTGCCTCCACAAACAGATCGACAAAGTCTCCCCGAGATCCAGATTCAAAGCAACCTGAGAGCAGCTACCCGCAGTGAGAGAGTCTCCTTCTCTCATGAGCTGCTGCTGACCTGCCAATGTTTGGAAGATCCAGGCACTTTGCAAACAAAAAATGACCCCGTTGCAGACAAGGGCAACACTCCCACCTGTTCCTCACCAAGTGACGGCACTATCGCACCGCCCAACTCCCACCCACACCAAAGTGCAATATGTATGGAGAAACGCGTGGCAGAAACAGCATGGCTGCAAAAAAAAAATACCACATTTTCCCTGTACAGAAATAACACAGGGAAATAAGGGGGACAGGGCAGGACAGCTGCTGGTGGCCAAAGGCGTTGCATATTGCAGGAGGGAAATACCGTCAATGCAAAATATCGATAGCATGAAAATCGGTTTGTGTGGAGAAACCCAAAGTCGCTGAGTGCCCACACCCCTACTTCACCTTTGCCATCTATCCTGACGGTTGTTTGTTCAGAAGTTGAACCTCTCAGAGTTCACTGGGACTTACTCCCAAGAAGCAGCACAGAGGTTTGTAATCTTAATTGCTTTTACATTAGCTCTCGGTGATTCACTATATGACCTTTTAAGTTACCTCCCGGCTTTTAAATTTTATGATTCTATAATGGGAAGGCAGAGTACGTGCCTTTGAATTATTTGAATGAGAAAGCGGTGCGGGGCTGCTATTTTCCCCTCCTCCAAATATGTTTAAACACTGAGAGATTCTGAAGTTGGCAATAAAAGCAGGCGAGGAATGCCCGAAGAGCTGTAATAATAATAATAATAAAAAAGAGAAGGCCTAATGGGCTTCTGAGGGATATGAATTAATCTGTTTCATGGGGGCATGCTGTTTGATAACTCGGTGAATATTCTAGCAAGGGGATACATTTCACACCTACCCAGAATTTACTATTATGCATATCCTGAATGCCACTGAAATCCCCTGCCGAATAACTTCCCTCTAATGTCTATATAATAAAAGGTAATGTGTATTCTTAGCACGCAGGTAATAAATAGGGAAGCATTCCAAAAAAAAAAAGGCCCGTCTTCAAGAGGAAATTCGAGCTCTTGTGGGATGCACATTAGTCCCTGCAATAAAAGAGCTCAAATCAAAAGACAGGCTTGGGCAGCAGATGACTGACTGATTATTCTGGGCTCCTAATGAGACCCACTCCACAAAAGGCGTTCGCAAGATTGATCGGAGTTTAGTGAGCTGCCGAAAATGTCTATCGATGGAATGGATTTGCCCAGAGATGTTTCACCCACTTTTTGCAGTTGGGGTGCTTTTCTACGAATTAAGTACTGTAGGCTCATCTATAATTCTGAGGAATCAGATTGATTTGCACCTTGTTTTAAATATATATATATATATATATATTAAGTGCCTCTCTGAATTCATTGCCAACAGACTTGAATGAACCATTATGTTAAGTAAACCATAGCGCAGAGAGCCACGATTCTCCAAGTGTGCAACAGGATCCTCAAACGGAGTGGCTGCTAGGGGGAGCCATGAGATTAGAGACATAAGAGTCTGCCCTTTACCAATTCAGGCCATTGGTCCATCAAGCTAAGTATTGTCTGCACTGATTGGAAGCAGCAATCCAGGATTTCAGGCCAAAGGATTACCCAGCCGGAGGATTGACCCTGGAACCTCCTGCATGTAAAATGTTAGGTCTCATCACTGAGCTTCTGACATTTTTATTTATTTATTTATTTATTACATTTTTATACCGCCCAATAGCCGAAGCTCTCTGGGCGGTTCACAAAAATTAAAACCACAATAAAACAACCAACAGGTTAAAAGCACAATTACAAAATACAGTATAAAAAGCACAACCAGGATAAAACCACGCAGCAAAATTGATATAAGATTAAAATACAGAGTTAAAACAGTAAAATTTAAATTTAAGTTAAAATTAAGTGTTAAAATACTGAGAGAATAAAAAGGTCTTCAGCTGGCGATGAAAGCAGTACAGTGTAGGCACCAGGCGGACCTCTCTGGGGAGCTCATTCCACAACCGGGGTGCCACAGCGGAGAAAGCCTTCCTGTGGTTCTCAAAGGCCACAGCTAGACCTAAGGTTTATCCTGGGATCATCCAGGGTTCGCCCCTGCCTGAGCACTGGATCCCCTGTGTGTCACCTAATTTGCTTGGGACCTCGATACTTGAGAGACCGCCTCTCCTTATATATGCCTGCCCGAGACCTTAGATCTGTTGGAGGAGCCCTTCTCCGCATCCCACCAATGCAACATATACGTTATGATGGGACAAGGGAGAGGGCTTTCTCTGCTGTGGCACCCCGACTGTGGAATGCCCTCCCCTTGGAGGCCCGATTGGCGCCAACATTAATTGCATTTCGACGCCAAGCAAAAACATGGCTTTTTAACAAAGCCTTTGATGGTTAAACTCACTGGCACATTGTTTTAACTCTTTTAACTGCATCTATTGCTTTTAAATTATATATTGTTTTAACTTGGATTATGGTTTAATTTGTTTTTAACTGTGTATATTTATTGTTTTATACTATATGTTTTTATCTGTACACCGCCTTGAGATCTTAGTGATATAGGGCAGGATATAAATATTTTAAATAAATAAATAAATAAATAAATGAACAAGTTTGACCCCTGGACGATCCAGGGATAAACCTTAGGTCTAGCTATGGCCAAAGAGTTCCATCCCCTATTTCCTAGGGTGAGCACATGAAAAGGAGGACAGGGCTCCTGTATCTTTAACAGTTGTATTGAAAGGGGGAATTTCAGCAGGTGTCATTTGTATGCATGCAGCACCTGGTGAAATTGCCTCTTCATCACAACAGTGGAAGCTGCAGGAGCCCTGCCCTCTGGACCAGATACAAAAGTGGAGCTGACCAGCAATGACCCACTCAAGTACCTTGCCCACGGTGCAACCAACCTATTTTTGCTATCATCTTCCAGGTCTAGATTAAGCTTTTTTCAGGAGTGACTTAAGTACCAACTCCTTTAAAGAGGCCAATACCACCCCCTTCATTAAGTAGGGATTTACAAGCTTCTGTTTCACCGCCCCACTGACATTGGAGCCACCAGCCTCCACTGGGTGGTGGCACCACTGGCATGACCCAGCTTGGGTTGGGTTGCCACTCACTTGATGGTCCCTCCCCTCCAGCTGATGACAGATGCAAAATAATGAAGAATAATATTAGGTTTAACGGAATATGAAATGATCGACCCATATGCTACAAAAAGGACTATTCAGATTGTTTCCTACGGATTCTGGATGGCTTAAATCATTTTGTTGCTTTGGCTTTTAACCTAATGAGTGATCGAAACATCATTATCATGGACGCATTTTTTGCCAGCTGGAGTCCTAATTGAAATTTGCTCAGAGTTCATAATAGCACTGGGTCATGTTCTGATTATAGCATTAAGTAGTGATTACATCTAATGCTTTTGTCTTTTAATTAGCTCCCTCAATTCTCTTTGAGAGAGGACCCTCGTAGACCATAATTCACGTTTGTTTACAATGGGAACTGCAGAACAGCCAGTCGGCTTGGATGTCAAGTGTATAGATGCATAATTTAATTTCCTGACTTGCAGGCTATTGGGCCTGGCTAAATTTTGATTCTCTGTCATCAGTTCCGTTAATTGTCCTCTAATGGCAGTGAGGTGCTATCATTAGCAGATTCAGGGATGTTGCGTGGCTTTTTAAACACATTTCTTTCCCTGTGACATCAGAATGAACCCTTGGCTGTGGCAAGAAGCCATTCCAAGGGGCAACCTTGCAAAGAAATAGGGCTAGAAATAGGGCCCACTAGGTTGCACAGCTGCCGATGCCCATAGATGATTGAAGGTGTAATTGCATTGTGTAATTACGAAGCTGTAATTACATTGCTTTCACTTTTTTTTTTTTAACAACATGCGCAATTCTTGTGTATGTGGAACAATGACCTCCTCGTATCCTTTGTCAAATTCCCTTTTGTGAGCCTGGTAATGACTTCTGGATGTCTATGCCCTGGGTGCCTGTGCCAAAAGTGAAAGCATTTATCACGCCAAGCTTGAGCGGTGGTTCTAGCTTGTTCATTCTGGCAGATGAGCTTGCACAGGTGTTCACTCACAATTCCTCTGGCTGTCATCACTCTCCCCTTCTTAATTGCACATTGATTTTCTTGGAATTGCACCATGAAACCATTGCTAGCAAGGGGCTTCCCTGACAGAAGACTTCCTTCAAGGTTCGAGACATGCACGACCTCTTTCACAGAGATCTTGCATGTCCCTTTTGCTGGCATACTACAAGTTCAGAATCTGTAGCCAACTCGCTCTGCCATTATGCTTTTTCCCTCCAGTAGAAAGATGTTTTTCTTCACACTGAGGACAACTTCTGCAAAGAATTCCTGGGGCTTTTCATGTTCCCTCACTTGTTGCCCCACAGATGCATGGATTGTGTAAAATCCATCGCATCTGTGTTTTGCGGATTGTCAGGCGCCTTTCATTCCACTGTCTGCCCATTGACAGAATTGGATTTTAAAATTTGTGCAAATGTGAATTCACATGTGCGAAAAGGCGCAATTTCCCCCCAAATGCACAAATGCCCCCCAAATCCACATTTTCACACTTTAGCCTATGGGTGTGTGTGTGTATTTTGGGCCCTTTTTTTGCATATTTTTCTATGACAAATTTTGTACAAACCCCACAAAGGTTACGAAAATGGTCCGCAAGTGTGCAGAATCTGCCTGACAGGGGAAAAGCTGTTCCGCTGCAGAATTCATGGGTTGCATTCATGAAAATGCAAACTCATTTGCTTCTGACAGCTTTACCCCAGAGTCAATGAACCACACATGTGATGTGTTGCCCTCAGTGGCTTTCAGACAACCATGCCATATCTCATCTGCAGTTCACCTGGTGCAACTTCTTTTTTTTCCTTTTGACTTTTCTGTTGTTTGTTTTCACTGTTCACCTTTCCAAATAGTTCTTTTTCAGTGCCCTATTCTTTCTTCTGCCTTGAGGATTGCCTATTTCTTCATGGTCTTCACCACTTCAAGTTTATTTTATACAATTAAATTCATCCATTAGCTTTCCAATAACATATTCCAGTGTTAGAACTGATTCTGCCTGGTCTCAGGCATGTTAAGGAGGGCACTATACGACTCTGGGAGATTGCATAAGATAGCCCAGTGTCCTATTTTACAGGGGGCAGTCCTCTAAATGAAGGGCTGCCCAGTTGAAGTCTGGTTTGAAGAAGAAGAAGAAGAAGAAGAAGAAGAAGAAGAAGAAGAAGAAGAAGAAGAAGAAGAAGAAGAAGAAGAAGAAGAAGAAGAAGCTGCTCCCTGCCCAGCTGGAATGGCTTGGGGGGAGGCCGCTTTTGCGGGTGGGGAAGAAGAGGAAGAAAGACTTTGCACGTGCAATGGCACGTGGGCAGTGTAATGTGTGGGTGGGGCAGATCCTATAAAGGCCTGCTCTGCTGAAGCTCGGCCTCCTTCACTTCTTTGCTCCCATCCTCCGTCCCTTTAACTAGCATGGGATAAGCCAGTCGCCTCCTTAGGAAGAGGGGCTGAGTAGGAATTTTTACCTGCTAGGTTTTTTGCCTACTCCATACTGGAATTACGATTAACAGAGGGTGAATAAATAGGTGAATTAGATTGGTTGACAGGTGTGTGGGAATTTGCATGCTATTACAGTAGGGGTGGTGAGCCCTCTGGCACCTTGTGGTGATTGACATATCCGGAGGTCCTGCTCTTCGGGGCTTTGCAGCTTCATGTCAGGATATGATGTGCCTTTGGGGACCCTCCTGTCTCATCTGCTTGGAGCTCTGCAGCCCTGAGTGGGGATGACGCAGGCCGTTCCCCCCATACACTGAAGTGTAGCTTGAATAATGGGTAGGGTTTACCCGACTGCTGTGTTCAATGGAGTGGCTTGCCCTTATTGGCATGTTAGGTGTCTGAAGAAAGGGTATAATAGATTCCTGCACTTTCACATGCAGATCCAGGGAGGAGTGAAGCTCCTTTATTTAAATAAAGAGGCCTTAGTTTTATCCCAAGCTCTGGTGTCTGTGTCTTTATTCTGTGCTTCCTTCTCCACTTGCAATAAAAAGGAGGAAGAGGAGGAGGAGGAGGAGGAGGAGGAGGAGCAGAGACCTTGAAATTGTCTATCAACAGAAGAGAAGAAGGAGCAGGCACACAGGTCACTTGGTCCCACCCCACTATGGTGAGATGCACTGTGTTTCTGCTTACATTACATTGATTATTTCAAAATTTGCATCTCTACACACGCAAAAAGTATATGAAAAAAATATGCAAATCAGTGTCCTCTTTTTTGGTGATGGGTTTCCTCTTTTTTGGGGGGGGGACAATGTATGAGTGCCCTCCCAAGAACTGCACAGCAATAATGCTGCCATGCAATTGCCCTTCATTTCTTCCTCATTCCCACCCAATTGCTCCACAATCTCTAACATGACATTTTCACGTCCTTACATCTTCTGCCCTCGCTGGGTCTCATCTTAAACAGTTTATGCAGCAAGTAGAATTCACTGTTTACATTTAAGTGTTCGTGCAATTTCTGGAGAGCAGTCTACATCCTTTAGTGGTGTCCTGTTTCCTTATGTGGGCGAATTGATCATCTTCTACCAGAAGGCTTATGATTACTTTTGCTTGCTGTTTTTACAGACCCAATCTGGTGGATTGTCAACTAGTCTGTTTGTGCTTAAAACGTCACCCGAGTCACCTTGGGATAGCAGCATTTCTACCTCAAATTTCTAAAGCTGAATATTTTCCTTATTCAACTTTGCCACTGCAAATTTAACATCTGCACTCCTTGTCACCCTCCTCATGTGATTGGCTGGCCATGGCCCATCCTTTTTCTTTCTGACTCACAATTATGGATTTCATGCAGGTTGTCCATGGCCCATAACCAGAGAATGCTAGTATTGCTGAGAAAATCACTCAGCCTCACACACAGCAGAACTGCATATAGAAGCCCTTTATGGCAACAACACACTGTAAATAACATTAAACAACATGACTTCAGCAGCAGGAGGGTGGGGGCAGAAACTAGAAGTTAGAAAGCAACTTGCTTAGATTACTGAGAGCAACGACAAGCCCTAGCCAACTAACCAGATAAGTTACAGCTCCACCCACCATCGGGGCAGACCAATCGCACCGTTAATTGGTATACATTGAACAAATTGTGATCACATGCCATTGCTTGTGATCACAAGCCCCGCTGGGCCACTGGGGCTCCAACAGCTGTCTGGGGGTTCTGGGTACTCATGCTGGGCCTACTTCTATGCAGAAATCATGGCATTCTGTGAGGTGAAGACAATACAGTCCTTGCCCAAGTCCCTTCTAGGAAGCATAGTAAGGCCTTAGCTAAATAACAGGCTGAACCCCGGGATCATCCCTGTGCATCCACATGACAAACAGGGGATCCCGGGATCAGGGAGGGATCATCCCTCCCTTGCCCCGGGATAGAGCCCTCTCCTTTGGGCCTGTTTTTTCCACAGTCTCTGGCTCAGCCCAAGACCGTGGAACATATGGCCTGTTGCCGCAGTTTGACCTGGCTCCATGCAATTCCTTGCATGGAGCCGGGAGTTGCACCCATCGGGGGTCAGGTGGAGGGAGCGGGGAAACTATGGGCCTTCCTAGACGAGGCCTTAGCGCGCTTTGTGGGCCGGTTTCCCTGCTGTGCGACCAGATGACGCACAGGGGAATCCGGCGCCAGGCCGCACTGAGGCCTTCTCTAACGCGCCATAAGCGAAGTCGCTTATGGTGTGCCTTTTTCACAGCCCCGGCCTCAGGCTGGGGCTGCAAAACATCTAGGAAAGTCCATGGCTTTTTGCGGCTACTCGCTTACTCGTGAGTAGCCGCGAAAAGCCACGGACCTGGCACAGCGCTCATACGAGCGCTGTGCCCATTGTGCCGGGGGGGGGTGATCCGGGGGGGGAGATGGAGGAGGGAAGGCCGGACCAGCAGGAGAGGGGATGGTGGAGGGCGACGACCGGGAGACAGCGAGGGGATGGCAGAGGGCGACGACCGGGAGACGGCGAGGGAGGGCGGATGGGCGGGGGCTTAAATAAAAAAAAAAACCTTACCTTCTCCGGCGGCTTTGGGCCCCACATGGCCCCTTTAAAAAAATAAAACCATGGCCAACGCTGCAGGGCTTGCGTCGTCCCTACGCGTCGGCCGTCTAGGAGGCTGGGCAGCGCGCTTTAAAGTTAGCGCGCCGTCGCCCCGCCTCCCTGCCGGCTTATCCCAGCAGGTCTAGCAAAGCCCTAAATCAAATTTTAAAAAAACACTTACCTTCAGCACACAAGCGTTCGTGCGCTGCTTCTCCTTTAAAAAATAAAAAATGGTGGGTACAACGCCTCTTTTCCTGAGGTCATCGGTCCTCACGTGTAAATGGAGGAGGGGTCTCGCGATAAATACAACGTGAGATCTTCCCTCTTTTGTCCTGGATTATAAGGTAGGTCTAGCTAAGGCCTAAGAGATGGCTCTTTTACTCTGAATCTCAATGAGTTATATTCAGATATTTAGGGGACTTGCTGCCCTTGTCTTATCTCAGAGATCGGCAACATGCAACCTCTAGGTCACGTGCCTCCCCTGGGACTTTTCTGTTCCCCTCACACACTCCCATCACCATCCTGCCAAATTTGCTGCTGAATTCTGGTGGTGTGGTAGCATCAAAATGTGGTGTTCCAAAGTTGGCAGTGCAGCCCCAGGTGAAGCCATAGTAAATTACTGGCTGGCCACACACACGTACGTGTGTGTGCGTGTGTTTAAATAAGACAGTCTCTCTCTCTCTTTCTCTCTTTAATATTCTATTCATGTTGCAGCTTCATAGCACTGATCCATATTTACTCCAGAGAGATGTTCATATCTATATAGTATAAACTGTACATTTTTTCCAGCCTTCAAGAAATGATGGATATGGTAGTTAGTCTGACAAGACCTTCATTTTGTAGATTAAGAACATAAGAATTGCCTTGCTGGACCAGGCAAAAGATCCATCTAGTTTGACACTCCATCTCCCACAGTAGCCAACCAGAGGCCTCCCAGGAGGTCACATGCAATTAACAAGGGTATTCATCTCCCGCTGTTCGTCCCAGAATCTGGTAATTAATAATAACACTTAGCATTTTGTAGAGCACTTTCAAGGGCTTAAATGAAGGACTTCGCATGCATTACGTGGTTAAGTCGGTCAGTATTATCTACATGTTGGAGATGGAAAGCTGAGCTTGAGAGACAGAGAGAGCGAGAGCGCAAGACAGGGGCACTACTTGCCTATGAGCCCTTAGCAAACTCATGACAGAAGCAAGATTTAAACTATGGACCACTAGATTTAAAGTTCAGTCTCTAATATGGTGGTCAGATGTCCTTCTTCACAGAGGACAGCCTCCTGTATTTGAAAGTCTGCGCAGTCCAAGTCCAGTTTAAAGATGAAGAACTAGGGGTGTGCACGGACCCCCCACTCCGCTTCACTTTAAGATCCACCATTTTCGGATCGGCCCGCTCCGCCCCCACTCCGCCTGTGCCCACTCTGCTCCGCTCGGAGCTCCGGATCCGGATCGGAGCTCCGGTCCCCCCCCATAGGGGGGGTTACCAGGCCCTGCCGCCATCGCCCCCCATGCGGCGACAGCGGCAGAGCCCGGTAAGGAGGAGGGGGGCCTTACCTGCCTCCGTCCGTGGTCTGTCGCCATCTTCAATTGAGCCCGTGGTTCCACCAGGAAGTCTGGGCCGTGCGGCCCAGACTTCCTGCTGGAACCACGGGCTCAATTGGAGACGCTGACGGACCGCGGACGGAGGCAGGTAAGGGAGAGGAGGGCGGGGGGCGTTACCGGGCCCTGCTGCTGTCGCCACATGGGCGACAGCGACAGCGGCAGGGCCCGGTAAACCCCACTTACCTTTCCGGCGGAGCTCCGGATCGAGGCGAAGGATGCGCCTTCACCTCGATCCTCTTCGCCACGCTCCGCCGGCCCCCCAATCCTCTTCGCCTTAAGGGCAGGCGAAGCCCCCCGCTCCGCTACTGCTTCTCCGGTCCGATTAGAAGAGGAGAACATCCCTATGAAGAACCATATAAAGGAATAGCAGGTTACTGGAAGTTGTCCATGACAAGAGAGAGCAGGCACAAAGCAGGCATACAGTTCACCTGGTCACAGTTCCCCCCACGACGGTGAGATGTATTGTATTTCTTCACTTCACTAGCTCTCACAGGAACATAAGAAGCTACTTTAGACTTCGTTGGATTTTTTGTCCACTTAGCCCAGTACTGTTTACTCCGACTGGCTCCAACTGGATGTTTTTAACAGTGTATACTATGTTTTTATTCAGTATTTTATGTATTTTATGCTTGCTGTTGTTCCCTACCTCGATCCAATCGGAGAGGTGGGTAAGAAATAAATTATTATTATTATTATTATTATTATTATTATTATTATTATTATTTCCAATCACCTCCTAGCTGATTATTTAAACTAGAGATGCTTGAAATTGAACCTGGGGCATTCTGCATGCAAAGGAGATACTCTGTCACTGAGTGTTGGTTTCGTCCCCCCTTCCCTGAACTCAAGCTACCTTTGAATAGGTTCATTTCTGGCTATTGGCCAATAATTATTCCTCTGTCCATGAATGTGAAACATAGAATAATAGAATAGCAGAGTTGGAAGGGGCCTACAAAACCATCGAGTCCAACCCCCTGCTCAATGCAGGAATCCACCTTAAAGCATCCCTGACAGATGGTTGTCCAGCTGTCTCTTGAATGCCTCTAGTGTGGGAGAGCCCACAACCTCCCTAGGTAACTGATTCCATTGTCGTACTGCTCTAACAGTCAGGAAGTTTTTCCTGATATCCAGCTGGAATTTGGCTTCCTTTAACTTGAGCCTGTTATTCCGTGTCCTGCACTCTGGGAGGATCGAGAAGAGATCCTGGCCCTCCTCTGTGTGACAACCTTTTAAGTATTGGAAGAGTGCTATCAAGTCTCCCCTCAATCTTCTCTTCTCCAGGCTAAATATGCCCAGTTCTTTCAGTCTCTCTTCATAGGGCTTTGTTTCCAGCTCCACCCTTGTCCTCTTAAAAAAGGAGGAGGAGGAGGCAGAGGAGGCAGAGGAGGAGGTGGTGGAGGAAGAGGAGGAGGTGGAGGAGGAGATGGAGAAGGAGGAGGAGGAGGAGGAGGAGGAGGAGGAGGAGATGGAGGAGGAGGAGGAGGTGGTGGTGGTGGTGGAGGAGGAGGAGGAGGTGGAGGAGGAGGAGGAGGTGGAGGAGGAGGAGGTGGAGGAGGAGGAGGAGGAGGTGGCGGCGGCGGCACCTGCAAGAATGGTCATCACAACATATTATGGCCATGAACTCCATCCATTCAATACATTCTTCATGAAGAAATACACCTTTTTCTATGCCCAGAATCTATTGTCAATCCATTTTGTTGGATGACCCAAGCATTCTAGTGTTTTGCCATAGAAAAAGGTAATTTCTCTTGCTTTGCTTTCACCACACTGCTCATAAAGTGGAAAAATGATTCTGTACATGTCATTCCCACCAATGGGTAAGTAGAAATGTGCGGATCAGCAAAACTCAGATTCTCTGAAGTTCTCTGAATTCCATCTCAATGCTCATATCAGACTTTTTTCTTTTCACATGAAAATCCATGAGCATTTTCATGCATATTTTTTTTCAAAATGTATGTCTCAATTGTGCTCATCTTTGAAATGTACGTATTCTTCTCCCATTGATGAAAGCATATTTGTGTGCATTTTTCAAATCTACACATGTTGTCGAATACTTATTTTTTAAATCTGCAAATCACACTAGGAGCTCTGAAATATACAAACTTTGACTGCAGGATGCATTTGAATCTGTGTTCAGTCTGGAAGGTGCATGCTAGGTAAATCCTGATTATTATTATTTTAAAAAAATAATTTCTCAAACATCCCTATGAGAAACCCTATAAAATGTCATCCTGTAAGTCTGTAAAAGATTATAACCTTCATTGTTTTGTTTGGGGCAAAAAGTATGTCCATTTAAAAAACATACATAGAAAACAAGGTTTCCTATTTCTGCTAAAATAGCCATTAAATTACCAAATTAAATGGTAAGTTGGACCTGGCATTCGGGCCACAGTAGTAGTCACTATTGCAAATAGCAATTACGAGCTTCATCCCATGTACCTGCTTCCCTCAAATTATGCCCGTAGTGCTAAGCTTTCACCGTTGTTGTTGCTTTTGCTACCGGGCGACAGCGATCCTTTGCATACCAGGAAGTGAGTTGAAGGGGGGAAATGTAAAAAAATCATTAAAAAATCAACATGAGACCCAATTCATTTCAAATTTGGTATGCTTAAAGCTCTCCCTAATATCTATTACTGTGCCAATTTTGGTGTCTTTATCTTTAAAGCTTACGCAGATGTAAGCATTTCTTTAAAATCCTGCTCCTGTGCCCCAGCGGCGGCTTGGAAGATACGCTCAAAATGTAGGGGCTAAATACGACGAATCTTTTGGCTTTATAGCACAATTAAGGCAGGATGCATGGGAGTACTTCACAATCAAAGCAGATTATAAGGTGGAAAACTTCTGAGTCCTTTGCATGCAATTCGCAGTGATTGCACAGTATAACGCTGGTGTGATAAAGCTCTACAACTCCCATGATCGCAGCCAGCATGGCTATTGGTCATGCTGGCTGAGGATAATGGGAGTTGTAGTCACATTTCAAGGGCACAGGGTTGGGCAATGCTGCCATAGAGAAACCTCCTCTTTTTGCTGCATATCATCCTCTGCCATAAAGGGTAAAATGGACACCGGGTCACTTATGAAAATGCTCTTCAGAGAAAACCTGAAGACACACAGACAGAGGCATGATGCAAAATGAGGATGGAGCCTTTGTTCCCACTTCTAACTTCCACTCATCTCTACAGGCCGAAAACAATTTTGGAAAGAGTTGAAGATGGCATAATAGAGTCATCGTTGCCTGTGGTGTGCCTGCGCTGCCTTCTTTGGAAGAGCTGCAACAAACCTGCATGACCTGTTTGAGGATGTCCGCAGGAAAGGGGGGGAAATGAGTTCATGCACCACAGGCAATAATAGCTCTATCACACCATCGTCAACTCTCTGGGGGAAAAAATCTGTCTCTACTCCAGCCATTGGATCACTTCTCTTTTATACTGCATCAGTGAAGCAGAAAGAAGAACCACAAAGGATATCTGTGGCCTTTGACTACTTATTTTCCTACCGCACACAACAAACATCATTCAGGAACATTCTTCCCTGGGCCCATCAGGCTTTCGCCATGCATCACTTAGCCAAGACAAGCACACATGGGTGAATCCCCTTTCTTTCCAGGTGCTGTCAATTTTCTTTCAGACAGGTGCAGAGCCTCTTTCAACCTGAGGGATGAATTCCATTTTGGAGAAGTTCTTGGTGGCATATTGGTGGAAGAAGCCAAAGGTGTGTGGTGGTGGTGAGAGACCCAAAATACCAGCAGATTTTCCTTAAAACTCTTACTGCCTGCAACTAAACTTTAGGACAGCTGGTCAGAGGAGAGCAACGAGGATGATTGGGAGTCTGGAAACAAAGCCTTATGAGGAGAGACTGAAAGAACTGGGCATGTTTAGCCTGGAGAAGAGAAGACTGAGTTGAGACACGATAGCACTCTTCCAGTACTTGGAAGGTTGTCACACAGAGGAGGGCCAGGATCTCTTTTCGATGATCCCAGAGTGCAGAACATGGAATAATGGGCTCAAGTTACAGGAAGCCAGATTCTGGACAGACATCAGGAAAAACTTCCTGACTGTTAGAACAGTATGACAATGGAACCAATGACCTAGGGAGGTCGTGGACTCTCCCACCCTAGAGGCATCCAAGAGGCAGCTGGGTAGCCATCTGTCAGGTATGCTTTAAGGTGGATTCCTGCATTGAGCAGGGGGTTGAACTCGATGGCCTTATAAGCCCCTTCCAGCTCTACTATTCTATGATTCTATTTCAATCTTTTAAGCTGAGGATAAACATTACACAGAAGCCAGTAAACCATTGAAGGATCAGTGTTTGGGGAAAAGGCTGGGAGAAGGGGGCATGTCCTTCAAGGGAACCTTCTAAGGGCAGATTTGCATGAGCACACACACCCTGCCCAAGAAGATCAGATTTGGTCCCTAGCATGAGTTTCTTCATCCCTGCTTTAGGAGTTTCACAGATGTCACAATCAGTTCCACCTGTCTGTTTGTGAATGGAAACCACCATTTTCTTCAGATGTCTCCAAGGCTGGGTTTTTATGTTACCGCATGGGAGCCAGGGCAGTGGTCATTCTCCAGCTTCCTTCCACCTTGTCCATCCAACCCTGTATTGTCTACTTTGACTGGCAGCAACTCTAAGCCAGGGGTCTTTCTCATCACCTGCTCCCCACTCCCAACTGGAGATGTCAATTGGGGTTGAACCTGTGACCTTCAGCATGCAAAGCCATTGAGCTCTGGTAGTACTGGTGTTGCTGTTCTCCATGGTACTGATGACGTATGAGAAGCCCAAGATTGCTTGGGAGGTACCCTCTTGCTGTGTCCTCCCCATGCCAATGTGAACTTTTGTAAAAATAGGCCTCACTGGCATGAGGGCAGGCCAAACATACTGTGGACTAGGGACGGGCAAATTATTTCACTTGCACTTTCAGTTTCACTTTCACTTTCTCCTGCATTTGATTTAAAAGGAAACTCCTTTTTTCTCTCTTCCAAACATGAAGAACTTTCTGAATTTTGGTAAACTCCTATCAAAACCAAACTGAAACAAAATTCTCACCCATCAGCACTGTCTAAATTCCATAGGTGCAGGCATTCCCATCAAGGTGAGGACCAGGTACTTGCTTGCCATACCACTGGAAAAGATGAGGAACAGGTCAGAAAAGAAGATGTGGCAACCACAATTCTTCACTAACAGGGTTGCACACCCAGGGATTCAGTTCCCAATTTTTCAGAGCAAAGCACTCAAAGCCCTGGGCCTGGAGGGACACATTAGTTAGTTTCAGTTTCTCCCACAAACTTTTTATTTTAAAATCTCAAGTTCTTTTTGTCCCAAATATAGAAAAAACTGTGGATTGTTGGTCAATCCTTAACAAATCCAAACAAAAACAAATTTCTGATCCTTCCCTAGTGTGGACTCACACCGTGCGGTTGTCGCAAGCGTTCACCTGAGTCTGTGAGGGCAGACCAGCCTTCACTAATGGCAGCCACCATTGGCACAAAAAGGGAAGATGCAGTGCGCAATTTCCCAAGGCTCCGGAAATTGGACGCTTCCGCCATTCATGTCAATGGCGGCCGCCATTAGTGTAGAAGGGGGAAATGTGCAATCTCGGCGGTGGCTGCCAAACACTTACCAATAGGGGTGTGCACGGACCCCCCGCTCCGCTTCTCTTCCAGATCCGCATTTTGCGGATTGGGCCACTTCACTCCACCCCTGCTCCGCCTATGTCTGCTCCGCTGCGGAGCTCCGGATCCGGATCGGAGCTCCGTTTTTTCCCCCCATAGTCTTGCATTGAAAGCTAAAAAAGTATACAACTTTTTTTCTGTTAAAGTTAGAAATCTCACGTTTGGTACCATGACACCTCATGGACGTATACACACGCACGCCAAGTTTCAAGGCAATCCCATCATCCCCTGATTTTTGGGGAATTTTTAAAAATCAGGCACCCCATTCACACCCCTTTTGATAGCTCCGTCAATTTGCACATTAGAAACCTCAAACTCACCACCATGAAAGCTTATCCAGGGATACACACGCACGCCAAGACTCAAGGCAGTCCCATCATCCCCTGATTTTTGGCGGGGCTCTAACCTCTAACGCACCACCCATAACCCTAATTCACACCCCTTTCGATAGCTCCATCAATTTGCACTTTAGAAACCTCAAACTTGCCACCATGATAGCTTATCCATGTGTCCACATGGACGCCAAGTTTCAAGGCAATCCCATTATCCCGATTTTTGGGGAATTTATGAAAATTGGGCACCTCATTCACACCCCTTTCGATAGCTCCGTCAATTTGCATGTTAGAAACCTCAAACTTGGCACCATGAAAGCTTATCCATGTGTCCACATGGACACCCAGACTCAAGGCAATCCCATCATCCCCTGATTTTTGGTGGGGCTTAACTCACCCCAAATTGTCCCATTCTACAACTATGTCAATTTGCACGTTAGAAACCTCAAACTTGGCACCATGATAGCTTATCCATGTGTCCACATGGATGCTGAGTTTCAAGGCAATCCCATCATCCCCTGATTTTTGGGGAATTTTTGAAAATCGGGCACCCCATTCACAACCCTTTCGATAGCTCCGTCAATTTGCACGTTAGAAACCTCAAACTCGCCACCGTGAAAGCTTATCCAGGGATACACATGCATGCCAAGACTCAAGGCAGTCCCATCATCCCCTGATTTTTGGGGAATTTATGATAATCGGGCACCCAATTTGCAGACATGGGCTGTTCTCCGACGGTTTGACAGATAAAAAAAATTGAAGCGGGCACCCTCCCAGATGCCACCCTAATACTAATTATAATATTATGTATAAGAATATAATACTAATACTAATAATAATATGTATAAGAATATTACTAATACTATATGTGGGGAAATGGGACAAGAAGTGTGTATGCTTTGCCAAAACAGGATTTGAAATGCTCAATCTGTGGCTGTTGCACTTCACAAACAGTGCACACAGCACACTCACACAATAACACAGTCACACACACAGTCCAAGTAACAGAGAGAAGAAATAGAGAATAATTTTGGGGGGTATTTTTTTGTATTTTTTTGTATATAGAAGGAAGAAGGAAGATGAAACACAGTCAGGCTTTAAGAGAGGGAAGTGGGGCGGGGAACAACCAATCAACCAAACACTCCAAAATTTAAAAATAAAGTTTATATTAAATCAAAGTAAGGGAAAAACACAGAGCAAACTAAGCAAAAAGTCAGAAAGAAGCAAACAAACACACACACACACGACAAGCTAAATCCTAAATCTATCTCCAAACACAGCAGCAGCAGCACCTAACTAACTTCTCTCCCCACGAACGCCAAAACCCACAAGACGCTAAGAGCTCAAAGCTCTGAGGGTGCCTCTGCCTTAGTCCCTCCTCGAACGCTGGGATTGGAGGATGCTTCATGAGGTGATCAATTCTCATCAGGATTGGGAGTTGAATGTGCCTGTCATCGCTTCAAAAAAAACCAAACCACCAGTTTACCCGCTGTCCCTCTTTGTTTACCCGATTTTTAAAAAAATTATAGCAAGCGAACCGCACCACGCAGAGAGCTGAGAGTAGGCTCAAAATGACCCCCATCCACGACTCTCTAAGCACAAGAATTTTCAGAACAATAGCTTCAAAAACAACAGTTATCCCCTATTCTTTTCCGCAATGCAATCCTATGGGCGAAATGTTTCAAAATGGCGATCGGAGCGGTCCGCGGAAAGAGGATTGCTCCGAAAATGGCCGCTTCTCTTCGCCTTGCTTCTAGGGGTCCGCAGCCGCTTCTACTCCGCCTCTGGGCAAGGCGGAGCAGGCCAATTCGCTTCTGATTCTCCGGTTCTAATCGGACCGGAGCACATGCCTACTTACCAAGGCCTCACAAGCCTTGTGAGTGCTGGGTGGAGGATTGCATGGCCCAGCTCAAGGGGGTGGGAGGCAATGGAGATGGAGCGAGTGCCCACTGAGCACCGCTCTGGCAATTTTGCCCTTCCTTAGAGTTCTCAGTGTGAAAAGCATCTGTGGCACCACTGAGTCAGAACTGCATCCAGCTCCCTTCCACTTGCTTCTTGTTGTTGTCTGTCTGTTTGTTTTTTAATAGTTTTTATTTTTATAGTTCTGGTTACAAAGGTCTAGTAATATATATACAGAGAGAGAGAGAGAGAGAGAGTCTGTACAAATATAAATACATGTTGCCGTCCAGATTTGAGGTTGTTTAACATTAATTTAATTTAATTTAATTTAGGGCCCTCTGGAAATTAGTCTCTTTACCCATCCACTGATACTTTCCAGAACTCTATATATGCCGAAGGTGGTGTTCTCCCATCTTCTTCTTTGTTCACATGATCAATAAATTTCTTCCATACCCCCTCAAATTTATCGTCACTTGGTTGTCCGCGTGCTTTCCTCAATTTTTGCATCAACTTTTCTAGGAGGGCCATCTGCCGCACCCTTCGGTACCAATTATCAATATGGAGCCCTTTGCCACCTTTCCAATGCTTAGCTATCAACCACCTAGGTGCCAATAGTACATGACTTATTAATTCCTTATTTAAAAGCTTTGCATCTAATCCCCTATATAAATTTAACAAAGCTAAATGGAAGGATGGGTGTCCAGTTATCAGACTGATTTCCTGGAACACATTTTTTCCAATATATATTCACCTTAGGGCATGACCACCACATATGTATGTACATCCCTACTCTGGAACATCCCCTCCAACACTCTGGGGATAACCCTGGTGGGAATCTTCACTGATGTTATTCTAACATTTGAATGGGTTACTGTGACGCAGAGCGTCACGTGACTCTGGGTCTCCAACGTTGCCAATGAGTTGTACTTACAGGTTCTATTTCTTAGTTCCAGCGTGGCTACAGATTCATGTGCCTCGTTCTACCAGTAATTTTCCTCTCCCTTTCTCAGAGCTGCTGGGTTCGCTCCGCCCACTTCCTGTTCTCCTTCCTTCACCCCGTTTGCTATCTTATCTGCTACAGCAGATAAATCACACCAGCGTTATACTGTGCAATCACTGGCAGTTGCATGCAAAGGACTCAGAAGTTTTCCACCTTAGAATCTGCTTTGATTGTGAAGTAGTCCCATGCATCCAGCCTTAATTGTGCTCCTTTTGCAAAAGATTCACCCCAGCCGCTGCTGTGGGCGCAGGAGCAGGATTTTAAACAAATGCTTACATCTGTGTAAGCTTTATAGATAAAGACACCAAAATTGGCACAGTAATTCAAATACCAAATTTGAATCGAATTGGGTCATCGGTTGATTTTTTATGACTTTTTTTTTAACATTTCCCCCCTCTTTGCAAAGGAGCTGAGGAGCGCTCAAAGGATCGCTGTAGTTCCCTGCAGGAAAATTAACAAGGGTCCAAAGTCCAAAACTCATGACCAGCGGGGCTTAAATGGGGCTGTTGCTAAAACTTTTCAATTTGGTCTCCCATCCAAACTCTGACCAGACCCGGCCCTACTTAGCTTCAGCAAAGTGGCTGGCTCCTATGCATTCAGGCAATTCCCTGGGATTGGCGTTAAGATGTTTTGGGAGGGGGTTTGTGTGTGCTTATGACTATTACCCTGCCCTGCAATGCTCTGCTGGCTAGGAATGAGGCAGGCAGTGGGCGGAGCAAACCCAGCAGCTCTCACAGAAGAGGGAGAACAACGGAAGGATTGAACCATGTGGCCTGAAGTTCCGTTGCAGCGAAACATAAGTCACACTAGTGTGTCCCGTGATACAGAGAAACGATACAGAGAACCACGTTAGAAAGGGCCACTAGCAACGTTATAAGACTAGTGTAGATCCAGCCCTGGACTCATCATTGACAATCTTCTAGGCATCAAGTACCATCTATGCATCAATTTCAACATTAATTCCATATTTTTACCTGATGTTGTTTTAAATGGACATCTATCCCACAAAGCATTCCAGTCTTTTCCCTCAATACAGATTCCTAAGTCCTTTTCCCATACCGTCTTAAGTGAGTAGTTTGTACCGGTTTCTTGAGTTATTATCCGCTTGTATAAATTAAGAGACCGGGCCTTTTATTGCTTAATTTTCATTGTACCCAGTCTCCACCCAGCCAACGGTTTGGGCGCGAGACTGGCTGTTGTGAGGGGGAGGAGCTGAATGAAGGCACCCCTCATGGTACAAGTGGGACCACGTGAGGAAGGGTGGGGCCTGTGACTATAAAAGGCAGCCCACCCGAGGCTTCGGCCTCTTTCAATTTCGGCCCCCACCCAGCCACCCACCCTTCTTCTAGTATGGGATTAGCCAGTTGCTCTCTTTGGAGGGAGGGCTGAGTAGGATTTTTTTTTTCCATTGATGGTTTTTGCCTACTCCGTACTGGAGGTCTTACATGAGAGGGTGATTAATTAGGTTGTTTTGTGGCAGGGATATGTGCGGGAATTGGCTTTATTAGATAGGGACGGTGAGCACTCTGGCACCTTTATGGCGATTGGCATAACCAGACGGCTCCAGTGCCATGATATGGTACGCCTAACCTATGCGGCTCCAGTGCCATGATATGGTATGCCTTTGGAGACCATCTTGTCTTCACCTACTCGCTGTCGTTATGGCAGTGGGCAGGGGTGTCGTAGGGTGGTCTCCCCACACTTACAAGTGTCACATAAGGGAGGAGCCGGCTTTAGCCGACTCCTTGCTTTGGATGAGTGGCTTGCCCTTAATGCCAGGCAAGTGGCCTGAGATAAGGAATTAATTCCTGCACTTTCACATGCAGATCCTGGGAGGGTTGAATTTACTTAATAATTAAATAAAGAGGCCCAAGTTTAATCCAAGCTCTTGTGTCCGTGTCTTTATTCTACGCTTCCTCCTCTGCTCGCAACCTGTCTTCTCCATGCTGCTATCTCTCCATGCTGTGGAAATCCAACATATCAAAGCTACACATAGTCATTCTCCCTCCTGGCTCTTCTGTGCTCTCTCATTCCTCCCCCTTCCCCAAAGTTTAGAGTGCTGAGACACATTAATATTAATGGCACCTCCAGCCATCTTAGTTTACTTCTTTCTTGGTCCTCTGGGGAGTTTTCATCCTCAGGGCTGCTGTTGTTGCTGCTGCTACTGCAGGAGGAAATACTTGCTTGAAGGAGGAGTGAGGCAGCTGAGAGGGTTGATATCTGTTAGCAAGGCAGGGTGACCAAAATTAATGCACCCAGAGCTGCCAAATATGGCACACTTCCCCTTGCAAGAGGAAATATGGTGAGATGTACATATAAAAATAAATGATAAATAAACTTCAATACTTCACTTGTTGACCTTCCTCACTGCTATTTTTATCGTGTGTTTTATTGCTTGTATTGCCACATTGGTTTTTATATTGTGTTCTGTTGTTGTATCCTGTCTTCGGAGGGCTCTTGCCTTGAACAGTGGTCTAGAATTTTTTAAATACATACTTCTGCAGTATGTGGAATCACAGCAGGCTGCATTCTAAAGATGGCATGTCAGCATTTGTGTGTCTTTATTTAAATAATAACAACAATAATAATAATAATAATTTTATTTGCTACCCGCCTCTCCCTCTGGATCGAGGTGGTGTACAACACAATTAAAAACAACATAAAATACATAAAACTAATTCAAACATTAAAGCCAGTGCATCATTAGAAGCAGCACACCATTAAAAAGGGCATCTTAAAATTCAGCTGGGTATTTATGGTGCCAAGACACCCTCTAGAACCTGGGGCAAGGAAATGCCAAGGATGCAACACTGGTGAACAGGAACACTGTACTCTAGTGAGGCTGGGAAATTGATCAGGGAAAGAGAAGACAAAGAATGGAAAATAGGGCTGACATATTAACAACATGCTTCCCATCTCTGCATACCTGCTTCAAGTCGTACGGCTCCATAAACCTAGAAGATGGAAGAAACATGAGGAGTGGTTTCATTTCATGTGTGTTGCCTCTGCATGCCAATGTCAGCCCTCCCTCTATGTGAAACAGGACCAGCCCTACCATTAGGAAGAGGGAGGTGGTCTCCTTAAGTAGCAGGTGATGGTTCATGTGGAGGAATGAGGGACCAGCAGCCACAGCCACCTGGTCACTCAGTTCTGTTGGAGGACAGAGCTCTGTGTTCCATGTAAATCATAGGAGTTGCAAGATAAGCAGCTGCTAGAGGGTCATTAAACAGTCAAAGGTCAATACGCCAAAGATATCCATCAGGAACTAAAGCAAACAACACCAGATTTAGTGACACGCTGAAGAATGGTCGCAGTTGTCCCAGGTTCAGGAATAGTCTGAGCTGAGCCAAGGAGCTGCCAGGAATGCTACTGTGATGGATCAACAGAAACAACAATTGCTTCCAGCAACCAAGCTGAGTCCGAGGCTTGCCTTTTATTGTGAGGCTGATAGATTAGTGAGGCCAGCTGGGTTGAGCTGCAGCCATCTTCTGCTTGCTCATGTGCTGGGCCCCTCCCCAAATTCTCTCAGGCTCAGCTGTTCTGTTTTCCTCTTCCATCCCAAACAGAGGCATGACAGTTGGGCTGCCTTGTGCCCTGTAAGATAGCTAGCCACCCTCAGGTGAGATGAAGAATGCTGAAAGGTGCAACTGCCCATCCAGTCAGCTTCTGTACGTGATATGAAAGGGGACATCAGTTCTGTCACCTCAGGCAGCAAAATTTCTTGGGCCAGCCTTGATGTCAACTCACCAATACAAATCCCACCAGGGAAAGCGTCTTTAAAGCAGAGGTGTTGAACCTCACATCCATGGACCAAACTTGGCCCACTTGGGGTCCCGGATGGCCCTGCTCACTTTCCACCAACCACAGATCTTTGGGTGCTTTCCTGACGTTTGCACTATTCACACACACACACACACACACACACACACACACTCAAAGGTTGAAATTTGTTACAAGGTAGCTTCTGTGAGCAGTACTGACTCCATTTTGAAGCAACCCAAAACCCCACCTACAGACTGAGAGCATTCACAAAAGGCCTGGGTCAATTGACCATTTCCTGATAGACTTCTTCAAATGCATTCCCCAGATACAAAGGTGAGGTAAAACTAAGGAGAATATGAATGCTGGATGGCAAGAGTCATACCTGGTCATACCCATGCTAATGCAGCCCTGTTGCTGAACTCCAAGCTGCATCAAGTACAGCCATCATCCGAAATCACCCTCTTTTGTTCCCATAGCAAGTAGATCTTTAGATCAGATCATACAAAAACCCTCAAGTTAGAAGGAAAAAGAGGCTAGCTCTCTCTGTCTCTTGAACCAGAAACACAGGATATACTACACATTCCAGCTGGTGAGAGCAAGCTGCCATGAGTGAGTGCTTTGCCTGGCTGCATTCTTTTCCTCTTCACCTAAGACCAAGAGTCGCAACTCTCCCCAGTTCTGGTCTACAGGAAAGGGCTGCAGCCCAAGGAAAGGGTGGGATTGCATAGGGGGGCGTTAAGCGGCAATGGGGTGGCAGGGGGTGCTAAGAGGCAAAGGGGCGGGGGGGGGGGCGCTTAAAGTGGTCTTTTCCGAGAAGCGCCTCTCCAGAAGGTCTTAAGACCGAGGGACATTTTTATGGGAGAAGGTAGTTTGGTCCCAAGCCATATAGGGGAAGAATCCACACATGTATTAATACCGTTTAAGAAGAGTCCTTTTAATGGTGAATTGAAATGTTTCAAAAGCACCAAAACGCTAATGAAGAGACATACCCTGCTTGGTGTGCCCCGCCACGCCGGCTGCAAAACAGAGGCGTTCGCTCTCTTTCCCCTCCCTCTCTCGGCAAGTCTGCTTCCCATTTAAAGGGGTCGCACGCAGGGGGCACTGGGCATGACTTTGTGGAACCAAGGGGGCGGTTACCTGAAAAAGTTTGGGAACTACTGCTCTTAAGTCTCAAAAAGTCTATTTTTCAGTCTTGAAACTGCTTCTAAGCCTCCACTTGCTCAGCTAATTTCCCCCAAACTAGCTTGTGCCTTTGTATTTGTTTCAACCTCAATAAATGTGCCATTGTGGCGTTATCCCCTTCAGTGCTGTAAGTTTCTTGAGTTAGAATCGCCTTACTTGGCCACAGACACTCTATTGCCAATGTCAAAAGGTTCCTTATAAGCGGGTGTAAGTCTCATTAGAACGTGTGCAAGAGAGCACATCATGTAACAAATTCTTCTCCTAAAGCTTTGTTACTGTCAGTAAGAGTTTTGAGCTATAAATGTTGGTATCTGGGGGGTATTTTGTCTCTATTCCTTTTGCCTTTGGCTCACCCCTTCTGCCATCATAGAATCATAGAATCATAGAATAGCAGAGTTGGAAGGGGCCTACAAGGCCATCTAGTCCAAACCCCTGCTCAATGCAGAAATTGAGAACACTGCTGGAATGTGGGCCGCAGAAAGCTTCTCCAAGATTGAACTCGGCCCTCAGGCTGAAAAAGGTTCCGCACCCCTACCTTCAAGTCACACATAATGGCCAACCTCCCGGTGTCGAGCTGCTCTTGGTCCTCCAAACAGTCACACGATCTTCCCCCATCCACATCCACTCACCCGGGCTCTTTCTGTACAGTTTTTACACTAATGGGAATAGACATGCATGCAGGCTCATGATGCAGGCAGAAGATATATATATATATTTATCATTTTAAAATCCCCAGGGAGAAAAGGAAAGAGGGAAGAAGGCTTTAGCATGCTCTCATCCCCCAGAGATGCAAGCTAGTCAATAAAAGAGGAAGCACATAAGATGCATGGTCTTTTGTAGTGCTCAGGCACAAACGTCAGGGTGTTTCGAAGTTGCTGCCGCTTCCACGGAGTGATTGCTCATGGGATATCCTAACTCTCAAGTGTATGTGCCTGTGCCAGCCTATTGTTGTGGTGAAGTATGGACCTTGTACATCAATACTGTGGCATCCAATTCATGTTCTAGAAAAGAGCTCAGGTGTGTTAGGGGGAATCTGAGAGGAAGCTATTACATGCCTGTGGAGTGCAGACTGACTCCCTTCAGAAGACACACTAAGGCCGTAGCTAGACCTAAGGTTTATCCCAGGATTATCCTGGGGTCAAACCTGTTCATCTAAGTGCCACACAGGGCATCCAGCGCCCAGGCAGGGACAAACCCGGGATGATCCTGGGTTAAACCTTAGGTCTAGCTACAGCCTAAGCCACAGCAGTTAAGCCTTTTGAGCTAAACATTATGACTTGGCGTATCATGTGAATAATTCCTAACCACGGTGGCTTCATAACCATGGTTTAAACATGCTCACTAACCATTTGCTGCAAAGGGCTATTGGCCTAACCATGGCTTAGCGTGTTGTCTGAACAGGCCCGTTGAAATGAATGTGAGACACTGCAGGCACACACCCTTTTTTCCTTAAACTTCATCTTCATTATCATAATAGCTCAGCATTAATAATGAAGTACTATTTGTGAGGCACCCAAAGTGCTAGGTACTGTACTAGTTTTAAAGAGTGAATAATGTTTAAATTGTGCTATTTACATCCCCCATTTTGCACAGAACGGCAGACGTAAATAGCACAATTTACACAGCATAAATAGCGTGATCTCCGTAAAAGGCTTACCCACAATTTTGCAGAAAATAGCAGCATGGAAAACAGGGAATGGAGAGTTTGCATGACTTGGTGGATGTGGCAAGTTGGGCAACCTTGGGAGTCCACAAACTGGTGTCCAGAGGGCCGAGCTGATGACAACTCACTTAGCTCCAACCCCAAACCAGATTCCTCTGACATCCCTAGCTAGGGGGGATTCTACACGTCGTACTGAGGGCGCTTCCATGTGCCCCCAGTGTGCCCCCAAAGCGATTGTGTAGCTTGCCTGTTCGAAGAGACGAGGAAGAGGCGTCTTTGCCGCCGCCGCCACCCACCTACCTCCTCGCCGGCCGGGTCGGTGAGGAGGTAGGTGGGCGGCGGCGGCAAGGACGCCTCTTCCTCATCTCTTCCAGGCAAGCTACACGATCGCTTTAGGGGCGCACTGGGGGCGCATGGAAGCATCCTTAGTACAACGTGTAGAATCCCTCTAGGGCTGATTGGAGTTGTAGGCCAAAATATCAGGAAGGTTACAAGTTGCCCAGCTCTGCTTTAGAGGCTGATTCCTTCACCAATATGCAGATGACACCCAGCTCTACCTTTCCTTTACATCAAACCCAGGTGAGGCATTGGCTGTTCTGAACCAGTGCCTGGGCACGGTGATGGACTGGATGAGGGCTAACAAACTGAGACTCAATCCAGACAAGATGGAGGTACTGTTAGTGGGTGGTTCATCTGTCCAGCCAGGTGATGTTTCCCCTGTCCTGGACGGGGTTGCACTCCCCCTAAAGGATCGGGTCCGTAGTTTGGGGGTGCTCTTGGATCCAGAACTGTCACCTGAGGCACAGGTGAACTCAGTGGCAAAAAGCACCTTTTATCAGCTTAGGCTGAAATACCAACTAAGCCCTTATCTGGACAGAGATAGCCTAGCTACAGTTATCCATGCTCTGATAACCTCTCGTTTGGATTACTGCAATGCGTTATACATAGAGCTGCCTTTGAAAACGGTCCGGAAACTTCACCTGGTACAAAACAGGGCAGCCCATTTACTAACAGGGACTGCCTGGCGAGATCATATCATGCCAGTCCTTCTACAACTTCATTGGTTGCCAGTCCAGGTCCGGGCCCGATTCAAAGTGCTGGTATTGACATTTAAAGCCCTAAACGGCTTGGGGCCAGGTTATCTGAAGGAACTCCTCCTCCCATATGTGCCTGCTCGGACCTTAAGATCATCCACAGGGGTCCTTCTCCATGAGCCCCTACTGAAGGAAGTGAGGCAGGTGGCTACTAGGAGGAGGGCTTTCTCTGCTGTGGCACCCCAGCTGTGGAACGAGCTCCCCAGAGAGGTTTGATTGGCAGCTACGTTGTTTTCCTTCTGTCGCCAGCTGAAGACCTTTTTATTTTCTCCGTATTTTAACTCCTAATTTAACTTAAATTTAAACTTTGCTGTTTTAATCTAATATTTTAACCTATATCAATTTTTGCTGAATGGTTTTATCCTGGTTGTGCTTTTTATATTGTATTCTGTATTTGTGTTTTTAAATTGTTGGTTGTTTTTATGCTATTCATGGTTTTAATTTTTGTGAACCACTCAGAGAGCTTCGGCTATTGGGCGGTATAAAAATGTAATAAATAAATAAATACATAAATAAAGGTGGTGCTGGAGAATTTGATGGCATTGCATCCTGCAGATTATCACATGGTGATGACCTGGGCGGCTATGATATTTTCTGCTATTGCCCCTGTCCTCTGGAATGCTCTTCCCGTGGCCATACATGAAACATCATCCATGACATGTGTTTGACAACTTTTGAAGACACGGCTTTTCACTCAGACTTTTCCTGAGAACTCATGTTGACCCCGGTACCGTCTTCATGTTGCCGTGTTTCACTGTTTTGAATCTTGTTGCTTTTGTTCTGCTTGATGTTTACTGTTGCATATTGCACTCTTCCCGTTTCTTCTGACCACAGATGGTTCAGTGGTTCCCCAGCTTTTACACAGTCCTTTCCCCAGGTTAAAAGGTCTTTGTACTTCTCCTAAAGTTTAGATACTTGCCCTACCCTATTTGCCTTTGGCGTCACCCTTTCGGCCTTCAGCCCCACCCACCAGTAGATCATGGCCCCTGAGAACTTCTAGGAAATGAAATTCAGACCACAGGCTGAAAGAACTTCAACACCCCCTGATTTAGAGGGCTTTTTAAAAAGAATGGTTTAGAAAAATAAATAAATAAAATAAAAAACAAAGAACCAATACATATGCTAGCAAGACTACCTTCCTCTTCCCTCTCCAGTCACAAACCTTTTATTTAACTCCTAGGACTCTCTGTCCTTCCTCCATCCTGTCATAAAAGTGCTCATTCTCCCCATTAAAAAAAAGTATTAGAAAGCCTACCTTCCCTTCCCTACAACAAAGTTACTAGGGGTGACCATATGAAAAGGAGGACAGGGCTCCTGTATCTTTAAAAGTTGCATTGAAAAGGGAATTTCAGCAGGTGTCTTTTGTATATATGGAGAACCTGGTGAAATTCCCTCTTCATCACAGCAGTTAAAGCTACAGGAGCTATACTAGTGTGACCAGATTTAAAAGAGGGCAGGGCACCTGCAGCTTTAACTGGTGTGATGAAGAGGGAATTTCACCAGGTGCTGCCTGCATACAAATGACACCTGCTGAAATTCCCATTTCAACACATCTGTTAAAGATACAGGAGCCCTGTCCTCCTTTTCATATGGTCACCCTAAGTATTACTATCCCACAATGTAGGGAGATGGGATATCCCACAACCAGTACTAGATCAGAGCTAGTGCTAATATAATGCTAAGCAGAGCTGAACTGAATATCCCATCTGCATTACCCTCCAAAAACTCCCTGCAGCTTTTCCCTCCAAACAGCTAAATAATGTGTTGCTTTTTTAAAATTAAAAAAAGAAAATGCAATTGAAAAAGATGACCCCTCTCACCCGAAGAAGAAGAAGAAGAAGAAGAAGAAGAAGAAGAAGAAGAAGAAGAAGAAGAAGAAGAAGAAGAAGAAAGCAGCTATCCTTTTGTAGAAGGCCTAATTTGAAATCAAAACAGCAGAGCTTTTTCAGTTAAGGCTAAAAAAAAATCCAGCACAGAAGAACTGTGCAAATTTGCAAAATGCAGAAGCTAAACGGGTTGTTTCCAAGATCTCGGCAGGGAATGTAATAGGAAAATTCAAATCAGGTTTGTGAGCTACTGAAGATTGTGTCCCAAACGTCTCTCTGTGCCCTGAGCTTTTAACGTTAATTAACACTCTCATACCCAGCCTAAGATATAGACGTTCAGCTTTTTTTCAGTGCCCTCTCTGAACCTCCTTCCTCTGAACTCTTCCTGCCTCTCCTCTTTTTCATTTATTTCTCTTACAGATGCAGCGCAACAAAGAACAAGCACACTGTCCGTAGGCTCAGCATCCCGACTGGGTTTTAAATCAGTGTTGTGTAAATATCTGCAAAGTGCAAGGTCAATTTGCAGCCAGCTTCCTGAATGTCACACCCATAGGCATGTCTGCCCAAAAGCTGCCTTGTCGTGGGTGGGTGGGGAACAGTTGCAGGATGAGACCATTTGGAGCAGAGCAGCAACAGGAGGCTGCTCAACTCTTTGCCAGATGGCTTTTTCTCCATTCCAAATCCTCCCCGGAGTTCCTGACAGAGCAGGCAGGAAAAGAAGTTAAATGGGGTTAAATGACCTCTCCCTAGGCCCAGCATAGAGTCTGAACTGGGGCCCATGTGCAAGATACCAGGAAGCTACAATATGCCATTTTATATTTCCCATAATGCCCTGGACCAATTACGCCATTTTATATTTCCCATAATGCCCTGGACCAACGATGCCATTTTATATTTCTCACCATGCCCCAGAGCAATGCTGCCATTGTTATATTTCCCACATACCCCAGAACAATGCAGCCAATCTACATTTCCCACAATCTCTAGGGAAATAAATCAGGTACTCTGGAGCACTGTGGGAAATTTTAAATGGTGACTCAGAAGCCTGTTTAACCTCTACCTGTGTGGATCCTACAGGGCTTAGTTAGAACAAACCTTGCAAGGCATCTGCTCTGTCACACGGAGCTATGGCCCCTTCCCGGGTCCCGCTTGCAAAACAATGGCCCCGTTCAGACAACATGCTAAACCATGCTGTTTAACCACAAAATGGTCAACCATTGGAGTTAGCCACTCCAATGTTCTTCTGGTTCACCAAAGCACTGGACACTCCAGTTACTCCTCTGCAATAACACACAGTGAAAAACAGTAGAGCAACTACTTTGTATGCAGAAGGTCCCAGGTTCAATCCCAACATTGCCAGGTCGCACTGGGAAATAATCCTGCCAGAAATCCTGGAGTGCTGCTGCCAGTCAGTGTCGACAAGACTGGGCTGGATGGACCAAGGGTCTGACTCAATGTAAGGAAGCGCCTATGTTCCAACTACTGGAGTTTGGCAGCTATGCAGCCCCTTAAAAATGGTATGTAGACTATTTATTTACACTACTTTTATACCACTTAATATCCTAAAATCTACGAGCGATTTACTGTACCAATTTCTTTGTTATTATAGGTTGAAAGCTGTTCCGCCTAGCTAAAGCAGAGTGAGAGATGAAACAGCAGGGAGACCAGCTGCCATTTGACTCCTCACCTGACCGAGGTGTCCCTATTCCAGTTGATTATTATAAGAACAATTACATCACTTTAAGGAATGGGGCCTCGTTTTTCTTATTTTCATCTTCCTTCCCCAATTGTTTTTCTTCTTCTTTGTTGTATTCATTCATTAGAAGCCTGAAGACAAGGACTGCCTTGTTTTGAATCTTGATAGAGTTCCTAGGAAATTTGGGGGTGAATAACAATGACAACAACAGTAAAGGAGAACTGCAACAAACCACAACGTACTGTTAAAACGCAATACATTTCTAATAGGGTTGTGCACCACCTTGGCCTGAATCTGAGGTGCTACCAGGTCAGCCTGAGGTGCCCTGAAGCAGATCAGTACTGAAGCTTTGGAGTGCCTTGGGCCGGTACTGGGCCACTGCCCACTCACCCATCTGGGAAAGCCAGTGCAAGGCCAGCCATGAGTCCAGGTGAGCCCATCAGACTCAAAAGACTCATGTTCCTCTCCCTCCCCACCCTCCCCGGTCACCTCCCGCCACCTATGTTGAGACTTTCATGTGCATCCTCTTCCCTAAGAAATAATTTTAAGGTAATGTTGCCGTGTCTCTCTTTTTTTAATAGCTCTATGGATACAAACTACAGTAGCTGTAAAGGGGCATTTCTCTAGGCTCAACTCTCAGGGAAGAGGACACACATGAAGGTAAATGTCAGTGATGGCGGTGGTGGTTCTGGGTTTGGGGGGAAAGAAGGGAGGGAGGGAGGGAGGGAATGGGTCAGGGAGTCAGGTAGGGAGTCCAATGGACTCCCAGTCGGCCTTGCTGCTGGCTTTCTTGGGCTGCCTGCCATGCAGCAGGGCACCCAGGAACCCCCCAAAGGCTGAACTGCCTTGGGGGTGTGTGTGGATCTTGATTTGGCTTCAGTGCCGAAGTGAGGCAGGCAAGCCCCGAGGCACCCCAAGTTGAATCGGGCCCATTTTGGGGCCTCCAAAATGGCCTCCAAGGTGAGTTGTGGGCCCTAATTACACAGCCCTAATTTCTGATATAACCAATGTTATCATTGTTCTCCCATACCCATATCTGGAATGTCGAAATGGTTAAAGGAGCCTCGTCAGTGTATTTTTTCAACCAAATGCAATACAGGGCACAACAGTGGCAAGAAAATAAATTACATTTCAGGTTGGGTTTCACTGTGCAAGAGTGATATAACTGAACACTCAGCATGTCACAGCCTGAGTTCAGCTTCCAGCTGTGATGAGTGCGCTGCAAAACTCCTTCACTGCTTCCTACAAATCCCCACCTTTCATGGACTTCATGAAATATTGCAAATATATATACATATATCCTTTCCTTTCAGTTTCGCCTTTTCACCTCTTTCTTAGCAAGTCCCAAGTTGTCATTTTAAACCTTTTGAAAGAAAGCTGGCTGGCCTGGCCACAATTTGCTGGGCTGGGCAAACTTAGAGATTTGACGTAGTGGGAATTTGCAACTCTCACTTCTGAACCCTGACCGCTCTCCCAAACTTTAGAGAGACTGTGGTTGATACTCACAGAAATTAACACAGTGCAGCACATTGCGATGGGATGACTGCAGAGGAAAACAATGAGTTCCGTTTCGTAGTGATAAGGACATAAGAAGAGCCTTGCTGGATCAGACCGAGGGTCCATCTAGTCCAGCACTCTGTTCACACAGTGGACTCTGTTCACCAGTGGTTACTCTCCCACCCGTGTCCCCAGCAATTGGTGTATATAGGCTTACTGCCTCTGAGACTGGAGGCTGCACTTAGCCATCAGAACAGACTTATCCTCCAGGAATTTATCCAACCCACTTTCAAAACCATCCAAACTGGTAACCATCACCACATTTTGTGGTAGTGAATTCCATAGTTTAACTGTGCTGTGTGAAGAGGTCCTTCCTTTTATCTTTCCTGAATCCCCCACTAATCAGCTTCATGAGATGATCTTTGGTCCTATGAGAGAGGGAGAAAAATGTCTCAATTTTCTCCCACATTTGGACACTTTGTGTGTTTGTTTGTTTAAATCTTAAATTCCTCCCATCCCAGTTAAGAAGAAATGTGTGGGTTTTGAGAAGTTCTTATTAAAACTGGCTGCCTATTAGCTACCGAGCCGTGTACAAGGTTATTTTTTCATCATATAAAACCCTAAACAACTCGGGATCAGGATACTTGCACACCAAGTTTCCTCATCCATACCCAGGTGACCTTTAAAATCAGCAGAGGAGGCCTTGCTGGTCATTCCAACACGAACAAAATGTCACCATGAAGTATCCAGGTGGCGGACATTCTCTTTAGCAGCATCCACCATCTGGAAAAACCTCCCTTAGGCAATTTGGGAGGCAGAAAACGTGCTACTTTTCAAATGCCTCCTGAAAATGCACTTGTTCAACTAGTCTTTCCCTGGGCTGTAATTAAATTAATCACACGGTTCCATCTTATTGCTCCTTGTATTGCTTTCATTGTGCTTGGAATCGTTTTTAATGTTGTATTTAAAATGTGGTTTCAATATTGTGAACTGCTTAAAGGTTTTATTATGTTTAGTGGTACATAAGTATCACAAATAAATAAATAAATAAATAAACACACAAACAAACTGAAGGGGGAGGGGATGTTCTCACCCTTCTGCACTGGCTAAATTCAACAGGTACAGCTACTCCCTGCATGGAGAGCACCATGTTGTACCTGCGTAGCACAAAACTTTTAAAGATGAGGACGCTGCAGGGTGGAAAAAGTGGCGGCACCCTAATTTAATACCACAAACATGGTTTTGGAATACCCAGGAATTCAAGCCCAGATGTTTAAGAGTTTAGCACTCAGCCCTCTGCATAGATTGATAAATCTGTCAGTTTCAGTTTCTCCCCAATGATTTTTTTAAAAAAATCTCAAAATTCTTCCATCCCATTTATGAAGAAATTTGCAAATGTTGGTAAATTCATGTTGTTGTTGTTTTAAGAATGAATGAATGAATGGATGAATGAATGAATGAAATGACCACCCATTCTTGTTTGCTTTATTCGGTTTTTACAGCAGATAATGTGAGCTTCATATTTGGGCTAGACACAGGCAAAGAGCCATTTAAAGTGGATTGTTATTGAGAAGGGCTTTGCTTTCCATGGCGTACACACATTCATTTTGTCCCATTGTCACCTTTGGCCAAATAGGTTTCGCAAATAGTGGAAATGATTAAGGATGGGTGAGAGTTTCATTTCAGTTTGCTTTCAATACGAATATAGAAACTTGCAAAACATGATTTACTGACCAGAAAGGGGAAAGTGTGCACACATCGCAAATCAAGATACTTTAGCTCTTGGAACAAAATGGTCTGTCTCCTTATGAAGAGATCTGGGATTTTGTAAGCAAGGGCCTTTGAATTCTTGCATTTTGGGGAACAGATCCTAGGATGCTGGGGAAAGCTCTCTTTCTCTCTGGGTTCATTAGGGAGATACGTTAACAAAAGCGAAGTCAAAATATCCCTCTTCAATTTTGCTGCCCCGGTTTGTATGGGCAGTAAAAGGGGGCATGCTAGCGAATTTAGCAGAGGATGTGTGTGTGTGGGGAGATTTGTGTGTTCTCATCACCTTCCCAGAAATGATCTTCCAGTGGCCACAAGGTACTATCGCCCCTGTCCCCCACAAAGGCCCCATTAGAGCAGAGGAGGCTGGTGGCACCGATGTCAGTGGGCCAATGAATCCTCTCCAGGTTTCATAGAATCATAGAATAGCAGAGTTGGAAGGGGCCTACAAGGCCATCGAGTCCAACCCCCTGCTCAATGCAGGAATCCACCCTAAAGCATCCCTGACAGATGGTTGTCTATCAGAACCAGTCAGAACTCTACAGTATCCAAAGTCACACCTTGGATATCTCCTTTAGAATTGTGACTGAAACCCAGAGCAGATTCACCGCCCCACTAACATCAGAACCACCAGCCTCCACTTCATCAGAGTAATGCTATATTATCAGATGACATCACTTCATTTTTGAGAGGGGAAGTAATAAACAGCCATTGGTAGGGAGGCGCAAACAAATGTCACCTCCCACCCCTGAAATATGTCATGGTAGTTGGTCCCTCCTGCTTCCCGCTCAATACCACCACCACCACCCAGAGCGTGAAACCTGAACCAAACATTTTCGGCTAATAACATCTGACTCAGCACTACATTTTGGGAAGCTGGCTGTAATTATATCATGCTCCAACACTTTGCCTTTACAAAGGAAGTAATCAAGATGCCTGCTAAAATCACCCAGAGTAGGGAGAAATTGTTTTATTCTCTCCAGTTACCTTAGTTACTGGAAGTTCCAAGGGCAGCCATTTTGTAGGGTCTATTTCCTTCCAATTTACAAGTCCTTCTAATTGTGAGGAGACAACAAGTACTGGTGTTGACTTCTATAATACCTGTTTAATTGCAATATACACATTGGGCTAGGTCCTGTTGAACACAGTTCCCATCACTCATTTGTCCCATTGATTTGAATGGGAATTCAGTTCAACTCACTTCATCAGGATCCAACCCAAGGTCACATACTTTAGTTACATCCCATTTCAACTAGTGTAACACACTTTAGGAGGGGTTGCCTTTGAAAAGTGTTTGGGAACTTCAGCTGGTCCAGAAGGCTGTAGCCAGGGCCTGTTACAGATAGGGTGACCCTATGGAAAGGAGGACCAGGCTCCTGTATCTTTAACAGTTGTCTAGTAAAGGGCATTTCAGCAGGTGTCGTTTGTATGCATGCAGCACCTGGTGAAATTCCCTTTTCATCAAAACTGTTAAAGCTGCAGAAACCCTGCCCTCTTTTTGTATCTGGTCAAGAGGGCGGGACTCCTGTTGCTTTACCTGTTGTGATGAAGAGGGAATTTCAGCAGGTGCTCCATGCATACAAACGGCACCTGCTGAAATTCCCTTTTCTCTACAACTGTTAAAGATACAGGAGTCCTGTTCTTGTTTCCATGTGGTCGCCCTATTGGTGGCTGCTCCCAGGCTTTGGACCTCCCTGCCCAGGGGAAGCTAGGTTGGACCCTGTTCTGTCATCCTCCCCCTGGAAGGTAAAGGCATTTTCTTTTATTCCAGCAGCCCTTTAGCATTTCAACTGGATTACTGTTGAAAGGAATTTTAACAGTTTGAGTGTTGTTATTTCTTTTTATTCAGGCATTTTATTTGTGCTTTTAATCTGTTTTTATGTTTCAATTGTATTTATGGTTGTCGTTTTTAATTTGAATGTTACTATTATTGGCTGCCTTTAGTGCCAATTTGGGTGGAAAGATGGGATATACGTACATTTAATCAATAAATAAGTTAACAGTAAACAAACCAGTTGAACAGGGTGAAGTGGTGATGCAAACAAGCAATCATTCAGACAATGCTGTGAACAGCCTTCCTCATCCAGGTGCTCTTCAGATGTATTGGACTACACCATTCACAGCTAGCACAACCCCTTCCTATCTATCAATTTGCTATTTCAGCTTGCTTCAGATGGGCTGTAGAACAGTTGCCCCACGGACTAGGGGAAACCACCTTGGTGATGAAGATTCAGGCACTAGCCAATTGGTGCCTTCCACAGCTAGCATTTTCGCAGTTCAAAGCGATCCATGATGAAAACCTACAGGACTGGATGTTTTAGAAGGCAGAGAAGGGTACATTTATGCTGGATGTGACAAGAAGGAACTTTTGGATCACTCTCTCAGATAGATAGATAGATAGATATTCTAATATCGCCACTAATAACCTGACTCATGGAGGGACATATTGCATCATTCTCTATTCCCTTTTCCTGCCCACCAGCAGTCACACACTCTTCTTGCCTCCCACCCTCTAAATCAAAGCAAAATCATCAGGGGTTCAACAGATCTAAATTGGATTATGCTCACTCTGCTCAGAAAACTGAGTGTTGCCAGTAATTGCATTCCACTGAATAAATATCCCCCACATTAGTTGGCACCGCATACTGACAGTTATTTTTTCTTCATTGTTAATTTGCTTGTTCAGGAATATGTAGATCCCAGTGCACAGTAGCAAAACGATGGTGCACACAGAGGTTCAGTCTAAAGATTGAATTGTAATCCCCAAATATTGTAATCCACTACCTTACCCTCTCCCTCCATTTTCCAGTAGTATTTATTTATTTATTACATTTATATACCGCCCCATAGCCGAAGCTCTCTGGGTGGCTTAAAAAAGTTAAAAACAGTGAACATTAAAAACAAATATACAGAAATTTAAAACCATCAAAAGCATAAAAAACAGCAATATCCATTTTAATTCTGGGGTCAGTTAAAAAAACCTCAGCATATGTTGTTAACTGCCTGGGAGAAGAGAATAGTCTTAACCTGGCGCTGAAAAGATAACAATGTTGGTGCCAGGCGAGCCTTGTTGGGGAGATCATTCCATAATTGAGGTGCCACCACTGAAAAGGCCCTCTCCCTTGTTGCCATTCTCCGAGCTTCCCTCGGAGTAGGCACTCAGAGGAGGACCTTAGATGTTGAGCGTAGTGTAGGGGTTGGTTCATGTCTAGAGAGGCGTTCCATCAGGTATTGTGGTCCCAAGCCATGTAAGGCTTTATAGGTTAAAACCAGCACCTTGAATTAGGCTTGGAAATGTATAGTAGATCTCCTACCCAAGCCAGTGAAGGAGTTCAAGAGGAGAAGGCAGACAGAAAGATGCACAGACATATGGAAGATATTTGTCTTGGTTTTGAAGGCAACAGTTTACTAGATAGTCAAATACAGAGAATTGGGAAGGGGCCCAAACAACAGCCACTACTATTTATTTATTTATTACATTTTTATACTGCCCAATAGCCGAAGCTCTCTCGGCGGTTCACAAAAATTAAAACCATAAAAAGCATAATAAAACAACAAATGGTCTAAAAACACAATTACAAAATACAATATAAAAAGCACAACCAGGATAAAACCACACAGCAGAAATTGATATAGGTTAAAATATGGAATTAAAACAGCAAAGTTTGTTAAATTTGGTGTTAAAATACTGAGAAAATAAAAAGGTCTTCAGCTGGTGATGGAAGGAGTACAGTGTAGGCGCCAGGCAGACCTCTCAGGGGAGCTCATTCCACAGCCGGGGTGCCACAGCAGAGAAAGCCCTCCTCCTAGTAGCCACCTGCCTCACTTCCTTTGGCAGGGGCTCACAGAGAAGGACCCCTGTGGATAATCTTAAGGTCAGGGCAGGTACATATGGGAGCAGATGTTCCTTCAAATAAATGGCCCCAAGCCATTTAGGACTTTGAATGTTAGCACCAGCACTTTGAATCGGGCCCAGACCTGGACTGGCAGCCAATGAAGTTGTAAAAGGACTACTATTGCTGTAGTTGACTAGCAAGGCGCTTTGAAAGATTGCTCGTGTGCCATGAACAACCCTGTGAGGAAGGCTGCTACTTTTTGTGCTTAACACACTTTGAATTCAGAATTTGATAGCACTGTTGCGCACTGTTGCCTTGACATTTTAGTGGGGTATGAGCAGGAGAATTTCTCAATCAATTGTGCTCTTGGAAATGTTGATAGTTTTCACGCTTCTTCTAGAAAGTCCCCACCGTTGTTTACAAAATACCAGAGTAGGGATAGGCGAATCTCCCAATTTGGGTTCTGTTCTGTTTCTTCTTTTTCCAGTGGTTCATCCCAATTCCACAACAATGTACGGACTTCAGTTTTAAAAGGTCCACATGAAAGTTCGTATGCATTTCCATGTGCATTTTTCCTGATATGCACATTTTGGTGTGTATTATGTCATGTGTATATGTAAATGTCCTGATATTTACGTTTCCCCAAATGTACACATTTGTATGTTCACGTTTTGCAAATGTACCCATTTTTTTGCAAGCTATTTCCATAGAATAATGCGTTTCCGTGGGTTGTTTTCACTACAGTCCACCCCGCACACTCAGGTCCTCTGGGGTGAACTTACTTCTGTCATCTAAAACTAGGCTGACATCAGTTTCCCAGAGGACCTTTTCTTCTGTCGCCCCCAGATTGTGGAATGGCCTGCTGGAGGAGATTCGTAAAATTAACTCTGTGTGATTTTAAAGCAGGTTTAAAGACTAGCCTTTTCCGGCAGGCCTATCCAGATCAATGTAAAATCAATATTTTTTAAGATGTATTGATTCCTGTACTAATGTTGTTCCCTGCCTCGATCCAAAGGGAGAGGTGGGTAAGAAATAAATATATTATGATTATTGTTGTTGTTGTCTGAATTTTTGTGCAGATTTTCCCATCACATATGGCTCACCCAGTGATCAGGGCTCCTTTTGGCTCATCCTAGTTGAAAACGTTCCTGCTTTTTTTTGTTCTCAGTAGACCAGCGGTGGTGGTGGGGGACTTCATACAGCCCAAAGGCCAAACTCCCTTTCAGAGGAGCTCTTGGAGGCTGCATTCCAATGGTGGGTAGGGTAAAGTCAAAAGGGGAAGATCCAAAGGCAAAAGAGGTAAGGCCATTTTAGCTTAAAACTCTTATCCAGTAATTAAGCCTTAAGAGTTGGGATGTCAGAGGAATCCATCCAGGAGGTGGAGCTTTCATCAGCTTGTTGCCCCTTCCTGGACTTCAGCTCACTTTCCATGAGCTGGACCAACTAGATCTACAACAAGCTGGGCCAGTTCGTGCAGTTTCCTGAAAATTACCCAAATTAATAACATTATGGCTGGGATTTGCGCAAATTAAGGAAATTATGGGTGGGATTTACACAATTTAAGGAAATTATGGCTGGGATTTGTGCAAATTAAGGAAACTCTGGCTGGGATTTATGCAAATTAAGGAAATTATGGCAGGAATTTGTGCAAATTAAGGAAACTATGGCTGGCATTTGTGCAAATTAAGGGAATTATGGCTGGAATTTGTGTAAATTAAGGAAATTATAGCCAGCGTTTGATAAAAATTAAGAACGTTATGGCCAGAATTTGTGTAAATTATGCAAATTCCACATGAAATTTACGCAACTTTCTATTTACAAAAAACAATGGGAAAGCTCCCAGTTTTCAAAAACAATGCCCCCACCCCACCCCACCCCCCAAAATAACCACACAGCTTGGCTGGTGAATCTGTCAGGCCAAAGCAGGGCAGGATTTGCATACAACAGACATCCCTAGTTAAGAGAGGCATTTCAGCCTTTACGAATAGAGAAAAAACTGTGCAAAAGCCTGGAAACTGCTAAACTCTTGGTGGTTGAGGGAAAGGGGAAGGAGGAGGCAGGGCCATGTGGGGAATCCTGTAGGCCTGGATTGGGACCCCGGCAGGCTGGATTTGGCCTGCAGGCCAGAGATTTTGCACCCTTGCAGTAGAACAGATAAAGGCCTTCCATTAGAGGAAATGCTGGGAATGTCCTACCCATTATGCAATACATAATGTATTTTAATACCAGTGCTTAATGGCTGTGGATTGCAGTTGCTGAAATGAAATGTAGGTAATGACCCAAGAAGACATAACCAAGTAGGGTTGGCAAAGAAGGAAACAGAGCATGCATTACAGTTGAGAAGTTTTTAACAATAGCTCTTCGACTTACACCTGACACCAACAGTCTTGGCTCAGTGGCTACGGCTCTCATAAAACCAGCATGTGCAATTAGACAAAACCTGCGATCTGTATTTTGTTCAGCGTCTGTGGTGAACACAGCAGGATTGCTACATTATCGTTCATGTACCCTTGAGGAAGCGTGGCCTTTGCAGGTCAAGGCTGAGGTCACTCTCTTGTGAAAGCAAACCTCTTCTTTCTGCCAGGTTTTTCATCTTTAAATAATATCTTCCGTGCCAAAATAATTAGCGAGGCGTGTATTTTTGGCATTAACCTTCAGAGGAAGACATTTAATAATAAAAAGACAAAATAACCTTGCATACTATCATAGAATCATAGAATAGCAGAGTTGGAAGGGACCTACAAGGCCATCGAGTCCAACCCCCTGCTCAAGGCAGGAATCCGCCCTAAAGCATCCCCGACAGATGGTTGTCCAGCTGCCTCTTGAAGGCCTCTAGTGTGGGAGAGCCCACAACCTCCCTAGGTAACTGATTCCATTGTCATACTGTCAGGAAGTTTTCCCTGATGTCCAGCTGGAATCTGGCTTCCTTTAACTTGAGCCCGTTATTCCATGTCCTGCACTCTGGGAGGATCGAGAAGAGATCCTGGCCCTCCTCTGTGTTACAACCTTTTAAGTATTTGAAGAGTGCTATCATGCCTCGCCTCAATCTCCTCTTCTCCAGGCTAAACATGCCCAGTTCTTTCAGTCTCTCTTCATAGGGCTTTGTTTCCAGAACCCTGATCATCCTGGTTGCCCTCCTCTGAACACGCTCCAGCTTGTCTGTGTCCTTCTTGAATTGTGGAGCCCGGAATTGGAAGCAATAATCTATTGGAAATCAGAGGGAGGGAGGGAGAGAGAGAGAGGGAGGGAGAGAGAGAGAGAGAGAGAGAGAATTGTATAGAAATTGTATAGAGGCATGATCACAGAAAGCCAGCATAGAAATTATGTAACATTCCTCATTGGATGTGTGGTATATTTGTCCAAATACTTGCTCTAAGGGTCAGGGAGGTAATGGCCTGAAATGCTCATTGCCCTCTCAATCCCAAAATGAGGGCCTGGGCTCCAGAGGGAAAGGGGCTGATCATAAGTTCAATGACACCCTCCCACCCATGTTCCCCTGTTAAAGACACAGAAGCCCTGTCCTCCTTTTCATATGGTCACCCTAACCTTACTTCATTGGTTTTAGTAAGTTGAGCGTAATTTATTGATAGCTTGATATTGCTGATTAATATCAATGTCACATAAACCAGGGGTGGGCAGAAAGTAGACCTCCCAATGTTTTGGACTTCAATTCCCAGCATTCCTGACCATTGGCCCTGATGGCAGGAGCTTCTGGGAGTTAAAGTCCAAAACATCTGGAGATCTACCTTCTGCCCATCTTTGATATAAACCACCTGGAAAGGCTTATTAAAAACTAATCTGTGCAGCTTCTGCACCAGTTGTAAAAACTATGCTCCAAAAGTGGTTCACTGAAACCGTTTATTGCCACTGTAATATTTACTGCTGCAGAGAAGTTAACTGGAGTATGAAAGAGAGCAGTAGAAGAAGTTGAAAGAAATGTCCGTCACTGTGCATCTCTGAAAACCATAGCAAAATTGGCTTCTTTTGTAGATTTCTATTAGTTCCTTGACGTTCCTCCTAAACTACGTTCCTCTGTACAACCGCTGATGGAACACTTTGGTTCCTACTCAGCATCAGTATCATTGCCTTGCTATCACTATCATTACTAGCGCTGTACAGAAAATTTCTTTCCCATTTTAAGACCATCCTCATTGAATTTGATAGAAAAGAAATTGCTTTCGAAAAGAAATTCGAAAGTTTCAGCTAAATTCTCACAGGTTGGGGTTTCTTGCACTTAGGGCTGTATGGATTTCATTAAATCCATTCCATCTGTGTTTTGCCGAATGTCAAGTGACTTTCGTTCCAACATCTGTTCATTGATGGAATCCTATATTTTTTAGGGATGTACAAGAATTTCGTTCCATTTGTGCAAATCCTCCTCAAAGTTTTTTTTAAAAAAATCAGTCCGCAAGTCTGCAGAAACCGCACAACTCAGAAAAGGACAGTCTGCTGTGGAATCTGCAGTTCAGACTTATAGAAAACCGAACTCATTTGAATATGTTACGGATGTCTATCCCTACTTGTGAGCCCAGGAGTCTACATGAGTGTCCTTTCTTTAATTGCATAACAACCTCTCTGGAAGACTGTAGCCTCCTCAGCTTCCCACAGTTCAATGAAACACCAAGGAAAAAAGATTGTGAGATAATTCCTCCCACAGGGCTTTTTCAGATCAGGACATGCAGGCAGCCTGGGAGGCTGCATAACAATGGAGTAATGGGTAATTTGGGGTGGACAGACTGGCTTTATTGGGCACTCACCAAGACACTGCCCACCCCTGCTCACAGTGACACACAGGCTGGGTTCAGACAACACTTTAGTCAATGGTGGGTTAATAGTTAACTCACAGTTGGTTATTTTGCAGGTACTCCCCACGCAACATGTTCCTACCCTACTGTGGAGTGGTTGGGGCTGGCATTGAGTGGACTAATAGTCAACCTGGCATTTGATTGACACAGCTGCCGCCCCTCTCCCCACCCGCCCTCCTCCCCCAGTCCTCCCGGTTCTATCCCAGCAGCCTCTGCAAGTTGTGCTGGCTGTAGCAGAGCGGCCAGCGTGCTTTGGCCACTCTTGCCTGAGAAATCTGTAGCCAGCCGAAATAGTCCACTGAGCCCGACAGACAACCCACTAACCAACAGTTGTGCAGATAGTCAAATCTGCAGAGCATTGGTTATCTCAGTTGGTTATTTTGGGGAAACAGTCAACCGTGGTGTGGGTTTTGCCCAACAGGCAACACAATAACCAACTGTTGACCACTCAATTTATTTATTTATTTATTGCATTTCTATACCGCCCAATACCTGAAGCTCTCTGGGCAGTTCACAACTGACAGTTGACTACTTAAACCACCATTGGTTACCATGTTGTCTGAACCCAGCCACAAATTTCTGGACAGCATAATGAGTGCCTGACAAAGCCACAGGGCTGTCTGCTCTTCTAGCAAGCCATCACTGTTGTGCAACAATGGCAGCTTGGATATTCTGGGAAGGTCATGTTGTGGACATAGCAGCTGTAAAGGGGGCATCTATGCAACATTAGAGGCATGAATGCTCCCTGTTGAGCCAATGGCTCCATCCCCCGCCCCCCAGGCAGAGTCTTATGACATCCCTATGGGGAAAATACACACCCAGCTCCCTTGGCCGCCTTTTAGCAATCAGCTCAAAAATTATGAAACACACTGAGCATGAGGCAGAACAATGGAAGGGGAAGAAAACTTTCAGGAAACTGGAGGACAGAGTTTGAGTCAGCACTAACTCCACCTCTTTCTGGCAGCTATACTTAACACTGCCCCCTCACACCTGCATTGTTGTGGGTGCAAAATGGTGGCAGCCCGTCATCACAGGTGATGCAACACACACACACACAATACAAAAAAAAAAAAGAAAGAAACTGCGCTATAACCCCTGCCTGTGAGAAACTGTTGAGAATTTCTCCTCCCCTGGAGAAATCCAGTGAAACTGTTTCCCCAATGTCTCTTCCCACAAACAGGGTGGAGAATTTAAAGAAGCTGTTTGTACACAGCTCTAATCATTACCTTGACAGGTTGTTCTCAAGAAAAAGGAGGAAGTTACGAACGGCCAGTTCAAAAGAAAAAGCACTGGGAGTGAGGAGAGGAACACAACAGAAGTTTTATAAATATCCAGGTACATTCATGATGGCCCGGACTGTATATTATTAGGTCAAGGGTGGGTGGAAAAAAACTGGATATGGAAGTTGCCAGACTGGTTTTTCTGGGTGACAAAATCTGGGTTTGGGCTTTGCGCACCTATGTGGGATAGGAAGAAAGAGCCTGAACTTTTGATACCGAATTCTCGAATCAAGCAAAGCTCACAGACACGACAGTGCTGCAGGACTGCTATGTCTGCTCCACCCGTCTGAACTGATCATTTTATTTATTTTATTTTACAAATATATATTCCACGCTTAGGTGCACATAATACCTCAGTTCCCATAAGCCCCCAGCCAACATAGCCAATGATTAGGAATACTAGGGCTTGTAGGCCAAAACAGCTAGGGGGCATCAGTTTGGGGAAAAGCTGATTATGATTGTGATTTAATACATTTCTATGCCGGCCCATAGCTGCTAAACATTTTGAAAATATGCTTGATTTTTTAATTTTTTTATTTTATTTAAAGTGATACAAACAATCCTGTAACAATTAATATCAAACCAACAGTTATGTGAATATGTATAATATACAAATATATAAAAGTTGATTGATACAACTTCTAGGGGAAGGAAGCTTAATCGAAGTAGAAAAAAGGAAAAAGAAAAAGGAGACAAAAAAAGAAAAAAAGAAAGACAAAGGGGAAAAAACCACAAAAAACAAAAATATGAAAATATGCTTGATGGTGGGGATGAGAATCTATTGTTTACATTTATCACGTACAGCCTAATGCTCTACACTAGTCTTCTCCAACCTGGTGCTCTTCAGAGAGTGGAGGCTGCTGGCTTCCGTGTCAGTAGAGTGGCAAATCCACTCCAGGTTTCAGTCCAAACTCTGCAGAGCAACTTGCATTAAGCTCCTTTAGACTTCCTACTGGTTCTGACTGGAACTGGAATTCTCCACCCCACTGGCATCAGTGCCACCAGCTTCCACTGCCTTCAGACATTTAAGACTAAAACTCCAAGTTATCCTGACTATTAGCCATGCTGGTTAAGGCTGATGGGAGTTGAAGTCCCAAAACATCTGGAGGTCACCAGGTTGGGGAAGGCTGACTATTTGGATGAAAGGAGCCTAGGCTCAATATTAAAGCACATACTTTTCAGCCCCAGCCATTTCCAGTTAAAACAGTGCTGGGCTCCTTGTGGTGCTGCAAGGAAGGTTTTAATTTAAAAAAATGTTAATAAAAAAATCCATTGTTTTAAAGCTGCATGCGGTTCCTAATCCCACTTTAAGCCCAAACAAACCAGTTTACAGTAACTTTGCCCCAATTGGCAAATGAATGAGCGGTCGCTAAAGGTGGGGTTCCATCTACTAAGTAATTCAAAAGCTGTGAAACAAATCAAGCAACCCGTTAATCTGAGCAACTATGGGCTTTGGAGCATTCCGATCAGAAAGTTTAAACAAGGTGGTGTGGGGAGTGGGGAGGGGGGGACATTCCTAGCAAACCTTTTCAGGGACATGCTCAACCCCTAAGAACTCAACATTTGAAAAGCTTCTTTTGTGATCAGAGTAAGAGCTATGCTATTGGGAATATTAAGAAGCCGGAACACAGCTGGGATTGTCATGCTTCCCAGTTGGTAGAGACAAATCTATTGCCACGGCTCTCGGTGGTTGTTCTGCAGCGTCTCAAGCTGCAATCCTATACACACTTACCTGGGAATCAGTCCCAATGACATCAGTGGGCCTTAGTTAGGGTGACCATATGAAAAGGAGGACAGGGCTCCTGTATCTTTAACAGTTCTACTAAAGGGGAATTTCAGCAGGTGTCCTTTGTATGCACTCAGCACCTGATGAAATTCTCTTTTCTTCACAACAGTTAAAGCTGTAGGAGCCCTGTCTGGTCAAGAGGACAGGCTCCTGGAGCTTTAGCTGTTGAGATGAAGAGATAATTTCACCAGGTGCTGAGTGCATACAAAGGACACCTGCTGAAATTCCCCTTTAGTAGAACTGTTAAAGGTACGGGAGCCCTGTCCTCCTTTTCATATGGTCACCCTACCTTAGTTCTCAGTAGACAAGTTTAGGATTGCACTGTCAGCATGGAAAATGTGTCCTAAACTCAGTCGGAATGCCAGAACTTGTACACCATGCTAAAATGAGTCATGTGCTCATCCCAGATGTTATTTGTGTCTCTGCCTATAAACTGAAAGGGATGTTTTAAAACTTGATGTTGTTTGGACTTTACACTGTTAGTTTTACCCTACCCTGTGCCTGTTTACCCTACCCAGTGCCTGTTTACATTCTCTTCCCCTCCTTATTGCTTTACTATGATTTATTAGATTGTAAGCCTATGCGGCAGGGTCTTGCAATTTACTGTTTTACTCTGTACAGCACCATGTACATTGATGGTGCTATATAAGTAAATAATAATAATAATGTTGCTTCTAACTTTAGGGTGACCATATAGAAAGGAGGAGAGGGCTCCTGTACCTTTAATAGTTGTACTGAAAAGGGAATTTCTGCAGGTGTCATTTGTAGGCACACAATGCAACACCTGGTGAAATTCCCTCTTCATCACAACAGTTAAAGCTGCAGGAGCCCTGCCTTCTTTTGTCACTCTAGTATAGCTCCTGCAGCTCTAACTGATGTGAGGAAGAAGGAATTTCTCTAAGTGCTGTATTCATACCTAGGTCACCTGCAGAAATTCCCCTTTCAATATAACTGTTAAAGATACAGGAGCCCTGTCCTCCTTTTCATATGCTCACCCTAATTTATTGATACCAGAATGCTTGTGGGGTTTGAAAGCTAGTGCAAAAGTGTTGATAGTGCTATATCACATAATCTCCACTTTTGATTTTTCAAGCCCAAAATAGTGGTTTCTGGGTCATGGGAATATTTTCCCCCAAAGTGTTCAATGGTGCACATCAAGGAGGAGGAAGAGGAGGAGGCGAAAACTGGTGAAATGCCCTTGTTCTCTCTGTCTGCTGCTGCTTTGGTACCTTCTCCACCCCTACTACCTATGGTTAGTGTTTTTCTTCCTTGATGTAGAAGTGAACATAAGGACAGCACAACACAAAGGAGCCAATCATATTCAGCAATGTATGACGTCACTTAGGATAAATGAGGTTAGTTGCTTTGAAGAGATTTTGAGGGTCTGTTTTAGTTGGAAAGGTGGCTTATAAATGAAAATGACTATAACCGTATTTCTTCGATTCTAAGACACACTTTTTTCCCCAAATAAACATCTCTAAAAACGGGGTGCGTCTTAGAATCGCAGGTGCATTTATTATTACTTAGAATCAAAGCTTTTTTTCTGTTGGTGGTACTGAAATTAGTGTGCGTCTTACAATCGACGACGTCTTAGAATTGAAGAAATACGGTATATACGCACATACAGACATAGCTTCCTGGTTTACAAACCTGGGTTATTTCTGCCAATTTGGGATCAGGCAGTTATTAAGATGACATCACTATGTTATGTCGCCAGTCAGTTTTGGCTACTTGATGGCATCACTGAGGGCAAAGGAAACACATTGGGATCAGAAAGAGCAAGTAAAAGTGCAGTGGTGGGTGGGGGGGGAATGCCTTCCTTTTCAATGATTTTTCACCACTCCTTTCATAAACGTTCACCGAGTGTCCTTGGTGGGGCTGGGGTGGGAATTTCTCCCCCCCCCCACAATTTTCTTGCTTGCACCCCTTCTTTCTCCCAATGGAAACCAATGGAGACAAAGCTGTCTTGGTTTGCACTTAAGAAAAAGCCATTGCAGAATTTTGCATCCACTGCCAAGGACTCTATTGCCACAAGGGATTGGCTCAGAAGGTGCAGACTGGGGGTTTGACAACATCCCCAGTCTTCAGCTTAAAAGCCGTAGTCCTGGCTCACCCGTGTTGCAGCAGCTGTAAACCAGTCCCCTAAGCACCCACCCACCCCAGTGCTCCACCCCACTTTTGATGGTGGCACAAGTAGGGAATGGTTTGAAGGGGTGTGTGATCACAGCAGCTATCAGCTTCTCTTTCCGTTTCAGAGCTACTTTCCCCTCACCACTGAACATGCATAATGTGGTTTCTTTTTCCACTCCTCAAGCAGTTCAGTGGAAGCCAGCTATTAAAAGTTAAGCTGGATCAATCCAATTGGAAATAAACATGAAAAGAGAGAGAATTAAAATAATTAATTTCAAAATACGTAATTCAGATTATGATTGATCCATTAAATATGAAATATGAATTAATTTTCCCCCAGATTTAATGAATGTACATTTCCCTAATCCCTGCCCCAAGGAGTTTACAATCTAAAATTTGACTTAGGGGAACAACAGAGGAAGTGGAGGCAGAAGTAAACAGAGATAAAGATGTGACTGTTTCAATTAAACTGAAATCCTCCCTCTCCACACACAAAAATCTTTGTTTGTGGAAATATTCACATTTCTTTTGTTTTAGTCTTTTTAGTCCTGTTTGCTACTGTTGTTCCCTAGGCTACTACCTTGCTACCATTGTGTTTCCTTGGCTAGTGTGGTGTGGTAGTTAAAGTGTTGGGCTGGTGAGCCAGTATGGTGTAGTGGCTAGAGTGTTGGAGTTGGGAGGTCCAGGTTCTAGTCCCCACTCAGCCATGGAAGCCCACTGGGTGACCTTGGGCCAGTCACAGACTCTCAGCCCAACCTAGTTGTGCGGACTTTATACTGTTAGTTTTACCCTACCCTGTGCCTGCTTACCCTACCCTGTGCCTGTTGGCATTCTCTTCCCCTCCTTATTGTTTTACTATGATTTTATTAGATTGTAAGCCTATGTGGCAGGGCCTTGCTATTTACTGTTTTACTCTGTACAGCACCATGTACATTGATGGTGCTATATAAATAAATTAATAATAATAATAATAATAATAATAATAATAATAATAATAAATTGGAGAGAAGGAAGATTATGTACACTGCCTTGAGTTCCTTGGAGGAAAAATGGTGGGATATAAATTAAATAAATAAATAAATACATAAAGTCCTTTCCCCTCCTATCTGGATGCTCCTGCCCAATCATGGACAGTGTAGCGAACTGGATGATGTTACAGCACTATGTAGCCAATCCGGTTGGGCAATATGATGACATCACTGAGCACAAGCGAGGGCAATGGAAATGGGGTCCAGATCAATGAAAAAGTAAAACCATTTTACAAGGAGCTCAAAAAACCCAAACATTGTTTAAGCACTGCTGAAAACCTGTGTGTGTACGTGTGCAGAATGACCACCTATGAGTAGTTTCAGCTCAGCACCAATTAGCAACGCTTTCCACCAACCTATTCATAGGCAGTTACATTAAAACTGACCTGCCAGGGACTGAAGCCATGCAACATCATATTCCCATACGGGCTGGAACCGAGCTGTGGAGGAGGATAAACTGAAAATGGCTGGGAGCCTGCCCTGCAGCGACTGTTGGTGTTATGTTAGACCGCTGCCTGGCAGAGAGCCTGGGGGAGGGCAGAGCAGGGTGAGACTGAAAGAGCAGTGAATGATCATGTCTCATTTGCTCGCCTTGTCCCCATTGCCCAATCGGAATCGACGTGCATCGCTGGGCAAAAGAACATCTGTCTACAGATGGGGCAACCATGTACAGCTGTCAGTTCCAACGGGTATTAGAATCACAATTATGAGCACACACACCCAGGGCTTGATAACTCCATTCTCACCGTGCCATCAAGCAGGCCCTCTTCATCACAACTATTAAAGATGGAGGAGCCCTGCCTAGTGTGACCAGATACAAAAGAGGGCAGGGCTCCTGAAGCTTTAACGGTTGTGATGAAGAGGGGATTTCACCAGGTGCTGCATGCATGCAAATGACACCTGCTGGAATTCCCTTTTCAGTATTTATTTCATTTAAAACATTTCCTAGCCATCTTTCAGGGCAGAAGCTCTCCCAAGGCAGCTTAGAACCAATACAACTGTTAAACATACAGGAGACCTGTCCTCCTTTTCATATGGTCACCCTATTTATTGTTGTTGTTATTTTAAAGAGGGAAATGGTACCGAAGCCTGTTCTTAGGAATATAGAAAGCTGCCAGAACAAGCTATTTGTTTATATAGGCTAGTGATGCCTGTACTAACTGCCAACAGGACTCCAGGGTCTCGGAGAGGGAGGGGATCTTTCACTCCACTTGCCGTTCAATCTCTAGGGACTAATCCTAGAACCTTCTAAGCAAGGGGTGGGCAACTTGTGAGCCTGCAGATCTTCTTGGACTGCAATTCACATCATGCCTCATCATTGGCTATGCTGGCTAAGGCTCATGGGACTTGCACTCCAACAACATCTGGAGGGCCAGCAGTTGCTCAGCACTGTTCCAAACACTTAAAATAATTTCAAATAATTAAAAATAAAGGAATAAGATGACCTCTGATGAAGAAGTTCTTCATTCCTGAATGTGTTGGGTTCAATAACCCACCTGCCGCTACCCTCCATTGAACCATTAAAAACATGTGCTCTTTTCACATTTTGTTCTGCTTGTCAGTGTGGACAGTGTCGTAACAGGGTTAAATACAGCAGGGCTTATGAGAAAGAGAGACCATGAGGCAAGCCAGAGGCGCTATTGTGAGAGGATTGCATGCCCCAGGGCCTCCAGACCTCACAGGCGGACAGATGTCAAGGGGACAACAATCCAGAATACCATTATTGAATCTGCACTGCTGGAGGTCCACCGGCCAGGAGTGGAGTTAAAGTCTCATGCTTTGCTGATTCCCACGTCCCTAATCTGTTTTATTGTTTTCACCCGCTTTTTATTAATTCTGATGTTTATTCTTTTATTACTTTTGTCTTGTGAAGATTTTATATCATGAAAGGTGCCCTAAAAGTAAGTGAATAAATAGTTCCAGTCTTGGGTGACCATATGGAAAAGGAGGACAGGGCTCCTGTATCTTTAACAGTTGCATAGAGCATTTCAGCAGGTGTGATTGGGATGCATTCATATTCTCATATTCATATTCTCTTCATAGAATCATAGAATAGCAGAGTTGGAAGGGGCCTACAAGGCCATCGAGTCCAACCCCCTGCTCAATGCAGGAATCCACTCTAAAGCAACCCTGACAGATGGTAGTCTTCACAACTGTTAAAGCTGCAGGAGCCCTGCCCTCTTGACCAGATACAAAAGAGGGCAGGGCTTGTGCAGCTTTAACTGTTGCAATGAAGAGGGGATTTCACCAGGTGTTCCATGCATTACGAATGACACCTGCTGTAATTTTTGTGAACTGCCCAGAGAGCTTCAGCTATTGGGTGGTATAGAAATGCAATAAATAAATAAATAAATCCCTTTTCTGTACAACTGTTAAAGGTACAGGAGCCCTGTCCTCCTTTTCCATATGGTCACTGTAACTTGGACTATTTGTGGAGTCTGGCTCTGCTTGCTTCTCTGTTGTACCTTCAGCCACTGATTCACTGAGTACTGGGGGGGGGGGGATAGGAACCCCCTCCCCCATGGCTTTTGCTGGATCAGGGAAAAGAAAACTTCAGTTACATGAAGTTACATATCAGTTACAATTAACCCCATTTGAGAAAGAATCCATTGCTATAGTTGGATGGGAATAAGCTCAAACGCTCCATGTAGCAGAAATGTACAAAAGCAAGGAGTATGGGGAGAGAAAGGGCTCCTACAAAATGAAATTTATAGTGATGGAAGTTTTATAACAGAACAGAAAATAGAAATGGGCACTTCTGCATGTTCATCTTCATTTTAATGAGTAATTATTCAATATGCTCCAGGTGTAAGGCAGGTGGGGGAGCCTCCATCCTGTGATACAGGAAGCATAAAGTCCCGTTCAACGTGCTTTTCAAACAAAGTATTTCTCTGTTCTGTGATCATCCAATCTGGCAAACCTTCCCAGTTCTTCACTGTGGTTTTCATCTATTTTCCTACCTGCTAATCTTGCCAGACAGTTCTGTCAGGTTAACTCCAATTATGGTGTGAGGGTAACCAAACGTCGTTTTCTGGAAAGGCTTCTGCACCGCTGACAACCACTTTCCCCAAACATCTGAGAGCAGGTACATTGTCAATCAAAACTGAAGGCACGCTTCCCCACCGCCACACACCTGAAAGCAATGGGCTAACTTAGGAGGTGCAGAGCAGGCTGTGTACCACACAGGACTCTCCTCTAACACCTTGCTGCCACCTCCCATCATCTGCTGCCTGAAACAACTGCTTCATTCTGCCTAATGGTAGGGCCAGCCCTGGTGGTGGACTGCATAGGTTCAACTTGCAAAACACATTGGGCCAGCTGAAACACAACCTTTAACTTTTGATTAGAAATGCAAACCATCTTACAAAGATTTTCTTTTTATCAGTTATGAAAAGCAGAAGAGGGATCCTATATCTTTAAGAGTTGAACAGCAAAGGGAATTTCAGCAGGTGCCATTTGTATGCATGAAACACCAGGTGAAATTCCCTCTTCATCACAAGGGTTAAAGCTGCAGGAGCCCTGCCCTCTTTTGTATCTGGTACAAAAGAGGGCAGAGCTCTTTTGTATCTGGTTGTAATGCAGAGGGAATTTCATCAGGTGCTGCATGCATACAAATGACACCTGCTGAAATGCCCTTTTCTAGGCAACTGATACAGGGGCCCAGTCCTCCTTTCCATATGGTCACCCTATTTAAATCGCTAGCCGGATGTTGGAGCCTCATCAAAGAGAAGGCGAGAAGTATCCAGACTTGGCTGGCTTATTTTCCCCCTTCTCTGACTTCCTCTATATTAATCTGTCATAAGCAAGAAGTGAATGCCTCATTATCACATCATTAACTTCCCAGACTAGGGGTGTGTGAGGGGATGTATGTCAATTATCCTGGTACTTCAGCAAATAGCTTCCCTGCTCCTTCGCTGGGGGAAAAAAAAACCAAAGAAGAAGTCATGGAGCTGTGCTCACCTACATTCTCCTTCCACTACAAGACTTGTCCTCAAAGGAGGCCACCCCTGTGTTTCTGTATAAATCACTGATCTGGGCTTGTTTCCAGAGCAGCAACTCAGGCAGGGACAAAACAGACAATCTCTTCTGAGTGCAAGTCATCCTCCCATGTCTCCACATGTGGCCCAGCTGAATGGGCAGGAATGACCCACCCTCCGTTGGGAGGCGGTATGGACAGACCCGTAAATCATGCAAAGATCCATGGGAAATCTCCATGAATGGGCAAGGTTAAGGCAAAATCCTATGGATGTTTAGACAGGAAGACAAAAGGCTACAACTTCCTGCATTCCCCAGCCAGAATTATTTACTTCTATTGGCATGTCAGCCATTCACTCATGACATGTTAGTGAGTCAAGGCTCACGGTTTGGGAATAGCTGTGGTAAACATCTGTATGCCCAGCAGACATTCATCTAGTGATGTTTTCCTCATCGCAGCAGCTCCATAGAGATAAAAGTTTCACCTTACTAGAAAGGAAAATAAATTCTCAATTGCAAACTCAATATGCCTTCTTTCTTCGCCTCACAACATTATCTGCATGCAGTTTGGTTCTGTACTCAGACACAACAGTGCACACCCATTCATTTCTACTCAGAAGAACATCCCATTGACTGCAATGGGCCCTACTCCCAGGTAAGTCTGTATAGGATTAAAACCTATTCTAAGACCAGGCTTCTTTCTCTTTTAGAACTCTGGAGCAGCAAAATGTGAGTGATGCAATTCATTATCAGTCTATACTACATATTGGAGTCAAATATGAGATTTTCTACATGAGATATGTATTGTGTGTTCCTGATTTTTTTTACTCATAGTTGTTTGTGGGTTTATTTATTTATTAAATAATAAAATTTTATACCGCCCAATAGCCGAAGCTCTCTGGGCGGTTCTTTAGATGACATTGTGATCTTCCAGTGCTTAAGAGCACTTTCCCGTTTTTGTTTTGTTTTGTTTATAGAGTGGGGGAAATGGAATATTATTATTGAAACTGAAAGAAAACGTACTTTCCTACTTATGTAATTTCAATATTCTGCTATAGCACAGCACCACCTAGAGGAAATGTAGTGGAAAAGCAGGAAAGAAAAAGCTCTTGGTGTAGTGCTCGGATCTCAAATCTGCAATGAAACCGAAAGTAGATACAGTGATTAATAACCGTTTGTACAAAAGCTCTACGAATGAAGTAGGTCAACATTTGGGAGACACAGCTCTGCCGTGGGAGAACCAGTGCTTGCGGGGTTTTGTTTTAGTTTTACTTTTTAAATTATCTATTTATTACATTCTTGTACTGCCCAATAGCTGAGGCTCCCTGGGCAGATTACAATTAAAACCATAGCAAGTCAAAATATAAAACTTTAAAAGTTAAAAATACCATATGAAACCAAAATAAGTTATAGTCCAGGGAAAGCCTCTTCTTCATTTGTTTTATGGGACAGGGCGACAGCCTTTCAGGTGAACCCGTTACATCTGGGTGGGGAGAACTTCAAATTTGAAAAAAAATACACTTTGGCCATGTTTGGAGAAGCTCCCCTGCCTCCTTGTTGCTGCAGCAGCACCCACAGCGCAAAAGCCTCCGTGGCCACCACAGTCAGAACTGGAGGGGGGGCAGATCACCTCCCCACTGCTTCAGGCTGTGGTGGCCACAGAGGGACATGTGCCGTGTTGCTGACTCCTTGCCCATTTGTTTTGATGCTGAGGCCGGAGAGAGCTGTCAGCCTCGGTGTCAAAATAAATGGCAGGACACCAGGCATAAGGATGCCATCTGCCCGGCATCCTGTCCCATTTATTTCGAGGCCGAGGGCGGAGGTCGCTGACCGCATTAGCTCTCGCCCCATGCTCAGCCCAGAAACAAATGGGGATGCACGTGGTGCAGAGGTATAGCATCCCTGGTCCAGCATGTCCTGTTAAAAACTCCCAAAATCAATGGAACCACCGTTCCATCACCCCCTTTGCTCCTTTCTGCTGTAACAAGGAAGTCTTCTAGTTTCGTTGGGCATTAAGCAATGGATGGATAAGGCTGATGGAAGATCTAGTCAAGAAGCACCATGGCTACACTTTGTGGCTGCTTTGAAGCTTTCGGAAGGGCAGGCAAAATCTCTGGGTTTGAGAGCCGGCAGCCCTGCTTGGCACTCCTGCCAGGGCCGGCCCTATCATTACTCAGGCTGATGCACCTGCCTAAGGTGGCAGAGTGGGAAGAGTGATGAATTGTGCCACTGTCCCCCTCAGCTGCAGTCAGGAGGGCCTGCCACTGCCTCCACGCCACCTCCAGTGGGTGCTCTGGAAAGCCCTGCCAGCCTCTCTCCCACTGTGTCATTTGCAGAGCTCTCTAAAGCAGTGGTTCCCAAAGTGGGCGGTACCGCCCCCTTGGGGGGGGATTGCATAGGGGGGCATTAAGAGGCAAGGAGGCGACAGGGGGGTGCTTGAGGTGGTATTTTCCGAGAAGCGCCTCTCCAGAAGGTCTTAAAACCCCAGGGACATTTTTATGGGAGAAGGTAGTTTGGTCTCAAGCCATATAGGAGAAGAATCCTCACATGTATTAATACTGTTTTAGAAGAGTCCTTTTAACGGTGAATTGAAATGTTTCAAAAGCACCAAAACGCTAATGAAGAGACATATCCTGCTTGGTGTGCCCCGCCACGCTGGCTGCAAAACAGAGGCCTTCGGTTTCTTTTCCCTCCCTCCTTTGGCAAGCCTGTGGAGGGTGCTTCCCATTTAAAGGGGCCGCGCACAAGGGGCACTGGGCATGAGTTTGTGGAACCAAGGGGGCGGTTACCTGAAAAAGTTTGGGAACCACTGCTCCAGAGCAACCTGCTGGTATGCTGCTGGGTGCCGCTTCTTCTTACCATGAGTGGCCACTCCTGCCTTGTCCCTCAGCCCCGGGGCTCCCAGAAGAGGGTGGCTGGACTATTGCAAGACCCCTGCAGCTGGGGCACAAGGTGGGAACAGAGCAAGGAGCCAGCAAGGCTGCCTGGCCGAGCAAATGACTGAGTGGCTGTCTGGGCTGGCTGAGCGAATGGGCAGGAGGGTAGCAGTGACAGTGCTGCCTCCCTTGCAGCAGCAAGGTATCCTGGGCCAGGCTTTCACTCTGCATTTCAAAGTAGCTGACTGCTAGTGCAACCCAGAAGGATCCAACCATTTGGGCCAGCCCATTTGAGCATTTTTTACATGATGGCTACACATGGTAACTTGAAGCCTCAGCGGGTTGATATTCTGGGGAAGTTGGGTTATCTTTTGAAAACCCGTGACTCACCACACTCTGGAAAAATTTAGAGATACAGAATTGAGCCAGATGGCGCTGAGTAGCGAGCTTGACACTTATCAGAGACAGAGTTTCCATCTTCTTTTTCTGGACAGCATCCCCTGTATGCATTTTAAAAACATAACAAATCTGTCTTTTAAAAAAACAAAACAAAGCATCTTTTGGCACCTTAACCAATTTATTTTGGCACAAGCTTTCATGCCAAAATAAGTTAAGTCGGTTTTGAAGGTGCCACAAAGATTCTCTGATGTGTTCACTGCAACGGGCTGACACGGCCACCCTCTGGAAATTTGTCTTTGAGGTTACCCATGAGCATGCACAGAATACTGTCATCACCAAGCAAATGAAGCTTCAATATCCTACATATTAAGAATCACAAAGCAGCACTTTGAAGGCAGATGGCCCAGCTCTGATATAGGCCCAAGTGTCGGCACTGGCAAGTCTATTTTTTAGAAATTAAGCGCTGCCCACACAGCACTCGACAGCCGAGAACGCACAATCCGAAAAATATGCTTTAAAACATTTATAGCTTATAGAATGATTCCCATACCACTACAAAAAAATTGGAAACAGAAAGCAGCCCATATACCAGGTCACACGGATTCTCCATCTAGCCAATGGAGGCTGGTGGCTCTGATTTTGGTGGGGCTGTAAATCCATTCTGGGTTTCAGTCAGAATCTGCCAGAACTCTAAAGGATCTACCCAAGGTGCTGAAGCCTGCACCCCAGGCCCCATTGCACCTAGCCTAGGATAGTATAGGTAGGGCCAGATCCTGGGGCCAAAGTCCAGCACCCCACAGCACTGGAGGGGGGCGCAAAAGACCACCCTGAGAGCAGCAGGTAATGAAGCAAACTCCATTTTCTTCTTGTAGTCATGTTGGTGCTATGAATTAAGTGAGTTTGGGAGCAATCCTATGCATACTGCCTGGGGAATGCTGGGAGTTGTAGGACTTTTTTCAGTCTGAATAAGCATAGGATTGTGTCCTTTAAAATGTTAAACTGCACATGCTCAAGAGAATTGTTGTCTGAGATCTACAGGCGAGGCCCTTCTCTTGGTTCCACCACCATCACAGACACGCCTGGTGGGAACACAGAGAAGGCCTTCTCGGTGGCTGCCCCAGGGCTCTGGAACTCCCTTCCCAGGGAAGCTAGACTGGCTCCCTCCCTGGTTTGTTTTTGGAGGCAGGCTAAAACTTTTCTGTGCCGGGTGGCCTTTGCGGAGTAGTCTGGACCTCTGTTTATGCATTGTTTATATATTGGGTTTTGTTTTTTTAAGTATTTAAAATGTTTTAATATTGTAGCATGTTTAATTTTTTTGTAAATCTCTATCTGTTTTAGCTGTACATGTTTTGATTTGGAAAGCCACTTTGACTCCCAGTATAGAGAAAAAGGTGGGATATAAATAAAAATAATATAATGATTGTTTAAAAAAAAATCAAGGTGGGCAAACAGTTTGCTTGTTGACGGTAACCCTGAAGCAGTTCTAAAGAATGGAAGGGTGGCTGGGGGAAAGAAATTTTAGCTGTGGGCCTCATAATTGAAATAATAGGTCATCTAGATTGGGGAGGGCATAAGGCCATTACTTCTGTTAAAATTACTTAGCCGCACCACTGTAGACTGGAAGAGTGTCTTCCATTACTTGCTACAGCTATTAGACTGTTTAACTGAAAATGCTAGGAATCGAACCTAGGGACCTTTTGCTTGCAAGGCGTTCCACCTCTGAGCCACAGCTTGCTCATAGCTGGTGGGGCTGCCAATTGCCAGGAGTGGGGAGGGGGAGCAACCTCGCCTGCTCTTGTTTCTTTAAAATCCTCTTGATAAGCAGGAAATCACACGCGTTTTACAGTAGGGAGATAAGACATTAGGACCTGCTATAGTTGCCACCTCTATCCCTCCAACCAACCCACCGGCAGTTCGGATTGTGTTTTTTAACTGCGGCTCATTCTAGAGACAGGACCAGGGCCCACCAGTAGAGCCGCCTGTTTAGCATGCAAGCGTGGAAGTCGCAGGTTCGATTCCCAGCATCTCCAAGTAGGGCTAGAGAAAGTACTCGATTCCCAGCATCTCCAAGTAGGGCTAGAGAAAGTACTTGCCTGAAACCGCCGGGAATCGCTGCGAGTCAGGTTAGTTAGACGGACCAGGGGGTCCGACTCCGTGTAAGGCAGCTTCCTAGGTAAGGGCAGGCGAATTCTGAAGCTCCCGACCCCAAAAGGCACAGGAGCACCGGCCGGGTGGAGAAGTTGGTGCCTTCCTGTCCTGACAGCTTTTTTTTTTTTTTTTTTTTTTTGATGGCAATCGGCTCGGTTTTTGAGCTGCAGCTCCCCATAAAGTATGGGGGGCGGGGGGGAGAGATAAAAAAAATCAAAATCAAACCACGGCTGCTTTAACTCCTCCTCTCCCGCCCCCAAACGAAAGCTCCCCCCACCGGCTGTGAGCCGGCATTGCAGTCCCAGCGGGGCGCGCGGAGGAAGAGAAGGAGGAAGAAGCGCCTGGCGCTGGCGAGCGTGTGTCCGTGGCGCGCGCGTCAAACACCCCCCCGAAAAAAGAAAGAGCCACCCCGCTCCTCCCCGAAGGGAGAGCGGCTCCTTTAAATGCAGAGGGCGACGAGCCCTCGCCGGGGGAATCCGCCGCCGGAGCTTGCGCTCGCCTCCGCCGGGCTCCCGCTTGTTGCTCAGGCCGGCTGGAGAGGCAGGAGGCGGGCGCGCGGCGAGGAGCGGGAGCGCATGGGGAGGCGACCACGAGCCACCTGCGGCCGGGCTCAGCAGCAGCAGCAGCAGCAGCAGCAACTCTGTTTCCGCTCTGGTTAATTATAAGAAGAAACAACCAGGGGGGCAGCCGAGACCCCTTCTTCCACCACCAGCAGCAGCAGCAACCGCCGCTTGGTAAGTTTCCACCGGCGTCGCCTCCACCATCAGTCGCTCAGGACGGTGCAAGAGGAGGAGGAGGAGCGGGGGAAGGTATGGGAGTGTGGATCAGGTGACGGCAGCGGGAGTCGTCGCCGGCGCTACCGGCGCCGCCGCCAGGCGCACCTGGGCTGATCTCTCGCTTGTTTGTTTCTGAGAAGGCGGCTGGCGAGGTGAGTGACTCCCCCCCCCCTCTCTCTCGGGGCTGTTGCTGGTAGTTCTGGTGTGTTTAGCTGTAGTTCCCACCCCACCCCACCCCATGACACGCACACACAACTTCGATCTCAGGTGTTCCAGGAAGAATCGGATGGAGGACTGGCAAGGTGGGGTGGGGTGGGGTGGGGGGAAACAGCTGGCAGAGAAAGTTTCCAAATAGAAACTCCACAAATAAAGCGAGGGAGGAGGAGGAGGAGGGGCGGTTTATGGGCGTGTTAGAGGGAGCTGCGCCTTTAAAATAACGCACGCCCCCCCCCCCGCGCGCGCGCGCCCCCCCCCCCGCCTGCTCGCACTTTAAAGGTAGGTGTCTGGTAAGCAAAGCTAAGCTGAGACGTGGAGGGATATTTTAAGGTCGGGACGCTTTCGGCGTTTCCCGATCAGATTGGGTTGAGAAAGCTTTCGCCGCGTCAAGCTGCTCTTTCCTGGGTTTTGGTTTGTTGTAACGTGTGGAGCAGAACACGGGCTTTTAGTGGGTCTGAGGCTTGGAGCCTCTGCCTTGAAGAGCTCCGTCATTGTGATCCATACTGTGTTGAGTTCAGCGCCGGTGCCAGACTATTTTGTGCCCTAGGCAAGGTGAGCTACTTTCACACACACACACACACACACACACCCCAAAAAAATGCCAACTTGGATTTTTTAGAACATATGTTTCCTGGAAAAAATAAGAAGCACAAAACTTGAAACTGTTAAATTTATTTTAAAGTGCAAGAAATACATCATGCCAATTATAGCAAACAAATTGGAAAGGAACGTCTATGGGTCTAAAATGCATTATTTAATAGGAATATCACCTCCAAATCATCCCCCCTACTCACACACATGCACACACACTCAGCATCACTCACTCCAAACAAACACTTGCATGAACACATGCATTCACTCAAAGACCCCATGCACCCCATTCACCCATACATTCTCTCTCTCTCTCTCTTCAGGGCACGTTCCGGAAGTCCGAACGTGGAGCCACCCCACCCCCACCCCAGCATCCCTGGCTATGCTTCGGCTGGGTGGGCATGGGGTGCCATCTCACCCGCCCAGGTCCATCTGAATCCTCGGGCCGGGCCGGCTCACAGCCAACACGCGTGAGTGCTGCGCTGTGCCCAGCGCCCCTCTTAGCTTGGCGCTCTAGGTGTCTGCCTGAGTGGCCTCTATGGTAGCACCGGCCCTAGTTGAGTTGGACTGAAGCCCAACTGAACTCCTATGGACTTTACCCCTAGTAAGAGTTGATAGGATATAGCACCCTGAGGCATGCCCTGTTTTTTACCTCAGCCTCTTATCAGTGTGTTATTTATTATTATTATTTACATTTATTTCCCACCTTTTTTACTCCAAGGAACTCAAGGCAGCATACATAATCCTCCTGCTCTTCTTTATCCTCACAACAACAACCCTGTGAGGTAGGTTGGGCTGAGAGTCTGTGACTGGCCCAATGTCACCCAGTGGATTTCCATGGCCGAATGGGGACTAGAACCCGGATCTCCCGACTCCCAATCCAACACCTTAGCCACTACACCACACTGTAGTAATAATGGGGCGATAATAATAATGGCCTACTGTGCAGAGTTGTTGTAAGGGTAGATGAGATGGGTGAAATGCTTTGAACACCTGAGAATGTTACAGAAGAGCAGAATATTAATGGCAGTTTTAATTGTCATTGTTGCCACCAGTATTGCTTTTCAAATATGTCTTGCTGGCTACTGTTACAAACAGGATGCTGGAATGAACGGACACTTGGTCGGATTCAATAGGACTCCTTTGATTCCCTTATTGGAGACCGCTGCGCTTTTGAGAACCACCTTGAATCAAACACCCTGCAAGGGAGTTGTTTGTATCTCTCATTTTGCATTTCTTGCTCGGCCGCCTTGCAGGATTCAGTAGATGGAAGGATGTGAACATTAACTGCAGGGTGACCCACGTACAACAGAATCCTAAGTATCTTTACTCCAAAGTAAGGCCTTCTCCTTTCAGTGGGGAACACTCCCGCGTAAGCCTGCACTGTACTGCAGCCTTTAACTCTTCCTGTCTTGGCTTTGGCTGGGGGGGAGACAGAGAGAGAGATGGTCATCTCTAGCCAGCCTGGGAACCAAAGCTTTAATATGCTCCATGTCTGAACCCCTGCATGGGGTAGATGCTCTCTACAAGTCCAAAGGCTACAACTAGCTCTGCTCAGTCAGAGCTACCACATGGGATAGTGTTAAGGAGCTGCTGTGGGGTACCTGCTCTGTGGGGTTTTGTTTGCATTATACACCTGCTCTACAGCCCTCCCTTTTTTCTTGGATTCGTGCCTGCAGGTTTTATGAGAAATGGGATCAAAGTTTGTTTCACAACAAATTGTGTTGTGAAATCAAACCAAGTCTGTGTGGCGGTGGTGGTATGCTCTTGCTCAGAATCATCTTTAGAAACAACAACACACACCCCTTATCACTGTTCTTCCCTCTGTTGTCTTCGGCTGTTTCATTTTTGTTTCGGGAGATAGGGGGAAAGCCACCTTGCTCAAGTTACTCTATAAAGCAAGGGGGTGCAAAGCTAGATGTTTTTGGTCTACAACTCCCATCAGCTGTGGCCAGCATAGCCAATGGTGAGGGATAGTGGGAGTTGGAAGGCCACAGGTTGCTCAGCCCTGTTATAAAGCTGACATTGTATGAGTAATAATAACAAAGCTAAAATAAGGAACCCTTCTCTTTCCCCTGGCACCCCAAAAATCCTGTTACCCAAAGAGACTTGGAGGGTGGGGGAGAGAGAGAGAGAGAGTCCTAGTCGTTGCTGCTTTGCCAGCTGCAGACACAGATTTACTGCTTAGTCCTTGCTGTTGTAGCATCCGCCTGTGCTTTGCAAGGCAACTCCCTTGTTTTCAACAGGTGGGCCTGGTTCTCAGCATCTTCGCCTCTGTTCCTTTCCCAGTATCTTCACTCTTGTGGTACTTAATGATAACGTTTTCCCTGATACACAGTTTGCTCCTCCTACCTCTCCCTGCCCTCCTCCTCTCCTTCAACTCCCCAAATGATTCCTGTCTTCCCAACTGCCTGCTTTTGACTGAAGCAACTCATTGGCTGAGTTCGGAAGACACACTAATCAACTGGGGTGGGTGGGTAATAGGAATGGAATGGGAAACAACCATTGATTAGCGTGTCGTCGGAACTCAGCCATTGTATTCCTTCACATTGCTCCCACCACCACCATGCTCAGCTAATGGTGGCCTTAATGCATTTAAGGAACAGGGCTGTTGGTGTGTGGTTTTTTTTTTTTTGGTTTTTAAAGAAGCCAATAGTGTTAAGGGGAGAGGGCTTGTAACAGCCTGGAAGATGGGAGTTTAACCCTTTCTTTCCCTGTTGAGTTCCTGAAGAAAACTTCCCCTATGAGAGATGCAACCCCCTTCCCCCACAAAAAAAATACTCTGTATTTGTTTGGGGAGGAAATCCTTCCAAGGGCAATGCCAGCTTTAGAAGGAGTTTTTCTCCAGACTTCAGCAGGGGAGGAAGAAGTTAAATCCCCCTTCCTACCTGCTGCAATACTCCGCTTTTTCCACACTGACACTGTTTGCATTTTATAAAAAGCGCTGCACGTTAAATGCAAAGACACACTTTTAACGTAACTTCTAATTTGGCCCTGAAACATGTCTTTGGTCTGCAACTCTGTTTTGCAACAGATTTCATTCATGGTCACTTGTTCATTTATTTTTGTCTCCTCACCTGTCTCCCTGTGCATTGTCTGGCAGGTTTGAGCTTTTATCCTGTTCTGCAGATACATTTCCAGATCAAGTGGTGTGTGCATCTAGCCACCTACACAGAATAGCACATGTGGTACATCACATGATTTGCATGTTGTAAGGTCCCTGTTTCAATTGTTGGCGTTTTTTAGTTGAAGAATCCCAGGTTAACAGGGTTGGGAAAGGTCCCTGCAGAGCTGCTGCTGTCCAGACTACATCAGCCATTGCTAACCTGGTGTTCTCCAGATGTTTTTGACTACAGGTCTCAGAATTTAATTTATGTCCCAGCAAGTTGGCTGGGGCTGGTGGGAACTGAAGTCTAAAACATCTGGTGAGCACAAGGTTGGGAGAGCATACTGGGTTAAGATGGGTCAAAATGAGACATCTTAGTATAAGGCAGATCTTTATATCCTGGTGTGGGAATAGTTTCTGAAGGCTACCTAGTGACTTTATAGCTGAGGGCAGTGGAGGCTGGTGGCACTGATGTCAGTAGGGCAGTGAATCTGCTCCAGGTTTCAGTCAAAGCAGTTAGATTCACTGCCCCCACTGACATCAGAGCCACCAGCCTCCACTGGCTGAGGAAGAATATTAGAGGGCGCCCCTCCCCAGACACATCACCTATTTTCTAGCAAAGTGGCTAAGAGACAGGGCTGTGAACCGATAATATGGCCTCTAATTCACTAGATAACTATATTATGCTATCTCTCGCCTTCAGTTCCCTTCTGCAAAATGGGGATGATAATCTTGACCTACCTTAATCTTGTTTCTTTAAAGATTACGTAGAGAATCTATGAGAGTTTTCTTTTAATTGCAAAGTGCTATGTATATGTAACTGCTAAGTAGAATTAATGAATACCATTGGGTGGTTAGTAGACAATTGTGAGTGCAGGCCTATGCATGTCTACGCAGACTGAAGCCCTGCTGAATTCAATGGGGTTTACTCCCAGGTAAGCGTGTATTCGATTGCAGCCTGTGTTTCTCTTCTGAGCCGTGAATTTCACCACCCGCGATAACAACTTTATTTTTACAACACTCTGATAACTTAGCAGAGTAGATAGTTGTGTCAACAGGAGCTCCTGGGAAATATCATAAATGAGTTTACAGTTACTTAAAGTAGACCCGTTGAAATGAATGGGTCTTAATTGTGTCTAACTCAACTCCCATTCATTTCAATGGGTCTATTCTATGTAGGTCCAACACTGGATACTACTCCCTGATCCCCGTGGAGTAATGACTGAGTGCCCCATGTGTGGGCTGACAGTTCGAGAGGAGGACCTGTGTAGGAGAAGGGCTTGCTTGACACTTTCCCAGCCGGCCACTTTCCCACTCACAATCTCTCCTACCCCAAACTGTTGGTGTCCAACAGGTAGGGGAATAGTTTATGGTGAAAGGATTTTGCAACCACCACCACCCTTCCCACATACACACAAGATAATCTACCAAGACTGAAGCCTCCACTGGCTTCTTCTAGTTAAGAAAGAAAAAGTTGCGTCAAGATACGTGTCACTCTCTGTAACGTGTAATTTGTCCTTCAGTAACTCTCTTTCAAGACACTTAGATCTTATACTCTTTCTGAGATGTATTTATTTATTTAAAACATTTCTTAGCTGCCTTTCAGGGCAGAAGCACTCCCAAGGTGGCTCACAACCATAACCGAGTGTAAACATTAAAAACAATAAAAGCACAAACAGTAAGATATCAGTTAAAAACAAGAGCAGCTAACAGTAAAAACTAACAATAAAAACAAAATCAGTCGCAGCAAAGCAGTATTGATTTATGCGAAGGCCATAGTAAAATAAAACGTTTTTAAGGCCTTGAAAGCCTGTAAGGATGGTGCATGGTGGATCAGTGGCGGGAGTTCGTTCCACAGACGTGGGGCCACTGCTGAGAAGACCCTCTCCTGCGTGGAGACCCACTTAATTTCTCTCACTGGTGGGCAGGTGAGAAAGGCCTCCCTTTTGATCTTAAAGTGCGGGCAGGCTGATATGGGTGAAGGCGGTCCTTTAAATAGCTTGTTCCCAAAACTGTTTAGGGCTTTAACGGTCAAAACCAGCACTTTGAATTGGGCTCAGAAACACACAGGCAGCCAGGTAACAGCTGGCACAGTATTGGTGTTATGTAGTCAGATTGCTTCGCCCCCACCAATATGAACCAGAGCAGCTTTCCCCAGCATGATACACTCCAGTTAAGTTGGACTGCAATGGACATGCTGGCTGGGGATAATGGGGAATGTAGCCCGAACACATCTGGCGGGCATCAGATACGGAAGGCTGAATGAGAGGCTCAAGTGAGTCTAGATAAAAAGTTATGCAGATACCTTGTTCTTTAATATGGCCTAAAAGGAGGTTTTACTAATGTCCCTTTTTAAAAAATGGAAGGGGAGGGAGACCTAAGACATTTGCTGCAGCTGCCTTGCACTGTATTTGCATGTGTACTAATGCCTACATTGGCTTTACTTCAGCAGGCATGGGGAATCAAGTGGAGAAACTGACCCACCTAAATTACAAGGAGGTTCCTACGACTGACCCGACAGGCACGGACAGAGATGAGGGTCCCAGGATTGGGGTCTCCTACATATTTTCCAATGATGACGATGAAGTGGAGCCACAGCAGGACTCGGGGGTATCGGATTTAGGCAGGGAGCACCCTGCATCGCAGCCATATGACCCCCGGCTTCACGAAGTGGAATGTTCCATCTATTACCGCGATGAGTGCATTTATCAGAAAAGCTTTTCTGGGGATGATACGTTACCCGACGAGGTGGATGGAGGTGGAGGGGGCCATCTCACCACCTACACTCCAGAAAACCTGTTGAACAGGTGCAAACCTGGCGATCTCGTGGAGTTTGTGTGCCAGGCCCAGTACCCCCACTGGGTGGTGTACGTTGGGGATTTCCAAGTGGTGCATCTACATCGACTGGAAATAGTGAACAGCTTTCTGACAGACGCCAGCCAGGGCAGGAGGGGACGCATTGCAAACCAGCTGTACCATTACAAACCGCTAAGTCCAGCGACGGTGGTGCGGAATGCCCTGGACCAGGTGGGTTGCAAGGACCGGGATCTCAGTTGGAGGAACTCGGAGTGTTTTGCGGCCTGGTGCCGTTACGGCAAGCGCGAGTTCAAAATTGGTGGCGAGCTACGCATTGGCAAACAGCCTTATCGGTTGCGGATCCAGCTGGGAGAGAAACGCAGCCACACGCTGGAGTTCCAGAGCCTGGAGGATCTTATTATGGAGAAAAGGAGGAATGACCAGATAGGGAAGGCAGCAGTCCTCCAAGAACTCTCCAGCCATCTGCAGGCAGCCGAGGCGGAAGATGCTGACGGCGAGAGCAATGAGCCAGGTGCCCGGACCGCCACCGAGTAGCGGCTCTTGCACAACCCGGCCGCTTAGCCTGGGTGACGGGGATTAAAACTGAAGGCGGCGAAATTGAGCTGTTATAAGCCCTTTGGGCTGCTTCAGTGCAGCTTCACTCCAATCACATGTGAAGGGAAGGGGGGAAAGCTGATTAAGTGTCAGTGTTTCAGCACTTAACTCCTTCAATGCTTGGTGGAACCAGCAACTTTATTCGTTGAGGGTTAAAACTCAGGGAGATCTGCCTAACTCTCTGTTTATGCATAACGCCCCACTCCCAAACCCCTCTCCTCCTCCTCCTCCTGCTTAGCTCTGCAGCTTTAAATTGGATGAGGCCCAGCAGCTTTCAGCTCCATAATTAAATTGCCTAGCTGGGAAGTTCCCCCTTTGCTGTTTTTCCTTTTGCCTCCTAGTTTGCATTGGCATTTCTGGAATCTTATTTACTTAGGTTTGCTGGCCTTAACCTCTGACGGGGACCTTCCAGCTACCCCTTATCCCTCCAAGGATTTAATGGCTAAATCACTGTTAACTTTGTGTAAATGGGTTTGTTGTTTCTTTGTGCTGTTTAAATAAGGTGGGACCAACTTGGGAAGGTGAGAAGCGGCGGTGTCATTTCCTCTCTGTAGCTTTTGTTAAAAGTACAGGAGGACCCTTGGAACCTCCATCTCTGGTTTTTGCTGAGGGACTGAAAATGTCTTAATAGACGAGGGAGTGATGAACTATAAACCAGGATGGGATGCTTTAGCTTCTTGTTCAGCGATGCTAACAACAGGTCCTTTCAGGCTGCCTTCAGGTGCTGCTGAAATTATTGGCACAGTGAATACTGTGGAGTTCGGTTGAGCCATGCCCACCAACTTCAATATCTCTTGCAGCCCAGTCTGTAAATTAATTAAACTAGAGTACTTGAGGGGTGGGGTTAAACTCACTTAGCACCATTGTTTACAGCAGCATTAAATTGCTTCGAATTCACGTACTGTTTGGGCACATCTGTAGTATTGCAAAATGTGAATTGGTTCTAAACCAGCTTGATTTTCTTGTTCCTCCAAGGAACACTTTTAGGATCTCCTTGTCCTCGAGTAGAGCCCAAAAGTCGAAGCTCCATTGTAAAGTGAAGCCGGTTTATAGTGCAGACGTGCCCTGGTTAAACTGCTCTGAGGATGAGGTTATTGGTGAATTTGGAAGAAATTTCTTCTCTCCTTAAGTTGGTATTTTAATTTGGTTTATTTGTGCATCTGTTGACTTCAGGATTCCAGGAAAGCAGCTTTAAAAAGGTTTTTTTGTTTGTTTGTTTGTTTTCTTTCATTTAGTGCTGCAAATGGTAGAAAATCTCTCCTTTTCTTTTTCTTCCTTTTTTTTTTTGAATAGAGAATTGGAAGAGGAATAGCGTTACTCCTGTATGGAACTATTGTGCATGTTCAAGTTGAGGGAAATCCTGTCCTCACCCGCGACACGCTAATTCCACTTGAAGCCTTTCTTCTTAAATTTTCCCGGTATGCTGCTGCTTGTCAAGCGATATTGTTGGGGAAAGAAAGAGGGAGCAATTGTTCTCCTTTTGGCAAGAGAGTTGATTAAAAGCCATCTGACGAGTCTCCTCAACAGATCACAGTTGGGTAAAGAGAGAGAGAGAGAGAGAGAGAGAGAAGGGCTGCGGTAATACCTTCCAAATGTTTACTTGGGCCCTACTGCTGGTAGTGCAAGAGCACAATTGCCAAGGTCCTGTGAAAAGCCCTTTCATTCCAGGCAGGGTTATGTAGAGCCACACTTGATGGATTGCATTCTGGCTGGGAGTAGAATCCCATCTTCTAGATTCCATTGAACAGAAATGTCAGCGCTTCTGTGCCTGTGTTTGTGTTCTCTTCCCCTGAATGGACTGTTAACTTTTTCTCTCTGAACAAAAAGGAAATCGTGATTTCTCATATGAGCTGCAGGTTTGATTTAAGTAGTGGAAAATAGTCTTTGGAAGCAAAGGTGTTTTGTGTAATTAAGCAGCATATTCACACACCACGAACACACACACACACACACACAGTCTGTTTCCCCATCCCTGTACTACCTGCCGTTGTTTGCTTCACTCCTTCATGCAGAAATGTTTGCCCCCTCTGCATTTCAAGATCAGAGGGATGCTTCTCAATCACCAGCACCAGCCTTGACTAGGGTGACCCTATGAAAAGGAGGACAGGGCTCCTGTATCTTTAAAGTTGTATAGAAAAGGGAATTTCAGCAAGTGTCATTTGAATGCACCTGGTGAAATTCTGTCTTCATCATAACAGTTAAAGCTGCAGGAGTCCTGCCCTCTTGACCAGATACAAAAGAGAGGAGGGCACCTGCACCTTTAACTGTTGCGATGAAGAGGGAATTTCACCAGGTTCTCCATATATACAAATGACACCTGCTGAAAATCCCTTTTCTCTACAACTGTTAAAGATACAGGAGCCCTGTCCTCCTTTTCATATGGTCACCCTAGCCTTGTCATAAATGAAACAAGAGGCTGTAGTCTTCACGGAACATACTCTGGGGGTATTCCTATGGAAGTCAGCAAGTCTACTCCAGAGTAAGCAATGTCAGGATTGTGGCTCACTGGAAACTAAAAATGAGTTGCAATATGATTCTGTTGTGAATCTTAACTGGGAAGTGTAGCATGTGGAAAATAGTGGGTGGCGAGGTCTCCCTCACCTTTCGATTCATTCTTGGGATGTGTTGTCCAATTAAGACAAGTCATCGATGACCATAAGTATACTACAGGCACAATTCTATTCATGTTTAGACAGAAAAAAGGCCTACAAATCCCAGCATCCCCCAGCCTGCCTGGGACTTGTAAGGATTTTTTCTGCCTAAACATGCATAGGGTTGTGCCCTTAGTCTGTGATCCTGAAAGGTCTTCAGACAGTGATCCTCAAATTTCTTACTTTGAAGTACTCAAAGCAAAGTTAGTGGTGCTATGCAAAGTAAACGACTACTTCAGGATTACAGCTTAAGGCTCAATTTGTGCATTCAGCAGAGCAGAATAGTAAAGCCTTCCCAATGTTTTCCTACTTCATGCTGCAAAAGGTATGTGTGGGGGGGTTGTCACATGACTGAATGCTTCTCTGCCCCCGTCCCCCAACACATAAAACATTTCCTGCTTTTAGAAAAATGCATGGCAGGGAGAAATTTAAAGGGAACGCTTCTACCTGTGCTAATTTCCCTATGCACGTCATCTAATCTATTGGAACACTCAAACAAGTGATACTGTTTTTCTCCCACACCTGTAGCCTAAAGTGGTACAATCCAGGAAAACCTTTGTTATTCTATCCTGCTGAATGTATAATCTTGAGAGAGTGACAGAGAGAAAGAAAGAGTGATAGATAAAGCAATAGAGAGAGTGTGCAACACTGTTCTCTTTCACCCGCTTGCTTCTGAACTTTCCATGTTAAGATAATGGAAGTTCATCAGAATGTCTTAAGGATATTGGGAAACATAATTCGGGCAGCTTCCTTTTATGAGCATGGAATATGCATTCTGAGTCATGTACTCCAGATACTGGGTTCATTAAGTTGGCTTGCACGATTGCCGTATTTTTTGTTTTTTTGTTTTAAAAAAAGAAGCAGCATGAGATCTGAGCATATCTGATCTCTCTCTATATGGAGGTGCAGGATGTGGTTCTCAGCACACTTTCAGTACGGTTGAGGCACGCATTGTCATGTCAGCCTATACTGGGTCATTGTCCCATCGCAGTACATGCGCTGTCGGCGTGGTCTCTGTAGCTGCAATTGCAAGGCGGAAGTTGCAGCTGAGCATTTCTCCTCCATAGATCCCCTGGGAATGAACTCAAGCAGGTTGCAAGCGGTACTTGAGTAGCTGTCTTTGGTTGTGACCAAACAGAAAGAGGAAAGCCTGTCCAGGAATCAATGGGTCTCTTCTCCCACCCGCAACCCCACACAGACTTGTGGAATAAAAGGGTTAAGTTTGTCCTGAAATAGGATTACTACCCTGAGTTGCACTTGGATGGCAAACACTTCTCTGGGAGCGTGGATGTTGTTGTAAGTGTGAAACTGATTGGGGTGGGGGTGAAAAAACAAAGCTGGGAATGGGTGTTTATATCTGCAAGCGTTTTTTTTTCCTTCCCCGCGCCCTCTCTGGCAGAGTTCTTACATGTATGTCTTGCAATATCACCTGTGGGAAAGCAGAGCAGCAGGGTTGCAGGAAAAAAGCAGCAAGTGGAGGAAGGAAGGTCCCACTTGTTCTCCCCACGCCCAGAAAAATCTCTCCGCTGCCACGGCTTTCCCAGTGGAGAAGTGGTAGCCTGGATTCACAGAGCCACGTTTGCCACCGAATGTCTAGCTCTGCCTTCTGTATGCGGTCCCCTAAGAGTTCGGCAGCGGGGAGAATTTTGACAGATGCAACTTCTTCCATCACTGCCATGACATGAGAGAGGAAGTTGCAGCAGAGGCTGGTGGCTCTGATGTCAGTGGGGTGGTGAATCTGTTCCGTTTCAAACCAGAAACAGTCAGAACTCTGAAGGGGTTATCTAAGGTGCTTCTGCACCCTGGATAGCTCCTTTAGTATTTTGACTGAAACCCGGGCAGATTTACCGCCCCACTGACATCGGAGCTGTACCTGCTGAAATTCTCCTTTCAAGCTGCTAGTGAAAGCAAAGGAGCCTTGGTTCCTATTAAATTCGGCAACTGTGCCCTAGCTCCAGACTCAATGTTTAGTTATTAATGACTGGTCCTGAGATTTGTACAGAACAGAAATTTATTTCGCTATGTAACGAGTGGTTGTAAAATGCTATTTTCTTACAAGTATTTTTGAAAGAAATCCCATTGTGAAAATATTTACATTTTTAAGAAGTTGTATTATTTTTCACACATGAAATATATCCTCTGAAACAATTTTTATTTTTGTCATTGATCTAAAAGTATTTTCTAGGTCATAAATATAATGTTTAAAAAAAACCTATAGATGTCAAACGTTATGAATCTATGTATCTACAAGGTACTAAATTGAAAAATATTTTTCCTTGTGTATTGGAACATTGGAGATTGTTTAAGGAGAAAAAAAATCTTTTCTTTTTTTCTCATCAGCTTTTTAAAGACGTGATCTGTTTTATTTTTAAAAGCAAATACTTGGTACGGGAGAGCTGGTCAGGTTCATACCAAATTATTTGTTAACTGGTACATTATCATGCTGTGAACTGTCCAGAGAACATCAGCCAGTATAGAAACATTATAAATGAATGATAACATTGATGCAGCATAAAAGGTTTGATAAAAATACACTGCAGTCCAAATGCTACAGGTTAATGTTTAGGTGAACACAGGGCCGGTGTCAGACTATTTTGTGCCCTAGACAAGGGGGCACAGGCGGGGAGGGGGGCTACCTCACTGTGGTGTCACTTGCACTTTCCAGAGCCTTGGGCTGGCCCACTCCTCTTCCATCTACTCCACATCATCTCTGAGGGTTTTGCAACAAGCAACCCCCACCCCCCTGGACAGTGGAAATGAGCAGCGTCTCTCCAGGGCCTCTGATTGCAGCTGCAGGAAAAGGCTGGCCATGCGGGGCGCACGCAAGCCAAGCCCCCACCCCCCAAAACCTCCAACCCCAGGAGTGGGGAGAGGGGGCAGTCTGCGCCCCTCCAATGTCTGCTCCCTAGGCGGCTGCCTAGTTGGCCTTAATGGTAGCGCCGGCCCTGGGTGAACAGAGATTTCTAGCAGTTCAAGTTCCAAACCTTTGCTGGTGTGGTGTTTCTTGACACTACTGACATACTGCTAGGGAATGGTTGTTATCTCATTTTAATAAAACCTTTATTCTCCTATGATTTGGTCACAAGATGATGGGTAGGTCAGAAGAAGCTATCCCCAGTACCCTGTGGAGTGAAGAATTCCAGGAAGGAGCTGTAGTAACCTCCTCCTCCCAACACTCAGTGCAGGAGGTCACTACAGCTCCCTCCCCAGCATACTGTGACCACTGTATGTGCTTACACATGGGAACAGGTCTACGCAACATGTGACTTACTAAGCTGAACACATGCCATTAGGCCCTCAGTAAAGCTAAAACTAGAGTTGTCAAGCACACAGCAGGCTGCAATATATGGATGGTGGGACTGCATTTCACTTGATAGGTTACATGTTGTGTGGGCCTCAACTAGAATCTTGGTGTCTTTGCTCCATACTTTCTAAACCCTCAAAGAGACAATGGTACTAAAAGAGGCCATCGTTGATATTTTCAAAATACTGCTGCACAGAAGATGATGGTCTGTGGCAGCCATTGGGACTCCCCTGCCAGCATGCTATGGATGCGACTTTCAGCTGGAAATCTTTTTTTTTTTAATCAAAAACATGCTAGTATTTTATTTTATCTTTTACCGTCTGCTTTCCTTCTTTTGGGATCTGTTTCCAGTGCAATAAGAAGGCTGCCAACACCCTTCTGATATGAAAGAATGAGGCAAGCCTTCCTTAGGAAGCTCAGGCAGTTGCTTCGAAAGGTGGAAGACTCTCCCAGCTTGGGTGCATGTAAAGATTGGCTGAGGAGGCCAAATGTCCAATGCCTACTTTTTTGTTGATTTTGTAGTGCTGGCAGAACACGGTAGCCTCATGCTTTAGTGTGTTCTTTGGCCTTGATTTTTGCCCCTTTAATTTGATCTGTTTGTCCCCAAACTGGGAAGGAGCACAGCTATTTTGGTGTTTCTGCACTCCAAGCATTCAGATATATATTTGTCACGCCTCCCCTCTGAGAATCCTGGAGGTTGTGGTTTGGTAAAGGCGCTGAGAACTCCCTGTTGGTTCCATAGCTTCTTCCACAGAAGGACGGTTTCCATGGCTCCATGAGCAGATGACTGTTAAACAAGTTTAAGTCTGTGGTGCAGGTAGGCCCTTAGGGCCTTTGTCTTGGCACTGATTCAGACATACTGTGATGTCAGAGTCTGCCTGCATGTGGGCATCTTACACATTTGTAAGGTTACCGTCACCACCTTTGAAAGAGATCTTCCACAAACTGCCCCCCTGATGGTTTGGACTACAAATCCCATCAGCCTCAGCCAGCATGCCCAATGGTTGGGGATTATGGGAGATGTAAGCCAAAACATCCTAATGGCACCAAATTGTGGACGATTGTTCTAGCCGATGACGTAGCGGAGTAGGCGATCTGGTTTGTATTTCACCTCAATAATGTGTGATCTTGGACTGGGGAAAAAGCAAACCGGTTCAAAGCCCCACTCGGCCATCAGTGATTGGCTCAAGGTCACCAAATCTCAGCCTAACCTACTTCACAGGGTAGTTGTGTGCACACATACACCTCAGGTCATATAAATGTAATAATGAACTCACAAAGTGTCCTTAGTCAAGCCACCTTCCTCTCATCCTCTTCCCTCCATATGGGGATGATAATGCTGACCTACCTTGTAGGGTAAGGTTTACAATATAAATATGCATGAAGCATTTTGGAGCCTCTAAACAGTTTGGGACCAAGATACCTGAGAGAGCACCTTCTCCCTTACCATCCTGCCTAAGGTCATTGGAGGGTATACTCCTGGTGGTTTCACATGGACTTATCGCCTGACTGTAATCCACCAGGAGAAGAGCCTTTAGTGTGGTGGCCCCTTCTCTGTGGAACTCTCTGCCCCTGGAGGTCAGGCAGGTGCCAACGCTAGGCTGCTTCCAGCCCCTCCTGAAAACAACTCTGTTTCGAGAAGCATTCCTCAGCTGACTAGCGAGTTCTGATTCCTTTGTTTTAAAATTGAACGATTTTAATTTGCTTTTTTAATCTTTCTTTTACTGTTTTTACATATGTTCACCACTACGAAATCTGTATTAGACAATTGAGCAGTATATAAATATTGATAATGAATATCAGGAACAGGCGGCCAGTGCCCTCCAAATGTTTTGGATGAGAACTCTCATAATCCCTGACCACTAGTCTTGATGAGTGGGGTTTATGGGAATTGTAGTCCAAAACATTTGGGTGGCACCAGGTTGCTTACCCCTGCCCTTTATGTACTTTAAAAGCTATATGTGATGTTAAAAGAGTTCTTCCCCTTCTCCTTTCAGCTTGAGGTAGAATAATCTGTATTTTAAAAATGCTTTTGTAGGTGCATATATTATTATTATTTATTTTATTTAAGAGTATTTTTATCCCACACCTCAGCCAAAAGGCTCTCGGAGCGGCTTACAATGTATCAATAAAGAAGACAGTCCCTACCCTCAGGCTTACATTCTAAAAAAAAGACATGACACACAAGGAAAAGTGGATGGGGAGGGAAGAGGGAGAAAATAAAAAGAAATTAAGGAGACTGCTTGGGCTGGTGGGAAGGCCCTGCTCCGTCCTCTCATCTCCCAATGGAGGGGCAAACCAGCAGCTCCTTCTTCCCCACAAGGTAAAGCTGTTAGTCCTGTGGGGGGGGGGGTGTCCAACTGAAGCAGGCTCTGATGGTGCCTGCCTGCTCCAGTCTCCCTCAAATGGGTGCTATTCAGTTTGCAGGAAATCTAAAAAAATTATTATTTATTTATTGCATTTTTATATTGCCCAACAGCCGAAGCTCCCTGGGAGGTTCACAAAAACTAAAACCATTTATAAAACATGACTTCCGCCACAAAACCTCATTGTCTTTTGCTGAAGATGTGGCTACCATATGCTCCAGTTCGGGTCTCAAATGTACTTAACTCTGAGCAGTCCCATTCATCTTCATGAGACATCTCTGCAATGTTTGGGACTTAATGCTGAGTTTGTCAGGTGACAATTTCAGTCCATGCCTTCCTTCTTCAAATCACTTGGCTTTGGGTAGCACTACTAGGATAACTCACAAGGGGTTGAGGATTTGAATTTGCATATACCCTAAGCAAAACTAGGCTTCAGTTTCTGGTACCTTTTTAAAAGGTCACATTTAAAAAAAAAAATGAAAAGAAAATTGGACTTGAGTCTAGCTTAAAAGACTGGTGAGCTTGCTGGAATAGGTGAATAGACCATTAAAAATGAGAGGGCCTGCTTACACACCCTTAATTTGAAACTGGTCACGCTTTCAATTTGACTCAAGGATGGAGACGTTTTGACACATCGCAGTCCACTGACACAATATTCCAGTTCACACGCTCATGTAGCTGGGGACCTTATACATATGGTATCCCTGCGGGAAGAAAGCAAACCTACTTGGGGGGTTGGTGGTGGGGAGGTAGACTAGAACACTCTTCCTAGACTAGAACGCCCTCCATAGCATCTGGAATTTCGTGCTCTGCTCTTTGTGTGTGAGAGCATTCAGATGCAAAATCCTGCATCTGTACTCTGATAAGGTACAGTCCAGGAACAGTTTTAGTCCTTGGATCTACCTTTTGTGTTGACTAACTCGAAGTAACATTAGTATTCTGACTCAACATATATATGTTAGTTACTGTAATACAAAAGACCTTATGTTGGCAACCTGGCTTTCTTCCTTGCAGAGTCGCAGCGCCTTTTTAAACAGGTATGAAAGATGAGAAATAAATAGGTGGGGCCCTCACCCCACCCCACCCCTCTGCCCCTGGTGTGAAGATTCCCTGAATTAGGAATGTTTCATCAAAAGCACAGAAGCTCTGCCCAAAAAAGATGGCAACCACCCCAGAGAGGAATCCTGTGCCTTTGAATGTCGCTGTATGACAGATAGATGTAGAGCAGAAGGCCCTTTCCTGGACAGGAGCCCCCTTTGTAATATCCAGTTTCAGGATGTACCCCTCCACAAGCACAAGTGAGAGGATTGTGGGTTGACTTGGGCTACCCTCCTTCTGATGTGCCTCTGGCCACACCAGAGTTGGCTGTGTTTGGTGAGTATGTGGACCAGTCCGGATCTTCCTTCGCATGGACGAGATCTATGTACGTATGGCCCCTTCATGTGGGTGTAGACATTAGGTATGTCTTGTGACAAACAGCATGCCTAGCTGGCACAACACACACACACACACACCACTTACACATGCTTTCTTTGTGTGAGGGGGTTCATCTGAAACCTTTTATAGGGTGTGTTGTTGCAATACATCTGGTTTATTACAAAGCACAAGATTGAGTTGAGCCTGTATCTTGGAGAGATCACCATTCAGCCAAACTTATTGAGAGGTGTTCTACTTGAGGAGAAAACAACAGCTCTTCAAGCGAGGAGTTGGACGCTCATTGTTGACAAATCCCACAGACAGGAATGCTGTAATGAAGGCATTAGGACCTAAGTGGACCAAGAGATTTTTCTGCTTAGGAATGATGGCAAAAGAAACACTTGTGAAAGTGGGTCAAGTAGTTGCCACACAGACTAAAATGAAAATTTGAATATCTGAGGAGGGAGGAAATGTGTTTTTCAAATTACTAAAAGAAACTAATGAGTGCATATAACACTGTTTTGTATTGACAAATCACAAGCTTCTTTTTTTGAAGAGTTCTTGCTAATTGGAAGTCTCCTAACTATAAAATAGATAATGAGTTTCATTTTAGGAGTGTTATAGATATTGCACTTCATCTGTGAAATGTTAAAACACACAAACACGTCATACACATGTTTTCCCTGGGGTGATGGAGAGTTGTTTGTCTGTTGCTTTGACACCTGTGCTCTTGGACAATTAACTGTAATGGTTTCTAATAGCAAGAGCCATATAGGAACAAATATTTCTGAAAGCAAAATTATTATTATTATTATTACTACTACTGCTACTACTATTTATTTATTTTAGAGGAAGTCAAATAATATAGCATTGAGTAAATCCAGGTAGAGGGGATTAGAGTGTATTATATAGCCAGCTGTCCTATTCTTCCAAGTTCCTACAATTCATTTGTGTGTCCAGTTCTCCAGTTTCCCGAATCAAAGCTGGAAGTGTAACTAGATATCAGTGAATGAGTGTGCTTTTTAATCCACAGCTGTCGTCTTTTGAAGAAGAATCGGGATGATCTGACTTCATGCTACATGCTTCTAACAATGCAATATTTATTTTTTACTTTGCTTTTAATGCAACATGTCACCATTATGTTGTCCACAATGTGTAATAGCAATAGGTCTGGGGGTTGTTGTTTTTCTCTCTCTCTCTCTCTCTCTCTCAATGGGATGTGTAAGTCAATGTTTCCCAGACATTTGATACTTGGGGTACAAGTTTGTTTGTTCTCTTTTTCTGAATTAAAATTGAATGAACACTTCGTTTTTGCACTCAAAAGAACCATATATTTTTCTAAATCAGCTCCCCAAACAAAAGGTTAGTAGGGTGTCCCTCCTTGGATAACTAAATGTTGCCTCCCCAAATTCCTCTTTGCTCTCTTAGGGCTAAACTATACACTTTCACTGTTCGCACATGACATGATGGCCCATTGTGGCTTAATTTACCCATGGGCTGTTGTATCATGCTGGACACCCGCAGGTGCCATTTTTGCATGGTGCCTGCAGGTGTTCAGCTTGCTGTGTCATGTGAACCCAAGTGGCAGGGGTTGTTTGGGGATTAGACAGCCCTCAAATAACCCTAAAACAAGCCATGGGCTTTTTGAGGGCTGTCGAACTTGCAAACAACCCCTGCCGCCTGGTTTCGCACAACACAGCAAACAGCATCTGCAGGTCCCATGCAAAAACAGTGCTCATGGGTGCCTGACATGACAGCCCCCACAGGTAAATTAAATTGTGGTGGGCTGTCGTGTCATGGGAAACAAGTCTCTGTGTTAAATGTGTATCTGATTCCAACTTCCTCTTTTACTGTAGTGTAAACGTACAGGCCTTCAATCCAGATTGGGTTCACTGTACATGGGTAGCTTTCCCCCTAAATTTTCCCACACGCACGCATGCACACATGTGTGCAGGGGGATTCCTTTCTTTAGTGGTGGGGGTGGTAAATTTAGGGGAGAAAGTTGCATGGTGGGCAGGTTTAACTTTCTCCTACCTGGACATAGCGACGTCAGTCAGGGCTCTGTGTTCTTACACTAAAGTTAAAGGAAGTTGGGATCAGCTATAATGTAGCATCTAGTTTAGCCCTTAGTTAGTGCTCTGGGAGAGGAAAGATGCTTCCTGGACCATGGAGATGCTTGTGGGATTCAACCATGCTTCCTTGGTATGCCATGGGCTGCATTAGGGAATCTAGGTGTGTGTGTCTGTCCGTCTCCGCCCTTTGTGTTGCTGCCTGAATATTGGCAAAGAGACCACCGTCAATATTACACAGGGCTCTCCTGGTTCCAAGGGGGATAGAATTTTTTTCATGGAGTCCTTCTGCCCCTCCTGCTGCACAAAGTGTACCTGAGCCATATAGTTTTGGAATCACTGCTGTAAGCTATATTTCCTTGGTGAATATTAAAAATTGTTTGCTCAAATATCTGTTCTTCCCATTGGAAAAAGTAAAGATTCCTGATTGTATCACTTCCTTCAAAATGAAGGGTATTGCTTAGTTATTAAGAAGAAATAAAAGATTTATAATATCTTTTACATGCTTTCCCTTTGAAGGTTTTTTCCACCCCTCCCTCTCTCTCTCGCCTCCCTATTATGTAATCTTGGAAATCACAGTTGTATCTTTTGATGTTGGTATGCAGAGTAATTGATGGGTTAGATGGCTCAACCCAACGCCACCCTGAAATTTGATGTGACGAAGGGTGGTACAAATACATTTTAAAATAATTTTTAAAAAAGTTTTACAGCATGCCCCTCCGCCATTTTAAAACCCTTGTGGGATTGTCCAACAAGTTCTAGAGACTCCATCAGATGAGCACTTTATTGCACGCTCGTTCCTGGGCACTCACGGATTTTCGCAGGTCCATCTCACAACGTTGTCTGCCTCCCGCCCCTTCTAGCCTTCTTCACGCAACAAACACCCCAGTAAATCGGACTTATTTTTAAAGACGGAAGTTGCCGCTCTCCCCTGCTGTGTGGAGGAGAAGCAGTGGGATCAAAACGGCCCACTGAATGGGCCTCCCCGTGCAAATTGTTGACTTCCTCTTTCAATGGCAATGGTAGCAAACGTAATTTCCCCCTGTGTGATGATGCTCCCAATTTACAGGAAATAGTGCAATATCTAGATCTCACATAATGAGTGGGGTCAGTGGGGAAAGCAAGAACATGTTGTCAAATACAAAATCTTATATTTCTCCTCAGGATTTGGAGTAGAAAGACCAGTAAAGAAGACGAGATGGGCAGGATATACACTACTGCTTTAAAATGGGTTATAACAGTAGTGACAACTGTTGGGGGCCCAGGACACACACACCATATACAGTTTTCAAAGTGTCATATCCTGCTTGGGGTAGATCTGGCCTCCAAGCAAATTGAGTATTTATATAGCCTTTGTAACACCAGGGCCTCTTGTAAGAAATAATACAATAAAAAGGTAATAGAATAACCCTATTTACCTTAAAATCAGAAAAGTCCCAAAACTTAATCACTATTCTTTTATAAATTATGAATAAATATTTAACTTACCTGCTCCAAGCTGTTCAGACTTTAAAATTCAGGTGTTCCAAGCTAGGCCTGATCTCCACAGCAACCAGTTTGTGGTGGTGGTGATGAAGAAATTTGGAAGCCTTCTAAACAATCAGAAACTTCACCGAGTAGCTCTGTGAAGTTCAAAAGTGCTACACCCTTCAAGACCCATACTGCAGGGTTACACTAGCAAATGCCTGCAATTTTTATTTGTTTATTTTTATTAGCCTAGGGATTAGTGGCCTCTGTTTCCACACTGGCTGCAGAGAGACAGACAACTTAGAAATTCAAGCTTGTAGCTTTTTAGCTGGTTAGTAAATTAACTGCTTTCTATCTAGGCGACTGGCTAGAGGAATTATCCACCCCTTTTCTGCCAGTCTGCAACATTTCCATGTTGGCCATTGAGAAAGGGCCTTTCCTTCATTTGCAGCTAGTATGGAATGCAAGTGGGCTAGAGCAGGAGGGACTGAATGTTTCAGGGAGGTCAGCTGTCCAACTTTGCAGAGGACAGTCCTCTGTTTGATGTTGTTTCTTCATTTCCAAGTGTGGTTTAAAATCCAAGAACCATAAGGAATGAGAAACAGGAGCCTTGAAGTTGCCGTCCCACAGTTAGCCCCTGGTCAGCAGACTGTGCAGGCCCACAGGTTACCTGGTCAGTTTTCTCCACTATGGTGAGCTATGCTGTAATTCTATTTAAATTGTATTTCTTATTCCTAAATTGCACCCATACATATAAAATTTGCAAATGTTGTGCAAATGGATGCCCTCTTGTTAGATGCATTTTCTCTTTTCTAGCCATGGGTAAATGACCACCCTAAGGACTCTGTTTTTCTTCTGCCAGTCCACTTGCATTGTATTTCTAGTCTGTAGCTACTACCTGAGTTGTTAAAGACAAGGCTGAGCAAATGATTTAGCACTAATGCAGCATCAGTCCTCTAACTGGCTGCAAGGGAACCATGAGCATCCATCCTGCAATCCCACCGCCTCAATTTTATTGTGTGGGACTGCAGGATCTTTTTCCCAGGGGAAAGCACTCTGCATTTATATCCAGCCTTTTTGCATTTATATCCCACCTTTTTTCCTCCAAGGAACGTAAAGTGTACATAATCCTCCTCTCTATTTTTAGACTTACAACAGGAACCCTGTGAGGTGGTTTGGACAGAGAGTCTGTGACTGGCCCAAAGTCACCCAGTGGGTTTCCATGGCCGAGTGGGGACTAGAACCCGGATCTCCTGAGTCCCAGTCCAACACTTTAGCCACTACACCACACTGGCTCTCAATGCTAACTGAGGACTTTTATGGCAGAAATGTGGTCTCTGTATCATTAAGGGAAGATATAGAGCCAGACAGCCTTTTCACCAGTGGGTGGGGCAAGGTAGCATTTGCCAAAGTATTTACAGTTGGCCTAGTGCTTCTTTGCTGGTTGTTCTGGCAACCAGAGGAAGGAGATGTAGCCATCTGAGGGACTCCAGTGGATTGCTTGGGCTTGCAGGCCTGAGTATGACACCTTTCGGGCTATCTATATTGGCAGTGCCTCTCTAGGGTGTCAGGTGGGAGTCTTTTCCAACCCTAGGGATCAGTGGAGGCTGATGGCTCCAGTGTCAGTGGAGCAGTAAATCCATTCCGGGTTTTAGTCAGAGCCAGTCATAACCCAAAAGGAGCTATCCAAGGTTCAGAAGCTTCTGAAATGGATTCATCACCCCACTGACATCGGCGCTATCTTTTGTATGCAAAGGATGCACCCTGCAACTGAGCTAACAGCCCTAGGGTGACCCTATGAAAAGGAGGACAGGGCTCCTGTATCTTTAACAGTTGTATTGAAAAGGGAATTTCAGCAGGTGCTATTTGTATATATGGGGAACCTGGTGAAATTTCCTCTTCATCACAGCAGTTAAAGCTGCAGGTGCCCTGCCTTCTTTTAAATCTGGTCACTAGTATTATTATTATTATTATTATTATTATTATTATTATTATTATTTATTTATATAGCACCATCAATGTACATGGTGCTGTACAGAGTAAAACAGTAAATAGCAAGACCCTGCCGCATAGGCTTACATTCTAATAAAATCATAATAAAACAATAAGGAGGGGAAGAGAATGCAAACAGGCACAGGGTAGGGTAAATAGGCACAGGGTAGGGTAAAACTAACAGTATAAATTCCAAACAACATCAAGTTTTAAAAGCTTTAGGAAAAAGAAAAGTTTTTAGCTGAGCTTTAAAAGCTGTGATTGAACTTGTAGATCTCAGATGTTCTGGAAGAGCGTTCCAGGCATAAGGGGCAGCAGAAGAAAATGGATGAAGCCGGGCAAGGGAAGTAGAGACCCTTGGGCAGGTGAGAAACATGGCATCAGAGGAGCGAAGAGCACGAGTGGGGCAATGCTGTGATGAAGAGGCAATTTCACCAGTTTCTCCATATATACAAATGACTGCTGAAATTCCCTTTTCTATGCAACTGTTTAAGATACAGGAGCCCTGTCCTCCTTTTCTTATGGTCACCCTAAACAGCCCCTCCCTTCACTGAATAAAGACATGTGCTTATTTAGATATAAATAAGCAAATTTATCTGCATGAGGTAATCTGGCCTGCTTTTCAAATTCTTTTAGTTAGCAAGGGGTATTTTTCTGTCTCCTCAAAACGCTAAATGTTACAGGGTTTATCCCCTTTAAAAAAAAAACCCAGCTCAACGCAAACTCTGAAAACAGGACCAAGGTATGAAGGGAAAAACCATGAAAAGCTACATTAAGAAATTTCACCTAAGGGATAAATAGAGTTATTAACTGTGAACATTCATAACCTTCAATATTTTTATTGTGAGGTTTCTTACTCCTAGCAAGAATCCCTTGTCAGAATGGGGGGGGGGGGGGGAGACCTCATTAGAACTTGTAAGACCTTATGTATGTAAATGTGCAATCCTATGCATCTTTAGACAGAGAAAACTCCTACAATTCCCATGCTGCTGGGGAATGCTGGGAGTTGTAGGACATTTTTCTGTCTAAGCATGCAGGGCATTGCACCTTTAGTTATGAAAAACATTGTCTCCTATTTGTGGCCAACGTGCATTAAAAAAATGCTCCTGCACGCGACCTGTTGAAATGAACTCAAACTGTGCAGGGACAGCGCTGTGGTCTTTCACAGCTCTTGTTCGTTTTGACAGGAGTTGATCAGCAAAAATATTCTGGTGGATTATGTCCCAGGTGCAGGATGATTGAGTAAATGCTGCCATTTTTTCTTTAGCACAGGGGAAAAACCCCACAAACCTCACACATAGACCAGTATCTATGTGGTACACGCCTGCTGGTTTTGTTGTAGAACCAAAACCACTGCTAGTGCATTGTTGCATTTATATCCCACCTTTTTTCCTCCAAGGAACCCAAGGCAGTGTACATAATCCTCCTCCTCTCCATGTTATCCTCACAACAACAACCCTGTGAGGTAGGTTGGGCTGAGAGTCTGTGACTCACCCAAAGTCACCCAGTGGGTTTCCATGGTTGAGTGGGGACTAGAACCTGGATCTCCCGACTCCAAGCCCAACACCTTAACCACTACACCACACTGTTTGCTTCCTCTTGCACTTAGCCAATGCTAGATACTGCCCCATTATGTAGTATTAGACCCAGTACTTTGCTTCCTAAAAATATGTGATTTCATTAAAAAAAATATCTAGTCCTTATGACTGCAAAGAGGGAATGTGTGGGTAATGCCTACTGAAACCTCAGAAGTCAGATAGCTGGTTTTCAAGGGGTTCAGGGCGCAGGTTCATCACCTTGCATAGCTCATTACCATGACTTGTGACGGCACAGCAAGAATAACTGGTGCAAGATAATAGAACTGTAAAGAAAACACAGGGCAAAATTATGTACCAGCTGATTCATTTGCACGATTGGTATGGGTTCCACAATTCAACTTCCCTTGGTGCAGAAGCTCCTGGATTGCCTAGGACAGGTTTTCATTTCATTTCATTTTAAATACAGGGTACACACAACTCTGGCTATGGTTAGTGGATTTAGCAGGAATTCCTTTTCTTGAACTGACTGGAGAATAGTTTAATAAAATATATGATAATCTTATGGGTTCTGATATGAGCAGGCATCATTCCGGTCAAACTTTTCTCTGTATGTATTACCCTATTCATTCCCTGCATACCAAGGTGGGCTGGCTGTGTAGGAGAGGAAAGGTTGCTTCACTTAGTTTATCATATTTGTGACTTACTCCTTTGTACTCTGAGAGGCTGTGGAGGCAGATAAGTCAGAAGCCAGTATGCGGTCATGCACTGGAAGCATGCCACTGGATGAAGATAATGCTGACCAGACAACCTTATCTCACTCCATGCAATTCCAGGGAGAATGGAGAAGACCAAAGCTGTTTATATGTCTGGCTTGCTAGATTTCAGGTAAGCAAGAGACTAGGCCTTTGTTCAAAACTAGAACCATGTGCCTCTCTTGACGCTTTTAGATACCACAATTTGCTTTGGCTGGATGTTTCTAGCCTGTTTGCATAGGAGAGGTCCAAAGTAGTGGTGATGCATTTCACAAAATTGGCTCTTGCACAAATGGCTTTTACCGAGTTCACAACACCAAGACCCAAACACAATCTCCAGTCAAAGTCCACAAAAATATGTACATTTCCAAAATGCACACAACCTCACTTTAATCAATGGCAGAAAAAATGAGTACATTTCAAAAGTATGCACAACGGATGCATGTATTTGAGAAAATACACCCCGAACTATGCATGGATATTTGTGCAAAAGGGGGAAAAGCAAAGCTTGCAATCTGATATGGGCATAACCCGGAACAAGCTTTGAGGTGGAAATCAGAGAACCTTGACAAGCTCAAGGTTTGGTGGTTCACACATCAGCAAACCTTGCAGGTTCTCTGATCAGGGTTCTCTCCCTCTAACATGTGCACGCACACACACACAAAGCCTATTATTTGCATTCAAAGGAAAACTTTTTTTTCTTTTCTTTTCTTTTTTCTTTTTTGGTGTGAACGGGAGCTTTTCTTCCAATGCAAATAGCAGGTGTGCCCCACCCCAATCCAGATCAGGGCAGCAGTGAAGGGTCAATGCCCCAAGGCCCCAATCCAGATCGAGGGCCCCACATCTGCTATTTACTTTTAAAGAGTCATTCATGTATTTGCCACTTGTACAGCTTGTCAAATTTGCCCCTGAAATGAACTCCAGCCACATTTTGTAGTTCCTATTTGGTTAATACCACTGAAGGATTTCAATACCACTGTTTCGATAAGACGAGCAAAGGTTCTCAGGTATGTTCCACACATCTCTAGGGTTGCCACAGCACTCCCTCAAAACCAAAATTCTGGATGAATTGGGCTGCTAGGGTAAAACATCCAAGGGATTTCAAGGGAAGCCTCAATACCATTGTTTAGTAATCATGATCCATGATGCTTCTCAGAGGTATTCCACACATCAAAATGTTGCCTTTATACTGAGTCGACCATTGGTCCATCTAGCTCAGTATTATCTAAACCAGGGGAGGGCAACTTTTGGCCTGAGAGCCTAATTCAGCCCATGGAGCATTGGGTACCCTCCCCTGGGCCCAGCCCATGACTTCCCCAATCCTTACCACCTGGCCTGGAGATTTGGGGAAGAGGCAGGGGAGACCTCTGATTGGAGATAACACAGGGATTCCCCACACAACTTGGGCAGGACTTTCAAGAGCTGATCCAGCAGACTCCAGTGAAGTTTCTTCCTGCACCGCTCATGTTTCTTTCAGTGGAAGCTGATGAGTCCGGTGTTGGCAGGGCTGTGAATCTGCTCTGGGTTTCAGTCACAACTCTAAAGGAGCAATCCAAGGTGATGGGTCTTGTCCCAAAATAGGCTCAGCACCCTGGATAGTACCGTTAGAGTCCTGACTGGTTCTGACTAAAACCTAGAGCAGATTCATCTCCCCACCAACATCACAGCCGCCAGCCTCCACTGGTTTCATTAGCAGAAAATGCTTGCAGGCTTTAGCATAGTAGAGTTGGAAGGGGCCTACAAGGCCATCGAGTCCAACCCCCTGCTCAATGCAGGAATCCACCCTAAAGCATCCCTGACAGATGGCTGTCCAGCTGCCTCTTGAATGCCTCTGGTGTGGGAGAGCCCACAACCTCCCTAGGTAACTGGTTCCATTGTCGTACTGCTCTAACAGGAAGTTTTCCCTGATGTCCAGCCAGGATCTGGCTTCCTGTAACTTGAGCCCATTATTCCGTGTCCTGCACTCTGGGAGGATCAAGAAGAGATCCCAGCCCTCCTCTGTGTGACAACCTTTTAAGTATTTGAAGAGTGCTCTCATGTCTCCTCTCAGTCTTCTCTTCTCCAGGCTAAACATGCCCAGTTCTTTCAGTCTCTCCTCATAGGGCTGAGAGGACAAGACTTTATTCTGTTATATGTATCCTCAACAACTCTGCTTTAGGCCAGCTGCCATATGTGCGGGGCCCTCCCACAGACTTCCTGTGACACTTCCTGTTCCCTTACTGAATCCTGAATCCAGTACTCCTGATAAAGCCCGTGTCCCAGCTGACCCACAAGCAGCGTGGGAATAATCCTTCAAGGGCCGGCCAAGTCTTTTCCCCTGTCACTCACACCACAAATGGGACGTGAGCAACACAGGAAGGACGTGTCCAAGTGAATTCCAGCCCTTCCGTTGGAGGGTTTTCGTCACAGCTCAGAGCCGCACCAGAAAAGGGCTACAGTTCAGCAGCAGAGCAAATGCTCTGCATACAGAAGGTCACGGTTTCAATCTCCAACATTTCCAAGTCAGGCTGGGAAAGATTCTTGCCTGAAGCCCCTGGAGAGCCACCACCACTGCAGGCCCTGCATTAAGAGCTTTGCAAGGGATGAGAAGATGGCAGGAAGAACAGGTACCTGAAGGTTGGGCTGCACCGTTAAGGAGACAAATAATTAACTTGGAAATACATCAGTTTAGTTACTAACACTTGTATGAAGCCGGAATCGGATTACCAAGGTTTAAGACACATTGTACTGTTTTTCACTAGAAGTAATGGTTTTCTTTAAAAAACAAACAGAACACTACAGGAAGCTAAATCCACAGGAAATGCTTTGATAGATGACCTATATTTCCATTCTGTTCATGATAACTGTATGAAGCAGGTGGTGAGTTTTTAATTTTTAAAATTTTGAAATTAACCAACACTTAATCCAGTTCTCTCTCTCCCTCTCTCTCTTTCCCTCTCTCTCTCTCTCTCTCTCTCTCTCATTGACTGCAGACAATGCTGGCAAGCTGTGGTCATTCCAAGAACAGGAAATGACAAAACTGAATGACATTAGTGGTAGGAGACTAGCATCACCACAGCCATCTGCCAGACTCCTCCTGGCTTTCCATTTGCAATCATTTTGTAAACCTTGTTCATTGCTTTTCCCTATCACCTTGAATTTCCTGGGGTTCTTTCATACATTTTCAACATATAGCACGAGCAGGAAAATCACAGCTATTTTCTTCTCTCTGTTTTTTTGCATCAAAATGCACTTGTTTGTTTCAGTCATAGGACAGCTGCACTAATAACATCTGTGTTGACATCCTTAGTGAGGGAGGAACACAGCTGGACGGTGCCATTCCAAATGGCTTGTACCATTTTGCTGGACACGGCTGAGGAGCTGGAGCCAATGGTAGCACTGAAAGATGCTGTGTCATGTGAGCTGTAATCCGGTGGGAAAAACAGGAGTTGTGTTAAACGGCTACTCAGAGTAATTGAGAAAGTAGTTTGGGCTAGGAAATGATAATATTTGTCATAAAATCACAGTGCACATGCAATAGTTGTTAAAATGACGATTACATGCAGCCTAGATCAACCCACTTATATGCAGCCTATAGATCAACCCACTTCTGCATTAAGAAAACCTACATTCTGTACTCGAAATAAATTGTTTTTATAACTCAGATATAAACTTTTCTTCTTTAAGCACCCAATATTCCAAGGCTATACACTCAGCTAATATGTAACAATGTCGTTCTACTTACAATCAATCAAATATATGCATATTTCATGCAATTAATCCCAATATATGCAAATAACCTTATTTTGCATCAATATTTGACTCGCAGACCAGTTTCTCCAAGCAACACAAGCTCCAGAGTCCCTTTAATCTTCAATTTGGGGATCATCAGATGGGGGAAATCGTGTTTCCGTACCGTCGCTTTGCCTCCTGCTTCTGTCCCACAATATGGATGAGCAACTTCCTGTTTCTTAACACAGGGAAGAAAGCCATGACCATGTGGCCCATTCAGTGCACTTTATCACACAGCTTCTCATGCACACAGCAGGAAATGTCAGCAAGTTTCGATGTAGCCAGAAAAAGTCAGATTTTTTGGTTAGTATTTTGGGACGGAAAAAAGAGCAGAAGGAGCGGGATACGCACGGGAGGAGTGCTGCATCGTCAAAACGTCCCACGAAGAACCGTGAGTGGCCAGTCGCAAGGATGTGATAAAACATTCATCGGAAGAAGCCCTTTGTCTTGTCCTACCATGTAGAACGGGTTGGCAACTGGAGTGGAGCAAATGTTTGCAAATTCAAAATATGAGGACTCTCCTGGATTTCAAACCTGGAGTAACAAGCACATTTGTTTTTAAACTTTAAATCATTGACATCTGTTGATCTGTGTTCTTATGGGAGATGGGGGGAGTTCAGTTTGGGGGGCGGGTGGACTTAAACTTTTGGTGAAATTGCTACAAATCTGACGACAATCCTTCTGCTCCAGGATAAAACTTAAAATTGTTTTTGTAACTCATTTTACAGCTTGTGCAAAATGCAGCGGCCAGATTGATAACTGGAACCAGAAGGTTCGAACATATAAGACCGATTCTGGCCCGCTTGCATTAGCTGCCTATACATTCCCAAGCCCAATTCAAGATGCTGGTTTTAACATATAAAACCTTATATGGCTTGGGACCACAATACCTGATGGAACGCCTCTCCCAACATGAACCTACCCATACACTATGCTCAACATCTAAGGTCCTCCTCTGAGTGCCTACTCTGAGGGAAGCTCCGAGGATGGCAACAAAGGAGAGGGCCTTCTCAGTGGTGGCCCCTCAATTATGGAAAGATCTCCCCAATGAGGCTCACCTGGCGCCAACATTGTTTAGTGCTAGGTCAAGACTTTTCTCTTCTCCCAGGCACTGAACAACATATGCTGAGTTTTTAACTGACCCCAGAATAGCTGTTTTAAATGGATATTGCTATTTTTATGCTTTAAAATTTTTGTATATTTGTTTTTAATGTTCATTGTTTTTAACTTTTGTAAACCGCCCAGAGAGCTTCTTTTTTTATTATTAAATTTTTTATTTTTAACAAAGGAAAAATAAAACATAGTACATAAACACAAAATTACATTTGTATCATATATTCAAGCTTAATCTATTAAACATAATCATACTCAACATAAAAGTGCACCCCCACCTCGGGATCTCATTCCTGTTTCCAAAAACTCATAGCTTCTTCTGTTGGTGGTTTCCCGCTTCCCTTAGAAAACACAAATACTAGGAACTTTTTTCAGATTCCCTCAAAATCATTCATTTTTACTATACCTCTTTTCACTTTAATATTACATGTCAATTTAGCATTAATAGCAATATCCCACACTTCTTTATACCATTCTTCAATACAATAATCACCTTGAATCTTCCAGTTCCTAGCTACGATTAATCTTGCAGCTGTCAGCAGATTCGTTATCAGTTCCTTAATTTCTTTACTACATTTAAGATCTTCTTGCAGTGAGAGTAATGCAATTCTTGGTGTATCTTCTATTTTCATTCCAAAAATCTGCTCAATCTCGAAGAACACCATCTTCCACAACTTTTGCAGCCACATATGTAAGTACGTTCCTTTTTCACCACAACTCCTCCAACAATCTGCTGAATACTGATTATTGATCTTGTTTAATCTAACCGGAGTTAGGTACCACCTCCATAAAATTTTATAATAATTCTCCTTTATTCTTACTGACATATTTCTCAACACTCTCTGTCTCCATAGTTCTTCCCAACTCTGCTGTCCTATCTGTATCTTCAAATCTGTCTCCAAAACCGATTTTCCTACACTATCCAGCAATCCTTTCTCAGTTAATATATTGTATAATTGACTCATTAAACCTTTTGTCTCTATATTTTGTCCCTTATCAATTTCTTTTTTATCAATCAATTTCTCAGACTTCGTCATCTCTCTACACTCTCCATTTTCTCTTACCCAATTTTTAGTCCATTGTTCCATTTGCCCATAATCTAACCAAGTTAATTTTTTATCTTTTAAAACCTCTTCCATCTTCTCTCTTGTATTCATCCCTCTTAACCATTCTCTTAATTTCATTTTATTTTTCTCCATTAGAACTTTACTTAATCTATTCTTTAAATCTTCAGGAAAATTCTTTAACATTATCACCGGTGTTAAAGGGGAGCTGCTTGGAAGCAACTCCTTTTTATATTTATTCCAAAGTTCCCAATGGAACTTCAAGAACTGATTACCTAAATCATCAAGCCATTTTCTTTTCCCTCTTTCCTTAAAAAATACATTTTGCAATTTTAATTCAATCTTACTTGTACTTTTTTCCTCCATCCAATCTAAGTCACCTACACCTAAAATTGCTTCAACAATATTAGGGATGTGCTCCACTTCTAATCGGACCGGAGAAGCAGTAGCGGAGCGGGGGGCTTCACCTGCCCTTAAGGCGGAGGCGAAGAGGATTGGGGGGCCGGCGGAGCGTGGCGAAGAGGATTGAGGTGAAGGCGGATCCTTCGCCTCGATCCGGAGCTCCGCCGGAAAGGTAAGTGGGGTTTACCGGGCCCTGCCGCTGTCGCCCATGCGGCGACGGCAGCAGGGCCCGGTAACGCCCCCCGCCCTCCTCTCCCTTACCTGCCTCCGTCTGCGGTCCATCAGCATCTCCAATTGAGCCCGTGGTTCCAGCAGGAAGTCTGGGCCGCACTTGCGGCCCAGACTTCCTGGTGGAACCACGGGCTCAATTGAAGACGGCGACGGACCACGGACGGAGGCAGGTAAGGCCCCCCTCCTCCTTACCAGGCTCTGCCGCCGTCGCCGCATGGGCGGCGATGGCAGCAGGGCCCGGTAACCCCCCCTATGGGGGGGGACCGGAGCTCCGATCCGGAGCTCCGAGCGGAGCGGAGTGGGCACAGGCGGAGTGGTGGCGGGGCGGAGAGGGCCGATCCGAAAATGGCGGATCTTAAAGTGAAGCAGAGTGGGAGGTCCATGCACACCCCTAAACAATATGTCTTAAAATATTTGCTACATAGTAAGAACTAATGTTTGGGAGTCCCAGTCCTCCCTTTCTTTGGCTTAAATACCATTTACTTTTATTAATCCTAGATTTCTTCTTTGCGTTACAATAATTATTTATAATATTCTGCCAACTTTTTAACTCTATATCTGAAATTCTTATTGGTAGCATCCTAAAAACAAAATTAATCTTAGGTAAAATCTTCATCTTTATTAATGCTATTCTTCCAAACCATGAAAGGTTTAGTCTTTTATATTTTTTCAATTTTTCTAATATCTCTTTTTTCAAACCACTTAAATTCTCATTTTCTAAATCTTCTAAATTTTTGTAATCCTAATTCCTAAATATCTAATTTTTTCTTTAATTTTCAATTCTGTAACATTCCCTTCCCACTGCTTTTCCTCCTTTTTAGTATAGTTAAATAACATCAATTCCGATTTTGCCCAATTTATTCTTAACCCAGTAACTACTTCAAATTCTTTCAACTGTTGTTTAATTCTTTCCATCTTACCTATAGGATCTTTAATAGTTATCAAAGTATCATCTGCAAACATATTCAATTTTATTTTATTACTACTACCTATCCCCTCTATCTCCCCATCATCTCTTATTGCATTTGCCAATAATTCCATAACCAATACAAACAGGACAGGCGAGAGTGGGCAGCCTTGTCTTGTCCCTCTGGCTAGTCGTATCTTATCCGTAACTCCATCATTTACTACCACTACGGCTGTGTTTTGGGAGTATAACTGCTCTATTATAGCTTTAAATTTATTTCCAAATCCCATTTTATTTAGAACCATCTTTAATGCTTGCCAACTCACACAATCGAAAGCCTTAAAAATGTCCAACGCTAAGATACCCGCTTTAATCTTTGACTTTTTTATCCCCTGAATTACATTCAAAACTCTACCCACTAAAGTGTACATCTGTCTTCCTGCTATAAAACCACATTGGTCCTCCCCTACATACTTAGCTATAAATTTATTTAATCTTTTAGCCAGAATAGTTGAAAAAAAATTTGCATCTTGATTTATTAACGAAATCGGTCTATATGAGTCAGGGAGAGTCAAATCCTTATCCGGCTTCAGGATTAAAATTATTATCGAATGCTTCCATGATTCTGGAATCCTCTCCCCTTCCAATATAGCATTATATAATTTCAATAACTTTGGCACTATTAATGGTTTAAAAATTTTATACAACTCTGGTCCTAGACCATCTGCCCCAGGTGCTTTCCCCACTTTCAGCTGGTCTATAACCTCCTCTATTTCACTTTGTAATATAATTTTATCCATTACTTCCTTATGCTCTCTTTCTAATCCCTTCTTCAAGTATTTGTCCACATACACTTCCATCCGCCCAGAGAGCTTCTGAGTGCGATATATCGTCAGAATTTATGGATTTATTTATTTTATTTTTACCCCCCTCCTAGTGTGCCCCAAGTATCTTCAGACCATCTTCTAGATCCATGGGTCTGGGGTAGCAGTACTCACTGTTGCTTTTCTATGGGCACCCGTATCGGTTCTTCATCCTTTGCCTCCAGGTCTCTTGGCATTCTTTGGCTTTTCTTTAATGTAGGAGGGCTGTCTGTTGCCAGGCCTGCAGGAAGGGAAGAGATGGGGGATTGATGTGATGGCTACTGATGTCATAAATTATTTATTTATTTATTTATTTATTGCATTTTTATACCGCCCAATAGCTAAAGCTCCCTGGCCAGTTCATAAAAACTAAAACCAAAGTATAAAAGAAACAGTATAAAAACATGATATAAAATACATGTTAAAAAGTGATTAAAAACATACCACACATGATTAAAACATCTTTAAAACATCCTTAAAACTTTCTAAAATTTCACTGGATAGGCCTGCCAGAATAGATCAGTCTTTATTGCTTTTTTAAACTCTAAAAGACTGTCAAGTTGACGAATCTCCTCCGGCAGGCCATTCCACAATCTGGGGGCAGCAGAAGAAAAGATCCTCTGGGTAACAGTTGTTAATCTAGTTTTTGCTAGCTGAAGTAGATTCTTCCCAGAGGACCTGAGTGTGCGGGACAGATTGTATGGGAGAAGGCGATCCTGCAGGTAGCTTGGACCCAAACCATGTAGGGCTTTAAAGGTAATAACCAACACTTTGTACTTTGCCCAGAAATGATGGAATTGATATTTTACACACACACACACACACACACACACACACACACACACACACTTTAAACTTCAGCACATTTCCAAAATGTAAAAGCTAACCTGAAAATCTGAATTTTGGAATCTAAATTTGCCATCGAAGTTCATATATATTAGGGGTGTGCACGGACCCCCCGCTCCGCCCCGCGGGCCGATTCCGTGGAATATGTGTCCGGTTGCCGCGGCTCGCGCTATTCCTCATGTGGAGCCAGGAGGCACGCACAGGGCACAGTGCTCCTGAGGAGCACTGCACCCATCAGAGGTAGGGTGGGGGGAGCAGGGAAAATAATTAAAATTTAAAAAACACTTACCTTTTGCACACGAGCGTTCATGCGCTGCTGCTCCTTTATTTTTTTTAAAAAATGGCGGGTGTGACACTTCTTCTGAGGTCATCGTGCGTCACGTGTAAATGGAGGATGGATCTCACATTAAACACAACAGACTAATTTGTTTCCAAAGTTCCTCTCCTGTCTTTGCTAGCCAAAAGGAAAGAGTGACAGACAAGGGTATAGACATGTGGGCCATCGGCGTATTCTTTCTGCTTAGTTCTGCTACTTCACTTTGTGTTACTACTCAGATATCCCTGATCTTTGTTTGACTACCAGGTTTTCTGGACTATGCATCTCAGGCTCATCCTTTATAGAGAATGCCAGTTTGAACAAAACCTATTTCAGTTCCATTGGGATTAGAGAAGCCATAAAACTGTATCATTATCATAATCCTGTTGCATTATTGAACACCCAAGTAGGTGCTGAGAGAATACACAGGCATATTTGTGGAATGACCTTTCTAAAGCATGTCTTGACCTTCCAGATAACTACATAGCGAATACTAAACAAGCCCTTATAGTTTTATGGGTGGCTGCTGCTGGGTTTGGTGACTCAGTCCTTCCTGCCTCTGTTGGAGATATCTTGAACCACCTCTTCTAAGTAGAAAAACGCAACATTTAGTTTGAGGAATTGATTAAAAACTGTTGGGTTGACAAAGAAGGTGCTGTGATTAACTGATCAACGGACTTAAAAAGAAAAGTTATTTTGAATACAAGTTGGATAAATTTCTGGAGGAGAAGGCTATCAATGGCTACTAGTCCTGATGACTATGTGCTCCATCAGTTGCTGGGGAACATGGGTGGGAGGGTGCTGTTGCATCTGTGGGATCATCTACACCAAGCAGGATATTCCACTATGAAAGCGGTATGAAGTGGTATATAAAAGGCAGGAGCCACACTACTGCTTTATAGTGGTACTGAAGTGCACTGACAACTACTGGGGCCCGTGACACATCTACACCAAGCAGGATATAACACTATGAAAGTGGAATGAAAGCAGTATATGGTTTGTGTCAATGGTCCCCAACAGTTGTCAGTGCACTTCAGTCCTGCTAAAAAGCAGTAGTGTGGCTCCTGCCTTTTATATACCACTTTCATTCAGCTTTCATAGAGCTACATCCTGTTTGGTGTAGGTGAGCCCTGTGTCTTGCTTGTGGGTTCCTGGTCAACAGCTGGTTGGCCACTGTGTGAACAGAGTGCTGGGTTAGATGGCCCTTTAGTCCGATCTAGCATAGTTCTTATGTTCTTTATTTAAAACATACACACACATTGCAGATAGCAAATGCCATTTTAAAAGAGGCATCCCCTACTGTTTCAAAGAGAGACAGGAGAGGCCTCTTCTGACATATTTATTTTTATTTATTTATTTATTACACTTGTATACCGCCCCTATAGCCAGAGCTCTCTGGGCGGTTTACAGAAATGGCATGCTCTTGTCATCTAAAAGCAAAGAAAGTAATGCTTTATTTCTTAAGAACTATTGATTTTTAATTTGCAGATATATGCAGGGGTAATTGTTTGATGGATTAATGAACTAAAATGTCTTTGAATAGAGACAGACTTAAGGCCGGATCTACACTACTGCTTTAAAGCGCTTTATAACAGCTTTGACACCTGTATATGGAGTGTATCCTGGGCCCCAAGAGTTGTCAAAACTGTTATAAAGCACTTTAAAGTGCTTTAAAGCAGTACTGTAGATCCTGCCCTAATGTAAACTCCTTTGTAGCTACCTAACAAAAAATAATTAAGCTCTAATGGCACAATCCTATGCAGGTTTAGACAGGAAAAAAGCCCTACAACTCTAGGAGTTTTAGGAGTTTTAGGAGTTTTTCCTGTTTAAACCTGCATAGGAGTGTGCCCTAAGTGAATTAAACTTAGCTCCTTTAAAACAAATGCAAAATTGATGGGGCACGGGTTCCAAATAATTGGGAATGAGCGAGTCCATCTATTGTGATTTGATTGATTACCAAGCTTCCTTCATTCATTTTCCCCCCTTCAGACTTCTCCAAGTTTTTCACATTTGAGGGAAAGAGATTCTAAAGATATTTCAGAATAAGTACAACATGTTCCCCAACTGTATTTTGACAGCTGTCAGGTTCATGAAAATGACATTCAAGTGGCATTAATTAGGTGAAACTTAAACATGCAAATTAGTAAAAATGTGCCTCTTCCCAATCGTTCCTGTAAATTCCTAGTGTGTTCCTCACTAGCGAACAAATTGCCCACCTGGGTTCAGAGACCATTCCTCCCTCTATTTCTGATGTTCAGAGGTGAGTACTTATATAGCCAAAACAGCAGCATCCACACACCAAGTTTTGGGAGGCTTGGGGAAACCCCAAGGTTTGAAAAAAGTACCAAAAAAGAAAAAAGAAAAACCTTTTTAAGCTGGGGGGGGGGGGAAACCCAAACAGCAGAATGAAACCTGAACATGCTCAGTGACCACAGAATGGTAAATGTGTTTTTGGTGGGGTGAACTGGAAAACTGGGTAGGAAGGGAAATGGAGTAGCTTAAAAGAAGGCATGGCTGATTGGCTAGAATATTGAGTAGTAGCAGGTGTGCTATAGATCCTATTTGTCAGCATTGTCTTTCACAAGAGATGGGAGATAGTGTGGTGTAGTGGTTAGAACGTTGGACTAGGACATGGAGGATCTGGGTTCTAGTCACCACTCAGCTGTGTAACTCACTGGGTGACTTTGAACTAGTCACTGACCTACCTCACAGGGTTGTCATAAGGCTAAAATGGAGAGAAGGAGAATCATTTAAGACTCCTTTCATTCCTACCGAGAGAGAAAAAAATGGGAGATAAATTAGGGTGACCATATGGAAAGGAGGACAGCAGGTGTCATTTGTATGCATGCAGCACCTGATGAAATTCCTTCTTAATCACAACAGTTAACTGCCCAGAGAGCTCTGGCTATTGGGCAGTATAGAAATGTAATAAATAAATAAATAAATATTAAAGCTGCAGGAGCCCTGCCCTCTTGACTAGTTACAAAATTATACGCGCTGATTCCATTTTCTGTACAGTTGTTAAAGATACAGGAGCCCTGTCCTTCTTTCCATATGACCACCCTAGTAATAAAATCAATCATTCAATTAATTAAAATCCACTTTCCAAAATTCGTATTTTAAATGTGTTCCCTTTTAAATAATAGTGCATGAAAATACATGAGGCTATACTCACAGAAATAAAAGTTTTATTACCTTTCATTTACTTACTTATTTATGTATTTATTTATTAAAGCACAAGACAACTGAACCACAGACCATATTGTGACCATATTGTATCAAATAGCTTCATTTCCCATGTTTGTCATATATGACTTTTTTCTTAAATAGTTGGCTTACATCATGTATAAATGGTGTCCTCTGTTATGTATATGTGGATATCGTCTTCCAGTTAACAAGAGGCATATGCCATCTGCTTGCTTGAGGAATTAGTTTTCTGGCTGTTGCTCAAGAAACCACTTGATACTGACCCCCTCGTCAATTACTAGCTCAAATCCAATCTTCCCTTTTTGGAGTAAGAATGTAAACTGACAATTGCCTCTCTTCTTCAGGCACACTAGGACAGCTGCAGAGCTCTGGAACCATGTGGGCATGTTACTAAGATCTGGATATGAATCATTTCTTCTTCCTCATTCCCTATCTGTACTGTGACACATAAACTAGACTAGGGCCTTAGCTAGACCAGGCTATATCCCAGGGCAAACCCCAGGATCCCCTGTGCGTCATCTGGATCTCCCGTGCCCTGGTTTTTCCGCGGTCCCGAGACCACAGAGCATGTGGCCCGTTTCCATGGGTTTACTTGGTTCCACACGATTATTCTCAGGAGCGCTGTGCCCATCGGGGGTAGGGTGGGGGGGCGGGGAAAGTAGTTATATTTTTTAAAAAAAACCTTACCTTTGCGCACGAGCATTCGTGCTCTGTCCCCTTTAAAAAATTTAAAAATGGCAGGTGTGACGCCTCTCTTCCTGAGGTCGTCGCACCTTACATGTAAATGAGGGGGAGATCTCACGTTAATCGCAACGCGAGGTCTCCCCTCCTCTCCCCCGGACTTTCAGGAAGGTCTTGCTAAGGCCTAAGTGACCCAGTTTGCATGATCAAATAAGCCACTCGGGCTTGTTTTAATCACCATTTCCTTAATTACCTGTGTGGGCATGGCTTGTCATGTCATCTGGAGCTGGGAAGCACGGCTTGTTCGAGGAGGAAAAAGCTCTCAAATAACCCTACAACATACCATGGGTTATTTGAGGGTTGTTTCCCCTTAATCAAGCCATGCCATCCAGGTTTGAACAACATAACAAGCGAGTAAGTAGGAAAATGATGAACGGCACATGTCACTGGGCTGGTTTGATCATGCAAACCAGCCCTTTAGCTAGATAATGTTACATGCAGGGCATAATAGTTTTATGGGGTTGGGGGCTTAGAAATCATGCGTATTACTTCATTTGTGAAACACACAACTAAAATTACCCTTTTCCCTGCTGCCACCATTCCATGCTTCACAACTGCTACTTCATTTCTGATATATTAGAGCAAAGCAAACAAAATAAACTGTTTGCCAACCCTGATTTTCTTTTTAAAGAAAGAAATACTTTGCGCATGTGCAGTTTTGCATGCCTTTCAACCATAGCACCACCTTGACTGTAGAAATAAAATGAAGTTTGCTTCTGCTGCCCCCAGTGCTGAACACATTCACTTGGGAATAAGCACCATTTTGTTGTGCAGAAAGATAATATATATTTTAAATTAAATGAAATGAGGCTCTGGAACCATGTACATGCCCAGCCACCATTCCCCTTTGCTATTATATTTAAAAAAGAAGACAAAAGGATGCTGCAGTTACCAGCGTCTCTCCTGGTGGGCCCAAGCTTGTCCGTGCTGAACCAGGTGTTGACACTGGGCCTATTTGCCAGTGGCCTCACTCTGCTGCTGTCTGGTCATTCGAAGAACCCTATGGCTGCGGCCCCTTCATTTCCACCCCACTGTCCAGCTCTACTTGCACCACTGACTGGACTGGCAGATTTTGTCAGCAAAGAGAGCTAGAGGTTGTCTCATGGCAAGCAAAATTCTTAGGGTGGCTAGGGGGGGATCTACACTACTACTTTAAAGTGCTTTAAAGCGCTTTATAACAGTTTTGACAACTGTTTGGGCCCAGGACACACTGCATATACAGTTTTCAAAACGTTTTCAAAGTGCTTTAAAGCGCTTTAAAAGCAGTAGTGTAGATCCCCCTAGGTGTCCTCTTTTACAGAGGGCAGTCCTCTATTTGAAGAGCTGCCAGAGGACTGCCCTTTATTTGAGCTGTTGTCTATCAACATCAGCCTGAACAGGCAGGCACACAGGTCACAGGCTACCACAGTAGGATGACATGTAACATATATTATTTACAATATGCTAGGGAAAGTGGAAGGCAAAAGGAAGAGGGGCCGACCAAGGGCAAGATGGATGGATGATATTCTGGAGGTGACAGACTTGACCTTGGGGGAGCTCTGGCGTGGGCTGGTCCATGAAGTCGCGAAGAGTCGGAAATGACTGAACGAATAAACAACAAAACACATTAATTAGCATATACAGATGTTATGCAAACCACTGTCTTTGTCCTCTTTTTTCCCTTTTTCTTTTGGAGACCGCTTTACACTGGAAGCAGAAGTCATGTTCTTTTCTGCTTTTCCTGCATCTCAGAGCTAGGCCAGACACGACAGGTCAGCCATATTTGTTTTATCATGTTCCCTCTCCTCCTATTTACATCTAAAATGTGAGGGGGAGAGTCTGCCTTCCTTCCCACCTCTTACAATAAAAGAAGCACTTGAGAGAGGGAAGCTGAACCTTCCTGCTTCCTCATGCTCCATAGCTCCACACTGGTTTTATCCCCAGCCTTGCACACTCTCATTTTACTTACAGTATGGAAGAAAATATGCATGTTACTAGTAGTGTAGTGGAGGCAGACCTTGGCGGGATGCAGCTCCAGCACTTTTTGATTTGCAGGGATGCTGACATCCTCTGCCACCCCCTCAGAAACACGCCTTTCCCTCTTTGCTTAGCTGCATTTCTCAGAATAGCTGGAGGGGAAATGAATTTTCCAGCAACAATATATTAGGGGCATGCACGGACCCCCCGCTCCGCCCCGCGGGCCGATCCAAAAATTTTGGATCGGCCCGCTCCGCGCCGCTCCGCCCATACTCCACTCCTCTTTGCCGCAGAGCTCCGGCTCCGAATCGGAGCTCCGCAGTGGAGAGGAGTGGTGCCAGGTAAGGCCGGGACAGGAGGGCAGGGGGGTTTACCGGGCCCTGCCACCGTCGCCGCCCGTGCAGCGACGGCGGCAGAGCCCGGTAAAGGACCAAGGGGGAGGGGGGCCTTACCTGCGGCCCAGACTTCCTGGTTGAACCGCAGGCTCAATTGAAGAAGCCGACAGACCGCAGACGGAGGCAGGTAAGGGAGAGGAGGGCGGGGGGGTTACTGGGCCCTGCTGCCATCGCTGCCCGTGTGGCGACGGCGGCAGAGCCCGGTAAGGGACCAAGGGGGAGGGGGGCCTTACCTGCCTCCATCTGTGGTCTGTCGGCTTCTTCAATTGAGCCCGTGGTTCAGCCAGGAAGTCTGGGCCGCAAGTGCGGCCTAGACTTCCTGGTTGAACCGCGGGCTCAATTGAAGACACCGACGGACCGTGGTCGGAGGCAAGTAAGGGAGAGGAGGGGGGTTTACCGGGCCCTGCCACTGTCGCCGCATGGGCAACAGCGACAGCGGCAGGGCCCAGTAAACCCCACTTACCTTTCCGGCGGAGCTCTGGATCGAGGCGAAGGATCCGCCTTCACCTCGATCCTCTTCGCCACGCTCCACCGGCCCCCCAATCCTCTTCACCTCCGCCTTAAGGGGAGGCGAAGCACCCCGCTCCGCTTCTAATTCGCCGGTCCGATTAGAAGCGGAGCACATCCCTACAATATATTATATTGTTCCCTGTTGAAATACAAAATACTGAACAGGCAAAGAAGACCCCTAAGCTTTACAAAAGATCTGTTCCTGGAGGAGATGAAAATTGCTGGACTTGGTTGGTTGATATGGATCCACACAGCTGCCTGTGTGGACTTTCCGTGGGGTGTGGCTATGGAGACTGTTATGATGAGCACCTGCACTTTAAAATTTACCACTACACCACTGCCTGTCCTGATGGAGCACAGAAAGATAAGGTGTGCCCATAACTCTCTCTCTGTGTGTGGGTTTTAGGATGTTTTAACAATGTAGATTATGTTTTAATTCAGTTTTATATATTTTATATTTACTGTTATTCCCCGCCTCGATCAAAATGGAGAGGCGGATAAGAAATAATATTTATTATTATTTAAAACATAAAAAAGAACAGAACCTATCTGGCCCAGCACTCTGTTCCCACAGTGGCCAACCAGCTGTCTGTGGGAAGCCCACAAACAGGACATGAGGCCAATAGCATTCTTCTGCTCATGAACCCTAGCAACTGGCATATAGAGAGATACTCTGATACTGGAGGTAGCATGTAGTCATCATGAGTAATAGCCATTGGTAGCTTTATCTTCCATTAAGTTGTCTAATCCTTTAACACCATCCAAGCTGATGACTATCACTATATCCATACTTTAATTATGTTGGGCTTATGGATCTCCCACCATTTAGAGACATTGTTCCTTGGACTTCTCTCCCCTCTGGAAAGTGGGGAACATGTAACAATGCCACAGGCACGGCTTTCTCTCTTTCAAACTCCTATTGCCTGGGACCCAGCTGCTTCACTGTTGGCAACTGCAGGAGAAATAGTTTGGGGGGAGTTAATAGTGGTACACTGACAATAAAGCCCTAAACGGCTTGGGACCTCGATACTTGAGAGCGCGCCTCTCCTTACATATGCCTTCCCAAGACCTTAGATCTGTTGGAGGAGCCCTTCTCCGCATCCCACCAATGAAACACATACGCTATGTTGGGACAAGGGAGAGGGCTTTCTCTGTGGTGGCACCCCGACTGTGGAATGCCCTCCCCTTGGAGGCCCGATTGGCGCCAACAGTGACTGCATTTCGACGCCAGGTAAAAACACGACTTTTTAACAAAGCCTTTGATGGTTAAACTCACTGGCACATTGTTTTAACTGTTTTAACTGCTTTTACTGCGGTAAAGCAGCAGTTTCTGCAGCTGAAACTCTCCCCATGGCCTGAGTTCGATCTCAGCGGAAGCTGGTTTCAGGCAGCCGGCTCGGGTCGACTCAGCCTTTTTTTACCCGAGGTCGGTAAAATGAGTACCCAGTTAGCTGGGGGAAAGGTAATAATGGCCGGGGAAGGCAACGGCAAACTACCCCGCTATAAGGCCTGCCAAGAAAATGTCAGCAAAAGCTGGCGCCCCTCCAAGAGTCAGTAATGACTCGGTGCTTGCACGAGAGGTTCCTTTCCTTTAACTTGGATCATGGTTTGTTTTTAACTGTGCATATTTATTGTTTTATACTGTATGTTTTTATCTGTTCACCGCTCTGAGATCTTAATGATATAGGGTGGGATATAAATGTTTTAAATAAATAAATAAATAAAATAAATAAATAATGGCACCAATGCAGAACCAGTGGCAGCCATGAATGCTAGCAATAGGGGAGATTTTAATTACGTATAACAAATTTTGTACCTGTCTTTACATCTTTTGGGTCAGGGCAAGCTATATCAATTCATTTAATCAGATAAGATGATAGTTTGTTTTTACTTTGGATCAATTAATAGGCTCAGATGATGAGCTTTTGTCCTTTTCAGACTTGTGTGTTAAATATAATTTGCCTGCTATGTTGCAACTGCAACACCTGCTGCAGTCTAGGTTTGGTCCAGCTGCTTTTACAGCTTCAGAGCCTCCAGCACTGTTAGAAATACTTATAACAGCTGAACTGACATGTAGATCCATGACCCATATGCTACTAAATATATAGTATAAATATATAAATATATGCTACTAAAATATACAGTAGCAGTAAGTAATATGATGCCCATAGTTTAAGACTGGATTGGAATAGAGAATTGGAGTGCCCTGTTTTGCCTATCCAATGGACGGTTGCCCTAGCATCTCTATCTGAAGCTTCAATGGATCTCAGGTTACATCTTATTCAGCAAAAAAATAGAGAAATGTTTCAGGTTTATTGGACTCCACAACACCTTTTTAATAAGGGTTTGTTTAACTTGTACAATTGTTGGAGATGCAATGCATCTAATGCTTCTTTAACTCATATGTTTTGGCAATGCCCCATAGTTGCCGTTTGGGGTGGAGGTAATAATAAGGATGAATGTTGTACTGAAACAATCTATAATATGGAACAATGTCCATATCCTCCTAAATTACCTACCAACTTCTTGGAAGTTAACACCTGGTCAGCGCAGATGGATCTTCAGAGCCCTTATGACAGCCAAAAGACTCATACTATCACATTGGAAGGAGAAATCCACACCTCCCATAATGCAATGAATCGAGGTCCTAATAACATTATCAACTTTGGAACAGGTGTTATATAGATGCAACCTGCAAGTGGATAAATATATGGATATCTGGTCTGCTTTACTTGAAACCTTTGTATAACTCTCTCCCCTTTTTTCTATTTTTTTTTAATGAACGGTTCCCATGATGGAAAATGACGATAATCCTATATACGTAATGTGTGGTATTTTGTTTGTTTTTCCCCTGTTTTCACGATGTATTTCCTGTTCTATTTTGTTGATTTTCACAATAAAATAATAAAATAAAAAATAAAATCAGTTTCCCATTAATCAGTCACATTGTCATTTAGTTAAAAAAAGAGAGAAACGCACAGGTTGCATTTCCTCATTGCACTCTTTCCATCTTGGTTTGCTCTGCCGCTAAGCACCTTGGGCCAAGAATAGTGGGGCTTAATAAGAAATCTGCTCAGGTCCAAAGGTGACCTCTAGCTATTAAGTGAACATACAAACACACCAAATTGGAGCAGGGCTGATCTTCCGTTTCAAAAAAAAGTAAAGGGAAAAAAGAGGGTTTTATAAGGCATCCCAAACAAGACTGTATTGATGGTAAAACCTCGATGTGGCCAAGGTTTACCGAGCAAATCTAAGCTGAGATGACTTAAAGAATAAATCATGAGCCGCTGGCTTGCATGGCTTATCTCTATACTTCTGGAGAGCTATTTTGCTGTTAACTCCTTCTCTTGGTTCAGCTGAACTGCAGTCCGTCACAAGCATCTCTCTGAAAGGAATGGAATCTCTCTCACAAAACCACAGGCCATTGTTTAAAAATGGTTCTGACATTTTCCTCTGGGGATTTCAGGTGACAAGGCTCCAATGGGCCTAAAACAGGGCAGCAACGCCTCTTTCAGCCCAGAGGGCCATGTTACCTTGCAGAGATGTACTTGGGCATGACATTCCAATGTTGGGCAGGGCTGATGGAAAAAAGGGGCAGGGCTGAAAGAAAAGGGGCAGGGCCAGAGGAAAAAAGGGTGGAGCCAAAATAACTGTATTTGAGCTTCAAGCTCTTACTCCCAATAACTAAGGGCTCATCTCCACCAAGCCAGATATTCCAATATGAAAGCAGTATATAAAAGGCAGGAGCCACACCAAGCAGGATATAGCAGCATGAAAGCGGCATATGGTATGTGTCAATGGGCCCCAACAATTGTCAGTGCACTTCAGTACCACTATAAAGCAGTAGTGTGGTTCCTGCCTTTTATATACCGCTTTCATAGTGGAATATCCTGCTTGGTGTAGATGAGCCCTAAGCCTTCAGAGAGCCGTTTAAATAAATGTACTAAATAAATTAACCTTTTAATTTGGGGAAGAAATTACCCAAGAGCTGGCTAAACCTCAAATGATTGGCAGTCGGAGGAAATAAAGTGGGGCCAGGGGAAAATGGTGTGGCCATGGCTGTTGGGGGGAGGTTTGCAGGGCGCGTTTCCCTGGACAGATGGTTAAAAACAGAATTTCCCGCTGGACCCAGGTTTGGCTGCCTGTTTTCTGGACCTGTCCGGGACAAGCCGGATGTATGGTCACCTTACATGTAGGCAACACCAGAAGGCCAGACTGAGACCTTCAGAGGTCTGGATTTGGCCCCTGGGCATGAAGTTCTGCACCTGAGGTTTGAAAGACTCAGGTAGCAGGTGGTTGGGAAAGACTTCTTCTTGAGGCTACTCAGACTAGATGGATCAATGGCCGGACTTGGTCCAAGACAGCTTCCTCTGTTTCCTTATGTTGAAGGACTAGGAGGACTCTGCATTGGCCCCACACCTTTGGAGAAAGCTCCCATAGGAGACCTGCCATGCTCCATCATTGCAGGTTTTTAAGAAGGCCTTGAGAACGTATCATTTTACTGTGGCCTTCTCATGATATCACTACTGTTGTTGCCATTGCTGTTGCTTTTATTGTTATTTTATTGTGTTTATTTTTTTATTGCTTTTAACATATTAACTGTTTTTATGGATTTAATTGTTGTAAGCCACATTGCAAAGGCTTCTGACCTGAAAGGCAGCCAATAAATGTTTTAAATAAATAAATGAATAAATAAATCCAAATTGGGTAGAACTTTGCCTGTTCCTAAAGTCTCCGTTCTGCCTGACATGTGATTCCTGGTTTCAGACTCCTGGCTCTTACTCCTGGCTCTCACTAACATGGGATATACTGGCAGCAGCTTGGTTCTGAACAGGAAATCAGACGTCCAGACTGAGGAGCAGGGACAGGCTCTAGAACCTACTAGGACAGTGGCCTGTTAATGGTATCCTAGGTTGCATGACCAGGCCTCTGAGATTGCAAGTCAATCTCCAGCTCCCCCTGCTGTCCAGTTCCTATGGTGGCACATTGGAGACCTGGATTGATGTACCATGAACAGGCTTCGTCCATTTTCTTCTGCTGCCCCTTATGCCTGGAACACTCTTCCAGAACATTTGAGAACTACAAGTTCAACCACAGCTTTTAAAGCTCAGCTAAAAACTTTTCTTTTTCCTAAAGCTTTTAAAACTTGATTTTGTTCTGACTTTATACTGTTAGTTTTACCCTACCCAGTGCCTGTTTGCATTCTCTTCCCCTCCTTATTGTTTTATTATGGTTTTATTAGAATGTAAGCCTATGTGGCAGGGTCTTGCTATTTACTGTTTTACTCTGTACAGCACCATGTACATTGATGGTGCTATATAAATTATTATTATTATTATTAATAATAATAATAATAATAATGATGATGTTGAGGACCAGGCATCTGACTACCTGCCAGAGCCCCACAGCACCTTACGGAGTCTCCATTGGATTCTGTCTTGCTTTCTCTTCTGTTTTAGATGGGATCATGCCATGAGGTGGAGCGACATATCCAACTCTGTAGCTTTTTTCCCAACACCTAGTTCCCTCCAGATGTGTTAGACTACAACTCCCATCACACCTGACCATTGGCCATACCAGCAGGGTGATGGGAGATGTGATCCAAAACATCTGGAGGGCACCAGGCTGGGCAAGGCTGATATAGTCCAATGGAAGGTGGTAACCCTAATTGTGACCCCAAGGCACTGTGCATGTCACAATGCTGCAGACGTGCACATAAGTACATAAGAAGAGCCCAGGTGGACCAGACCAAGCAAGACCAATGGTTCACCTGGTCCAGCATTCTGTTCACACAATGGCCATCCAGCTGTCAATTGGGAACCCTCAAGCAGGACATGAATGCAACAGCGCCCTCCCACCCATGTTCCTTAGCAACTGGTGCACATAGGCTTACTGCTTCTGACACTGGAGGTAGCCCATAGGCATCAGGACTAGTAGCCACTGATAACCTTCTCTAGGAGTTTATCTAACCCCCTTTTAAAGCCATCCTAATTGGTGACCATCACTATGTCTTGTGGTAGCAAATTCCATAGTTTAACTATGTGCAGGGTGAAGGAGTACTTCCTTTTCTCTGCCCTGAATTTCCCACCAGTCTTTGCGTAATGACCCTGAGTAGTAGTATTATGAAAGAAGGACAAAAAAAAAGTCTCCCTATCCACACTGTGTCACAAAGGCATAGGATGTAGATTTGGGGCATAGCATTCATTTGTGCGTGTATCTTTTCTTTGTTTGTATTTTAAAAGGAAGTTTCTATCCCTTACGGGCATGAAAATAGTCTAAAGACTATGTGAGCAGTGATTGCAGAAATCTTAGAAGCCAGAGGAATGGCTGAGTAGGGGTGGGATGCCAATGCCTTGCTTCACTTCTTGTCTCTTTTCACGACTAGCAACAGTGGAAAACATTATGCAAAATTAAATTCTGCACATTTGCTCGAGTTGCATAACTTGCATATCTCAGAATTCACCTGTTCTTGGCAGGGAATGCAGTTGTTTTTCCACACTAGATGGAGCAGACCTGAATTGTTCCTCTCCAGTTTTCCATGTTAGTTTCTTCACTACAAACTGTAGGATTCTTCATTGGCATAGGAAGATGCAGTGTGTGTATATAGTGTAATTATCTAGTTTAATTGCTAGGTGGCGCTGGACCTAGTTGTATTTGGGTGGAGTCAGAAGTTTCTTGTTACTGCTCTGCTCTTGCTTAAAACAGACAATAGGGATGGTTTGCAAGTCCCAGGGGCAATCCTTTGGTTTTTCCTAGGTGGTTAATCATAAAAGCGTAAATGATGAGGGCATGGCTCACACGCTCTTCTTGTCCCTTCAATTCCTGGGTTTTTTAACCCAGGAATTGTCACCGTGACATGTGAACATGGTCGACAAAGTTCTTGTCAAGCTTCCTGCCTGGTGTGTTCTCTAGGGTAACCATATGAAAAGGAGGACAGGGCTCCTGTATCTTTAATGGTTGCATAGAAAAGGAAATTTCAGCAGGTGTCATTTGTATATATGGAGAACCTGCTGAAATTCCCTCTTCATCACAACAGTTAAAGCTGCAGGAGCTATACTAGAGTGACCAGATTTAAAACAGGGCAGGGCACCTGCAGCTTAAACTGGTGTGATGAAGAGGAAATTTCACCAGGTTCTCCATATATGAGCCTCGTGTGGCGCAGAGTGGTAAATGGCAGTTACTGCAGGCCGTACTCCCCACGGCCTGAGTTCGATCCCAGCGGAAGCTGGTTCTCAGGCAGCTGGCTCAGGTCGACTCAGCCTTCCATCCTTCCAAGGCCGGTAAAATGAGTACCCAGCTAGCTGGGGGAAAGGTAACCCAAGACTGGGGAAGGCAATGGCAAACCACCCCGTTACAAAGTCTTCCAAGAAAACGTCAGCAAAAGCAGGCTTCCCTCTAGGAGTTAGCAATGACTCAAGTGCTTGCACGAGAGGTTCCTTTCCTTTCTCCATATATACAAAGGACACTTGCTGAAATTCCCTTTTCAATACAACTGTTAAAGATACAGGAGCCCTGTCCTCCTTTTCATATGGTCACCCTAGTGTCCTCCATGCCTTCCACGCTATGCAGAGAGCTATTCAAAGTAGCGCCTGATTTTAGTAAAACAACTCTGGCACAAACAGAAGTGTAAAGCAAATCCAGCCTTCCTGGAGTCCTAAACTGGTCATCTAGGGTTCCCCAGAAGGGAGGCCATACCCTACCCCTATCCTTTACTAGACCCCTGAATGTTTAGTGGTTCCCAGCGTTGTGCAGTATTTTCCCCTTCTAAAAGGTTGGAATGTCTCTCCTAAGGTTGTAACTAGTTGTAACTCATAATGATCTCCTCATACTGCAGGTGGGGGGTGGGCCTCCTGAGGCTTAGGGAGAGTGGCTTGCCTAAGGCCATTTAGTGAGTTCATGGCAGAAGCAAGATTTGAACCAGTGGTTCCCTGCTTTGTAGATCAGTCATTTAGGGTGCAACCCTATGCATGTTCAGACAGAAAAATATTCTTACATCTCCCAGTGTTCCCCAGCTAGCATAGCAGGCTGCAGAATGCTGGAAGCTGCAGGACTTTTTCCTGTCTAAACATGTATAGGATTGTGCTCTTAGCCACTATGCTGCAATGGCTATTCTGGCACAAATGGGGGACTTTCCTCTAGCAGCAGGGAAGGCAAGGGGTACATTGCCCATTTCATGCTTGCTGCAATCTTGACAATTATCATCATCACCACCATCAGATGTTATCTGACTGTTTTAAAGCCTGTTCTTTAAATGCAAAGATACATTTTAGGTTGGATCTACCTTGGCCCTTAGATGAGAGATGGGGGGCAGGGAGGGAGGGGGAACATCTTTAACTGGAATTTCCACTATTCCCAAACTTTGTAGGACTTTTCCCCAGACCACCCAAAAGCATTAGAAACAATTCTTCAAGCCTTGAAATCTTGTACATTCTTGCCAATAGAAGCCAGAATTGATTTAAAGTTTATAGTTTGAATACATGTACAAAAATGGCCAAATTTAAATAGAGGAGAGAGATGCGGGGAGCTGACTGAACACTGTCAACTGCAAATGGCAAAGACATTTAAGTGACCTGCTTTACCCATGATTAAAGAGTTTTTACAAATTAGCCTCATTTTGGGGCAGTGTCTGTGTGGTGGTGGTGGTGAGATGGTGGTTACCACACACAATGTGAGTAATATTCAGATAAAATCCTGGAAAGCTGCCGTCTTCCTTTTTAGCAGGGTGAGTAAAAGACAAATTTCAGAATGTTTCTCAGAAAAAAAAAAGTTTTCTGAGAAATTTTGGCTCAGCTTTAGTGTCAACCTCTAACAGGGAGGAGAGAAGTTAAGTCCTGCTGTGGCCCTCCAGATGTTTGGGCCTGTAACTCCAATTATCCCTCACCATTGGCTATGTTGGCTAGGGCTGGTAGGAGCTGTAGGCCAAACATTTGAAGAGCCACAAGTAGTTGTCCGTCCTTGGCCCAAAATGCTCTGTAATTCCGGAAAAGCCCGGCTGTAGAGAAATCTCCTCAATGAAAGGAAAGGTACCTTCTTGAATACTATTTTACCTGACAAAACCAGACCTGTGTGGCAGGTTTGACCACATTAATAAGTTCATCCTTTCCTTGTTACAATCACAAAATCACAGGACTGAGCTGGACTTTCGGCAGATCAAACAATCAACCCCAAATCTCATTACAATACGTTTAAAATCCTTCATATGCTATTTTATTTTTGTAGTTGTAAGTTGCCTTGTATTTGCCTTTTAGGGAAAGGTTGGGTATCAGTTGTGTGTGTTTTTACAAACAAAATAGAAGTGTGAAAGTAGAAGTTAATGCCTTTTAAGATTAGTGTTGCTGGTGAATTGCTTTGTTGTTGTTGGCATTTTACTATTTAATGATGTTATTTAATTATTTTATTTATTTATTTATTTATTATATTTATATATCGACCCAAAGCCGAAGCTCTCGGGGTGGTTTACAAAAGTTAAAAACAATAAACGTTAAAAAGTATACAAAACAGTTGTATAATTAATAAAAAGAACAGTATAAAAACAACAGTATCCATTTAAAAACAACAGTTCTGTAAGTGTTTATGTATCTGCCGAGGAGTGGATTGTTACTGCTACTTATGCCGTAACTCGACTTGGTCAAAATCCTGTGTCAAAACCCTTTCTGACTGATACAAATCAGTCTGCAGAGCTTAGATGCCACCAGAGAGCTTTAAAAGAGGCCCAGGGCCTATTTTCTGAGTCAGACCTGAAGGGTTCATTAGGAATTACTGGAGCAAATACATTCAGTGCAATTTAATGAGGGAAAAGGCCATTCACAGTTAGGGACTGCAACTTTATACCGTTCTTGCTTCTCCTTCCTCATTCCACATGGCATGTGTCTCTCCCTCCCCCACACCTCCCAAAATATACGATGGCTCTTCTTCTTTTATTATTTTTTTCCATGCAGGCATATTTTACAAGACTCCAGCCCTGGAAATGGTTGCGTTACTGAATAGCTCAGCTCTTTTTGTTGCAGTCAGAACTAAAATAGAGGCTGTAATCCTAAGCAGACTCATTTGGAAATAAGTGCTGGTGATGACCTCTTCTTCCCAAGGGATTGTCCCCAGTGCTAAGTATTTATAAGATCAGGGAGACCAGGCAGGGAGTGGGAGAAAGTACAACCGAATTCAACTACTGAACTGCTCAGTGTTTCACAATCAAAATAACTGTGATGTGCTGACACCAGAAGGCTGCACTGATGGCACTGGGTTGCTGCCGCTTTTAGGAAAACCCCGCACTTTCGCTGCTGCGGAGTGGCGGAAGGGAATCCTGAGGCAGGAGGCAACGCGGGCTTTCCTGCAGCTATGTGGCTCGTGGGCCAACCCTCTGTCTTCAGGGCTTCCAGCAACCAATCAGAGGTTGCCATCTGCCTGGGAATACCTCTGCCTCAGGCCATAGCTAGACCTAAGGTTTATCCCTGGATCGTCTTGGGGTCAAACCTGTTCATCTAGGTGACACACAGGGGATCCAGTGCTCAGGCAGGGGCGAACCCCGGATGACCCCAGGATAAACCTTAGGTCTAGCTGTGGCCTATATGTCCGAGTGAGGATAAACAGCAGAAGAGATCAAGGCCACAGCTACACCTAAGGTTTATCCTGGGATCATCTAGGGTTCACCCCTGCCTGAGCACTGGATCCCCTGTGTGTCACCTAGATGAACAGGTTTGACCCCTGGACGATCCAGGGATAAACCTTAGGTCTAGCTATGGCCGTAGTTACCTTGCTCCAGCATAAAAAGTCAGGGAAAGCCCTGAATTATTATTATTATTATTATTATTATTATTATTATTATTATTACCCGCCTCTCTCTCTGGATCGAGGTGGGAAACAACACCAAATACAATATAATACATAAAATTAGTTAAAAGAGCATATAAAACCAATACAGTATTAAAATAACAATCACAGCATCTTAAAATTCTTAGGTTTAAAATTCATCTGGGTAGGCCTGCTGGAAGAGACTCGTCTTTACGGCTGTCTTAAGCTCAGAGAGAGCTTTAAGCTGACGAATCTCCTCCGGCAGGCCATTCCACAGTCTGGGGGCGGCATTTCTCAACGGTGGTGTAAAAACTCCACTGTGGAGTTCTAAAACCACCATTGAGAAACGTGTTGTCTGAACTGAGCATCATCATTATCATCATCATCATCATCATCATCAACAGCGACAGCAACAACAAGGGAGCAACTCGCCCAGTGCCCCTGCAAACCAGGTGGCACCTTTGAGCTGACTTTGCTCTCTTTACCACCTTCCCTGTGAGCTTCACAGTGTTCCTCTGAGATTCACTCAAAAATTACCTGAGTTCTTCTTTGATTTGGTTTTGCTTTGTTTTTAAAACACAAGCAGAAGATCACAATTAGCCACCTTGAGCGCCATTTTGTTGGTGGAAAGGTGGGGTCTAAACCAAATAAATAAGCAAACTTCTCCGGTTTCTACGAACTATTCCAAAGCAAGGAGAATTGAAAGAAAGGCCAGCAGCCACGCTGCAGTAGAAGCTGAAGCACCTCTCCCAGGAGAAATACCCACTCCTTTATTGAAGTTCACCTCTCCTTTCCACTTATTTATTTATTACGTTTTATATTGCTTAATAGCCAAAGCTCTCTGGGCAGTTCACAATGATTAGAAACCATAAAATACAAGATGTTAAAGTACAATATAAACATTTAAAACTGCAGTATAAAATAAATAATAATAATTATAATAATAACTAAAGAGAAGCTAGCAGCAATGTGAAGATTTAAAATACCATACCAGATTTAAAACAGAAACAGAAAAACTAAAATGGTGGGCAACTTATGACTCTCCAGTTCTCATCAGCCCTAAGCCAGCACAGACAATGGTGAGAGATCATGAGAACTGTAGGCCAAAAAATCTAGAGGTCCACAAGTTGCCCAACTCTGCTTTTAAGCCATGAAGCACCAAAACAGCTTCACACCATGCACAGTCTCTGCAGGCCTTTTTTCACCTCCATACAGGGGCAGAAAAAGAGCTTCATCCCACGTACCCATTTCCCTCGAATTATCCCCATAGCATAAAGCTGTTGTTGTTGTTGTTGTTGCTAGCTAAATCATACCCCGGGTGGCGGCGCTCCTAAGATCCTTTGCATCCCAGGAAAAGGGTTTAAGGGGGAGAAATGTAAAAAAAAATCATTAAAAAATCAATGGATGACCCAATCCAATTCAAATTTGGTATGCTTAAAGCCCTCCTTAATATCTATTACTGTGCCAATTTTGATGTCTTTATCTTTAAAACTTTTGCAGTTGTAAGTATTTGTTTAATTTGTACTTTAAACACATTAAATCATCCTCCTGCACCCCCAGTGGCCGCTCGGAGAACAACAAAAGATTTGCTCGTAAAGGGGTAGTAAAATACGTCCGTTCTTTTGGTTAAGAAGCACAATTAAGGCAGGATGCATGGGAGTGCGTCACGGTCAAAGTAGATTATAAGCTGGAAAACTTCGGAGTAATTTGCACGCAATTTGCAGTGATTGCACAGTATAACGCTGATGAGATGAAGCTAAAAGACATTTTGGGAGCCAAATCTGAGAGTGCGGGAAGGCCAACTATGCTCCATGGAGAAGCTGCCAGGACTGGTTTCCTCTAACCGCCATCAGAATAGGGTTCTTTCCCCAACCCCAGTAGAAGCTAATGAAGCTCCTGCTTCACTCCATTAGATTGCAAAGAATCCATAAGAACAAAATCAGAAGGTGGGGAAGGAAAGAGGCCACTGAGACAGGAACCTGGCCCAAGCAGCCAAGGCAGAGGCTGGAGCAAGCGGATCAAGGGCATAGCTATTGCCAGGCCAAAGCTCGAACTTCAGAGTAGGGCTGTGCTCCACTTTGCTTCGCTTCAGAGAAGCAATAGCGGAGCGGCCTGATCCGCCTCTGACAAAGGCGGAGACGGATCAGGTCGGGGGGCTGCAGATCGAGGCGAAGCGGTTCGCCTCGATTTGGAGCACCAGACGCAGGTAAGTGAGGGGGAGGGGGACTCACCTGGCGCTGGCACCGGCACTGCAGTCTGTGCAGTGACGGTGATGGAGCGAGGTAAAGGGGCAGGGAGGAAGGGGGCTTACCTGTGCCATCGCAGGTTTCAATTGAGGCCCTGGCTTCAAGCAGGAAGAGGCCGCAGACTTTTCTTCTGGCTTGAAGCTGGGGCAATTGAAGCCTGCGACAGACACAGGTAAGGGGGGTGGGGGGGAGTTGGACTTACCTGGCTCTGCCGCCACCGCCACCCATGCGGCAACGGCGGCAGAGCCAAGTAAGGGGGCAGGGGGAGGGGGGCTTACCTGCCTCCATCGCAGTCCGTCATGGGCTTCAACTGAGGGCCAGGCCTCAAAGCAGAAGCAGGCCACAGCCTGCTTTCCCTTTGAGGACTGGCCCTCAGTTGAAGCCCGAGAGAGAGGCAGGTAAGGGGGTGGGGGGGAGTTTCGCTTACCTGGCTCTGCAGTCCACGCGGCAACAGTAGCAGAGCCAGGTAAGGGGGCAGGGGGGGCTTACCTGTGTTTGTCGTGGTCCATTGTGGGCTTCAATTGAGGCCCCAGCTTCAAGCCGGAAGAGGCCAAGCCCTCCTCTTCCAGCTTCAAGCCAGGGCCTCATCTGAAGAGCGTGACGGACACAGGTAAGGGGGGGGAGTTGGGCTTATTGGCCCCCATTTTGTCTCCCCTTCCCCACATACCTGCCTCCGCCATCTGCCACGGAGGCAAGTAAGTAGGGAAGGGGGGGGGCAAAATCCCGATCTGCCCCTCCGGATCTCACTCCACAGAGTGGAGCGGGGGATGGGCGGACCGGCCCAAAGCGGTTCAGGCCCGATCCAGAAGTTCCGGATCGGACCATGAAGCAGTTCGGCGGGGGAGGGGGGGTCCGTGCACAGCCCTACTTCAGAGCACAAGTGATGTCTTGCTCAAACTGACCAGCCAGCTCTGAAGGCTTTTCTAGTATTGGTTGAGCAGGGATTGGCCTGTGGGGGTCAGCTGACCATCACTGCCACAACCTAGTGGCACCCTTGCATTACAAACAGAAAGTGTATCACCAAAAGAAAAAAGAAAAGAAAAGAGGGTGGCAATTTGCATTTGCTGATTTATATCTACAGATGCAAATTTAGAAATAATGACTAGGATTTAAATAGAAATACAGTTATATCTCACCATAGTGTAGACGACAGTGACAAGGTGACCTGTGGGCCTGCCTGTTCAGTATGTTGTTCAGGTGTTAACTGTGGACGGGCAACTGTTCTTACGCTTCATTTTCTTTAGATTGGAATTGGGCTGGACAGCCCTTCAAATAGAGGACGGTCCTCTGTAAAAGAAGACACACGGCCACCTCTATTCTAGCCTACGTTGACACAAAAACTCAGGGAGGTCTATTCTGAACTGCAGATTGAACCATCACAATCACCCAAAATTTGATCCCCTTTTCTATGAAGCTCTGTCACTGCACATTTCCTTAGCAGGGACCAAAAGTTATTACCTTCACAATAAAAAAAAATATTTAAATGCCATTAAAAAGTTTCAGCTCTATCATAATTCTCCGTAATGGCAGAAATTTCAGGCCCGGACCCTCAGTCCTGAAATTACATTTTCAAATAACCCTGTGCTTTAAGTCTCAAATTACCTAATTACCATATTTATTGGCAGATTCTGTTTTCTAATCCCTGATGACTTTGTCAGATATATTTATGTCTTCTTGCTTTTACTGTTATTCAAGGAAGACATACAAAACCCAGGAAGGGTGATTGATTCTGGAACTGGGAAGGGGCATGCAGGATCCTGAGGTTGGAGAGTGCTAACTTTACGGATTGACGACACTCTGCAAATGAATCCCAAAAATAATTGCAAGCATTACCAGTGTTAAATGTAATATGATAGTTAAATGTAGAAATCAGCCTGAAACATGAAATAATCCTGTCTTGATTCTAATGTCCATCTTTTTTTAGAAATTGAAATATGGCCACACCAAGACCTGATTTCTTTACTGGATTATTTAATGGAACCAGCCTTGCCTAAATATAAGCAAGGAAGCTCACAAATGTTAAAGCAATACAATTGCCATAAATAGCAACAATCTAAAAACAAAATGAAGAATGGTTAAAATCTGGAGCAGTACATCCTTAAAACCAGGTCTTTAAAAGATCTAATGAAGTAAACATGTCTTTTGCTCCTCCCCTGGAAAGCACAGAGCTCAGAAGGCCGTTCCAAATTGTTGGTGCCACAGCCAAAAAGGCCCTGTTCCTGGTACCCATCTGCCACACATAATACAGTGTGGGACCCAGAAATGAGCCCCCTGAAGAAGAATGATTCCATAGACAGAGTCATTTGGGAGGCAATACTTAAAGTCCTCCGATCCCAAGCCGTTTAGGAGATTGAAATCCACAACTACCACCTTGAATTGAACTTGGAAGCAAGTAGGTAGCCTGTGCAGCTGGTAAAGGATTGTATGAATTTGATCTTGATTTGACACTTGGCTCCAGTCAAAATCTAGGCAGCCACATTTTAGATCAATGGAAGCTTCTCACTTGTCTCCAAGGGCAGCCCCACATACAGTGTAGTGTAGTTATCTAGCTTAGAAGTGACTAGAGCATGAATGACTGAGGCCAGATCCATTTATTGATATAGGAAAGGGTGCAAAAATTTCTAGGCAATTCTGAAAAAGGCACTCCAGGCCAAGAGCAGGACCAGATTCAGAAATATCCCCAAGTTGCAAATTCATTTTTTCCCCTGGACTGTACCACTTCTGATTCAAATAGGGAGAAGCTGCATGTTTGATTGCTCCCCTATGAAAAACTCCTTGCATACAGAAAGTTTGGAATTTGGAATGGAGTTCAGCTTAGCCTTCTCACTGATGTGCTAGTTTTCTATATGCGAGGAGAGGAGTAATTTATTTTTTTATTTCATGACACAACATTCAAACATGCAACCCTTCCCACACACATAGCCTAAAGGGGCACAATCCTATGAGTCTTTTGCAAGTATAAACTTGCCCTGTGACTACTGGGCTTCATTATAAATTTCCAGTGATTCACACTGGCAAGTGAAAGAAGAGAATCCAGCTCTTTTTATTCATGATAGGAAAATGCATTATTTATTGTTTCTAGACCTGGATTAAACCATGCCTGCACTGCTCAGATTGATCATTGTTTCTGAATCCCTGAACTATAAAATATTCAGGAATAAATCAAAACTTCCTCCAGAGATTGATGGGGGATTTTCTTTCCCCCCTTTTTTTATCCTGCGTTATTAAATGGAAATGGTGATGTGTCTCAGAGGGTTGATATACCTAGGACTAATTAGTAAGAAGCCCGAAGGCATAATCAAATTCACTCTGGTCCAGTAACTAACAAATAGAGCAGGGCCTACTGCAGCCAGCTGGAAAGAACTGGGGTTGTTTTATATGGAAAATTCAGTTTCATCAAAATGAGCAGTGTTCATGGGACATTACATACCACAATCTCCCCTTCATATAAATGCATTTCGCCTGTGCATACTTGACAAACCTCAACCATTTTACAATTTTAGGAGGGGCTTTTTTGAGAGAAAAGTCAGAGAAAAAAGTTACTTTGCTACACTCAAAGATCAAGCAAGTAAAGATGTACCAAAATAGAAGTCCTCTAGACAAAGCTGATCGGGTCACCCAAATAAAAATAACAATGATGGCTGTTTGGTCATAAGTAAAATCCCAAATCCATATTAGTATGATACCTTTATTCGGCCAACTAAAAGGTGATAAAAAGGCAAGCTTTCAAGATCTCCAGAAATCTTCATCAGGCAAGATGCTACACAAAGCAGGCTGGGGCCTAATTTTGTTAAAGTCTTGCCTGTTGAAGAGATCTGGAGAACTCTTAATCTTGCATGTTTTTGTGAACTTTGAGTTAGTATAATAAAGGTGTTATACTAATATGGGTTTTGTAGGGTGACCATATGAAAAGGAGGACATGGCTCCTGTATCTTTAACAGTTGTATTGAAAAAGGAATTTCAGCAGGTGTCATTTGTATATATGGAGAACCTGGTGAAATTTCCTCTTCGGGGGGGATCTACATTACTGCTTTAAAGCGCTTTAAAGCACTTTATAACCGTTTTGACAACTGTTGGGGCCCAGGACACACTGCATATACAGGTTTCAAAATGTTTTCAAAGTGCTTTAAAGCACTTTAAAAGCAGTAGTGTAGATCCCCCCCTAATCACCACAGTTAAAGCTGCAGGTGCCCTGCCCTCTTTTAAATCTGGTCACTCTAGTATCGCTCCTGCAGCTTTAACTGTTGTGATGAAGAGAGAATTTCACCAGGTTCTCCATATATACAAATGACACCTGCTGAAATTTCTTTGTCTATACAACTGTTAAAGATACAGGAGCCCTGTCCTCCTTTTCATATGGTCACTCTAGGTTTTGTAATTATAATTTTAAAAAAGAGTGAGTCTCTTTTATTCCCTTGCTATGCCTATTGTGGTAATGTGTATTTCACCGCACAAGTAATTGGAGAATTTTTTCTTCTTGTTGTTACATGTATGGTTTGCATTTTGTTTATGCTCTGGAGCTAGTCAGCACAACACCACCATCCTAGTTTACATTCAGGTTACATCATTTCAAGCCAGGAGAACAGATGGGAAGACTCTTCATCTATGAATGTCTCAGGTTGCAATCCTTTACTCCAGAAGTGGACAGTTTTGGGCTCTTCAGATGTTTTGGCCTTCAATTCCCATGGGCCCAAACTAGCGTAGCCAATGGTGAAGGACCATGGGAGTTGTAGGACCATAAGTTGCTCACACCAGAACGTTTACACATTTAAGCGACAGGGAGGCTTGCAAGGGTGAAGCTTATTCTCTGATGCCCCACCCTCTCTTACCTCAGGGAGAGAAATGTGGCATTCAAAGAAGCCATGGGATTGCATCATTAAACATTAGGTTAGGTGGAACAGTCTTCTCCAAATTCTCCACACTCCTTGCAGGTGGTGGAATTAGGGAAAGGGATTTTGCCAAGTACTCTCTTGTGAAGAGGCAGAATTCTCCAACACTTGGGGCATTCCAAAAAGGACATTTTCAGAAAATTCTCTTTTGAGAAACATCGTCTCAGGCCTTAGCGAGATGGGGCTTTATCCTGGGGCAATCCCCGAGATCGTCCCTGTGCATTCACATGATGCACAGGGGATCCCGGGATCAGGGAGGAATGATCCCTCCCTTGCCCCAGAATATGGCCCGACACTTTAGGCCTGGTTTTTCCACAGTCTCGGGCTGATCCCAAGATGGCGGAAAGTGTGGGCGGGTGTTGAGGTTTGTCCCGGCTCCTTGCGGTTACTCGCGAGGAGCTGGGACCCACTCACGGGGCGTAGAGCTCCTCAGGAGCTTTGCTCCCATTGGGGATGGGGTGGCGGGACTGGGGATTTTTTTAAAAAAAAAAACCACTTACCTATTATTATTATTATTATTATTATTATTATTATTATTTATTTATATAGCACCATCAGTGTACATGGTGCTGTACAGAGTAAAACAGTAAATAGCAAGACCCTGCCGCATAGGCCCACAATCTAACAAAATCATAGTAAAACAACAAGGAGGGGAAGAGAATGCAAACAGGCACAGGGCAGGGCAAGCAGGCACAGGGTAGGGTAAAACTAACAGTAGAAAGTAACAGTAGAAGTCTGCACAACATCAAGTTTTAAAAGCTCCAGGAAAAAGAAAAGTCTTTAGCTGAGCCCCAAAAGCTGCGGTTGAACCTGGAGCTCTCAAATGCTCTGGAAGAGCGCTCCAGGCGCAAGGGGCAGCAGAAGAGAACGGACGAAGCCGAGCAAGGGAAGTAGAGGCCCCCGGGCAGGCGAGAAACATGGCACCAGAGGAGCGAAGAGCACGAGCAGGGCAACAGTGTGAGATGAGAGAGGAGAGACAGGAAGGAGCTAGACTGTGAAAAGCCCCGAAGGTCAGCAGGAGAAGTCCACACTGGACTCTGAAGTGAATTGGAAGCCAATGAAGAGACCCCAGAAGCGGAGTAACACGGTCGGAGCGGCGAGCCAAGAAGATGATCTCCGCGGCAGAGTGGTGAACAGAAACCAACGGACTGATGTGAGAAGAAGGAAGGCCAGAGAGAAGAAGGTTGCAGTAGTCCAACCGTGAAACAACCAGTGCATGAACAAGCACCCTGGCAGAAGAGACAGACAAAAATGATCGAATCCTGGCAATTTTGCACAGGAACACTCGTGCGCTCCTTCCTCTTTAAAAAAAATGGCGAGCGCAACGTCTTCTCCCTCTGAGGTCATCGCGCGCCACGTGTAAACAGAGGGGGAGATCTCGCAATAAAAATATTATTTATTTATTTATTTATTTATTACATTACTATACCGCCCAATAGCCGGAGCTCTCTGGGCGGTTCACAAAAATTAAAACATGTTGGTTGTTTTATTATGGTTTTAATTTTTGTGAACCGCCCAGAGAGCTTCGGCTATTGGGCGGTATAAAAATATAATAAATAAAATAAAATAAATAAATAAAAACATTCAAAGTATAAAACAACAGTATAAAACCATAATATAAAATACAATATAAAAGCTCAACCAAATAAAAACAGCAGCAATGCAAAATTACAAATTTAAAACACCAAGTTAAAATTCATTTATAGACTGTTAAAATGCTGGGAGAATAAAAAGGTCTTCACCTGGCATCTAAAAGCATATAATGTAGGTGCCAAGCGAACTTCCCTAGGGAGCTCATTCCATAGCTGGGGTGCCACAGCAGAGAAGGCCCTGCTGTAAATATCGCGAGATCTTCCCCCCTGTCGTGCTAGACTGGTAGGTCTAGCTGAGGCCTCAGTCAATATTGAATCAAACAATACTGTTAGAGGAAACAATAGGTCAAGACAGGATGACTAGAAAGAGTAGGGGCCATTCCTATTGCTTTCATCAACAATATTAAAACTGAACTCACCCTCAAATTCTCCATCCTATGCATAGGTGGTGAAATGATATGGGGGGGGGGGTGTCATTTCACCAACTAAGAACTCTGTGGATGAAACTCTCTGGTAGTTTAGGCCAGGGGTGGAAAAAGTGTAGGCTGCCAGCAATCCAGCGATCCATTTTAAATATATATATATATATATATATATATATATATATATATATATATATAATTTAAAATATCTCTTGGCTGAATCCCTCCCAACGTGGGATTACAGCAATAACCCTCCAGACGCTTCGGCATCTGCTGATGTCAAAAAAATCGCTGCAGCACTGCCTGGGGTTTCCCGTGTTAGTGTCACTGTTAGCAAGGGAATCCCCCCTGCTTTTCTGAGATCAGAGATAAGGAAGGCATTACTTTGCTAGCACTGGCTATGCAAGCAAGGGAAACCCTTCCCTTATCACCGATATCTGATGAGAAATTGGAAATAGTGGAAGGGTTTCTCTTGCTAATACTAGTAAGGAAATCCATAGGCTTTTCACCAGTACCACTACTACTGTGCACGCATTTGTCTGCGTTTGTCGTCATCGTCTGGGTGCTGCTTGCTTTTTGGCCTTGGAGCCAAAAGGGTTGTGCACCCCTGGTTTAGATGGAGTCCCAAAAAGAAAGAGAAAATTCTCAGAAAAAGAATTGGAGCCCGTTGCTTTCTGAGAAAGTTTGGGCCAGCTCTCATTCCAACTAATTCATGCGTTTGTGCCTGAGTTTGTAAAATTGAAAAGTCTCTCTCTGCTTTTGATATAAATATGTATGCAGTACAATTTTCTCATTTTAAAAGAAAAAGAAAGATATAACCTGCTTTTTGTTTTGATTTCTTGCTTTCTGCAACCTGAATGATCGAGTGGCTCAGGATCCCCGTTCCAGTACCAACAAAGTACAATTCCCTCGCGATGGGAGCACTTGCTCTGATTGGCTGCTTTCAGGCCGCCCCACAATCTTCTCACTGTGCCTAGAAAACCCCATCAGGCATATGTGCGGGTGTGCTTTGGAACCTATTGTAATGTAAATTCCCTCGATACCTTAAGCTCCAAAAGCGTGGCTCCCTTTAACTTTTAAATTGTTTTGTCCAACTCCGGGAAATGGAAGACTCATAAAAAAATACCCAGGAGACTGTATCTGAAGGAGGTGTAGGCAATGCGTCTAAGGCTTTGTTTTTGAATAATAATCAGCTTCTAATATATAGCAATAATTTCCCAGAGTGTTTACCCAGAGCTAAGGGTGTTTAATTTCCCTCTGATTTTATGAGCCATTGGCTTTGATATTAAGCCGCCAAGCTCCAATCAGATAACTGTCAATCATGGTTTGGAAGAAGGAAGCCAAAAGAAGAGCATGAAAGTATTGTTGAAAGGGTTCAGGGGTGTTTCTTTTTAATGTCCTCTTTCATGAAACGCTGTTTCATGTGTTGCTCTCTTCGAGGGAAGCCACTGTGTAAATTAGTCAGTGTAGTGCCACTGAACTGGAAAGGGAAGCTGACATGAAAGTAAGAACAAGCGTTGGTGTTCAGCCAACTTTCCATAGCAGAGAAGCCGTAGGTAAACATTGTTACACGCACGAGGTGCGGGACACACCATATGCTTTAATCTAAATGAGCCCTCAATGAGTTACTCGCAAAACAATTCCAGAAATGTTTTAATACTTCAGGATCTTTAGGATCCTGGGTTCTGGTCTATCTCTATCTACACAATCCTGATGAAAGGCGGAACCACACAGCGTGTTCAGCAGGGCATGGATGCATGATTCAAAAGTCTGGGGCAAATTTAGGATTGGTGTGGAGACTGTGGATAGGGAGACGTTTTTGTGCCTTTCCGACAATACTAGAACCCAACGGGGTCATCCCATGAAGCTGACCAGTGGGAGGTTCAGGACAAACAAAAGGAAGGGCGTCTTCATACAGTGCATACTCAAACTATGGAATTCACTATCACCAGATGTGGTGAAGGCCAATTTGGATGGCTTTAAAAGGGTGTTGGATAAATTCCTGGAGGAGAAGGCTATCCATGGCTACCAGTCCTGATGGCTAAGTGCAACCTCAGTATCAGTATCAGTAAGCCTGTGTATACCAGCTGCAGGGGAACATGGGTGGGAGGGTGCTATTGAACCATGCATCCTTGGTCGACAGCTGTTTGGCCCCTGAGTGAACAGAATGCTGGACTAGATGGAGTCTTGGTCTGATCCAGCAGGGCTCTTCTTATGTTCTTACAGCAGAGGTGCTGAACCTCTTTCAACCCAAGGTCTGAATTCCATTTTGAAGAAGCTTTCAGGGGGTGTGTTCCAATAGCAAAAGGGGTGGAGTCAAATTATGAAAAAAATATCCAAGCTACTCCTTAGGAGAAGCATTTCAACATTTTAGAATCGGGGGGGGGGGGGATGCACAAAATTCAGGAAACCTCAATAGGGGGTTGGAGGGGGTCAGAGGAAGGGCACATGGCCTTCTAGGGAACTCCTGAGGGTCTGATTTGACCCTTGGGATCAGGACTGACCCAAAGCATTTTGTTGCCTGAAGCCAAGTACAAAATGCCCCCCCCTCTTCCATTCAATGTACAAATGCCAACAGAGCGGACGATGTTATCTTACTTCATCATTGGCAATGGGCGAGAAACCTTCACTACACCTGAAGGCAGCAGGCTAGTTTAGCAGCTACACGGCAGACTGGGTGACCTACAACTCCTTCTCCTCCAAAGCCTTGCTGCCAACTCCCAGCAACTGCTGCCTGAGACGACTGTCCCAAACTGCCTAATGGTAGGGCCAGCTCTGTGGTAGAGGCAAGCTGTCTGGTGACTGTGCCAATATAAGAATATATGAAGGGGACAAAGGCCTAATCTACACCTGCCAATTATCCCAGTGTCAGCTCAAGGTCATCCCTGTGCATCCAAATGACGCACAGAAGATCCCAGGGTCAACTGGGAACGACCCCTTAGTTGTCCTGGAATAACTGAGACAGCAGTTTTCCCATTTCCCCCCGCAGTCCTGGGACAACCCCAAGACCGCGGGCGGTGTGGTGAGCACTCCCAGGTCCTCCCTCCTCCCCGCAAGTAGGAGCGGGGGGCTGCTTGCCTATCAGGGGTAGGGGGCAGCATTTTCGCCATCCCCAGGATGGCTCTCAGCGTGTTGGGATGCCGCGTTTTCTGATTTTTTAAAAACTCATTGTGCTGAATCTGTGCTCCATCCTCCTATAAAAAACCCACCATCCTGGAACTTGCCTCTTGACTTCTGTGATGACGCACTGGCGTTTCAATGCCTGGGGATGATCCTGGAAGTGGTAAAGCCTGGGTCCCTTCCCTCCCCCATCCCATGAGGCCTCAAGGTGTAGATAAGACCAAAGATTTGCTCTAGCATCACTTAGCAGCCAGCATCACTCTTGCCTCCAATGATGGACTTCCAGATACCCAATGTTGTCTATAGAGACCGGTAGTGGCTCTCCAGGATTTCAGACAGGGGTCTTTCCCACCCTGACTTGGAGAGGCTGGGGATTGAACCTGCAACCTTCAGGATGCAAACCATGTGCTTTACCACCAAACTACAGACTTCCCCCCATGTCAATTCCACAATGCAATTAATTGTACGTTTTGAAATCCACACGTTTCTTCTTGTACAACATCACAAGAATTCGACCGTTCCTATCGGTCTCTTCCGCCAAGACCCTTGTTCATGCTTTGGTTATTTCTCACCTGGATTATTGTAATCTTTTGTTAGCCAGTCTTCCTTCTTCTCATTTGTCTACACTGGTCTCCATTCATTGTTCGGTGGCTAGGATTATTTTCTTGGCTCGTTGTTTTGATCATGTCACCCCGTTTCTAAAATCCCTGCACTGGCTTCCTATTTCTTATAGCTTCTTCTTACTTACTTTTAAAGCCTGTCATGATCTGGCTCCTCCCTACCTTTCATCCCTTATTTCACTTCATCGCCCTGCTCGTGCCCTCCGCGCCAATAACACCATGGGCGTTGCTAGATGAGGCCTTGGCGCGCCTTGAGAGCCGGTTTCCCTGCTGTGCTTCCACATGACACACAGGGGAATCTGGCCCCAGGCCGCACTGAAGCCTCCTCTAACGCGCCATAAGCGAAGTCGCTTATGGCGCGCCTTTCCCCCAGCTATTACCGTGGCTTTTTGCGGCGACTCACTTACTCGCGAGTAGCCGCAAAAAGCCGCTGAGCGCTGTGCCCATTGGCCGGGGGAGATCCCGGGAGGGAGAAGGAGGAGAGACGACACAGGACACACACACACAGAGGGAAGAAGACACAGGACACACACACACACACATGGAGGGAGAAGGAGGAGAAACGACACAGGACACACACACACAGAGGGAAGACAACACAGGAGACACACACACGGAGGGAAGACGACACAGGACACACACACACGGAGGGAAGATGACACGGGACACACACACACACACGGAGGGAGAAGGAGGAGAGACGACACAGGACACACACACACAGAGGGAAGACGACACAGGACACACACAAACACACGGAGGGAGAAGGAGGAGAGACGACACAGGACACACACACACGGAGGGAGAAGGAGGAGAGATGACACACGGGACACGGAGGGAGAGAAAGATCAGGAAGGGATCAGGAGCGGATGGTGGGGGTTAACTAAGAAAAAACCCTTACCTTCTCCGCAGACTTCGGGCCGCACGTGGCCCCTTTAAACGTAAAAAAATATGGCCGACGCTGCAGGGCTTCCGTCGTCCCTGCGCGTCGTGCATCTAGGAGGCTGGGCAGCGCGCGTTAAAGTTAGCGTGCCGTCGCCCCACCTCCCTGCCGGCTTATCCCGGCAGGTCTAGCAAGGCCCCATGTCTCTTACCTGCCCAAGAGTTTCCACATCACTCGCTCGTCTTCACCCATTCTCACTCGCTGCCCCCTACGCCTGAAATTCTCTTCCAGTGCATTTGCGGACCACGGCATCAATTTCTGTTTTTAAATCTCGCTTGAAAACATTTCTTTTCTTGAAAGCTTTTTAACCGTAGTCTGGTCATACTAGTCTATATTTAGTTTTAATGTCCCCTACCCCTATTGGTTTTCCCCTCCCTCCCCTGTTTGTTACGGTGATTTTAGATTGCAAGCCATATGGCAGATTGTCTTGTTTTGTTTTATTCTGTATAGCGCCATGAAAATTGATGGCGCTTTATAAATAAATATTAATAATAATAATAAAAAAATGAAAAGTTCAGAATGTTGCAAATTTTTACTACTTCTTAGTGTTCAGCTTTTACTCTTCTGAACTATTCAGTCTATAGTATATACTATGGAACTTCTGGTTTCGTGATGGTGGTTAAGCTCATGTTTCACAGAAGATTTGATCTCAAATGCTCATTATTTTGCAATGCATTCCTGCCATGTTTACTTCTCCCTCCATATTAGCAATGCTTGCGGTATCTAATAAATAACAGGAGCCATGAATATCAAGTCAGCTAATGTTTATTTCTTGATATTTGTTGAAATATTCGGCGATCACTCAAAGGAAACATTGACTTACTGTGTGGCAGTCTGAAGCTTAAGATAAACTGTAGCAATTTTGACAGCGTAGTTATGAACATCTATTATACTCGGTATAATGCTTTCTGCTGTTATATACAGAAAACAGAAAACAGAAACTATTCTTTCGATGCAAGTCATTGCTGCTCGTGATCCTGCAGAGTCCAATGCACAGGGAACCAGTGTGGTGTAATGTTGGACGAAGAGCTCCATCACACGGGGGGCTAACATGCTCCCTACTGTCGCTTCTCCGCCTGAGTTTTCTTTCCTCAGTTACTTCCTCTTTCAAAAGAGGAAGTACACAATGAGCATGAGGCCCATTGAGTCCACTGTTCTAATGGTGCTGCTTCTCCTGCACACAGTAGGAGAGAGCAGGAATTCCGAGTTTAATTCCGAGTTTAATGAGGCAAGACATGATAGCACTCTTCAAATACTTAAAAGGCTGTCACACAGAGGAGGGCCAGGATCTCTTCTTGATCCTCCCAGAGTGCAGGACACAGAATAATGGGCTCAATTTACAGGAAGACAGATTCCAACTGGACACCAGGAAAAACTTCCTCACTGTTAGAGCAGTACGACAATGGAACCAGTTACCTAGGAAGGTTGTGGGCTCTCCCACACTAGAGGCTTTCAAGAGGCAGCTGGACAACCATCTGTCAGGTATGCTTTAGGGTGGATTCCTGCATTGAGTGGGGGTTTGGACTCAATGGCCTTGTAAGCCCCTTCCAACTCTGCTATTCTGTGATTCTATGATTCTATGACTTAATGAGGGGGAGGGGTTGTCACGCAAGGAAGGCCAGGAGCTGTGGAAGGCGCGCTGGAGGCAGACGACATCATGTGAGGGACTTGAGCAAACTCCCTGAGTGCCCAGTAACAAGCGTGCAACAAAACACTCATCGGATGGAACTTTAAGACTGGGGAGACCCAGAGTCTAGTTTCCACATGGCCATGAAGCTCACTGGGTGACTTTGGGCCAGGCACTGCCTCTCAGCCTATCCTATCTCATAAGATTGTTATGAGGGTAAAATGGAGAGGAGGAGGAGGGCCATGTATATGTCACCTTGGGCTCCTTGGAGGAAAGGGGGGGATATAAATTTAATACATAAATAGCAGATAAACAAATGCAAATCATGACCTAGATGACGATGTACATTTGGATGCATGGCTGCTTGGATACACTGTATTCATCTTTGAATGGGATGTGCATTCTAATGCGGGTTTGAATGCACATTCCCATCCACACTCTCCCACAAAGAGCGATGCATTCAAATCTTGTTTGTGCACAACTAGAGTGGGATCATGGTCACTGAAATCTGCACTGAAAATCCAGCATCCCTGCATAATAAATGTCGGGAGTGGGCTGGATCACTGCAGCAGCCATTGCAGTGGTGGTGGGATTGCTTGTATGCAACTTGGCATTTCAATATCCTTCTCTTCCATTAGAACAGGTGTAGGCGACCTGGTGCCCTCCAGATGTTTGGATTAGAGTTCCCATAAGCCCAAGGCAGGAATAGTGGGAGGTGAGGCCTAAAACATCTGGAGGGCTCCAGAGCTAGAACTACATGGCTGCTCTATAGTGGTACTGTTGGCGTACATTAAACATTCCATATAACACTTTCATAGTGTTATTTCTGGCTTTTTATTCCACAATATCCAAAATACTGCAACAAATGTCATTGAGTGTCATCACATGGGGGGAAATCACGTTTCCGTACCGTCACTTCTCTGTCCAGGCGTTTGTCCCTCATTACTTCCTCATTCTCAAGGGAGAGGAAAGAGGAAGTAAACAATGTGCACATGGCCCATTCAGTGGGCTGTTTTGATCCCGCTGCTTCTCCTGCACACAGCAGGAGATAGCGGCAACTTCCATTTCAAAAAATAAGTTGGACTTAACTGGGGTGGGTTTTTTTGTCACATGACGACAGCTAGAAGGGACGGGAGGTATATGGGAGGCAGATATCGTGAGAGGGACCTGCGAAAATCCATGAGTGCCGAGTAACAAGCGTGCAATAAAAAGTTCATCTGTTGGAGCTCATTGTATGTCCTATGAAGTATAAATGGGCAAGTGGGATATAGCATTACCATGATGGGATCGTAATGATTTGACACAAGGTGTAGATCTGGCCTAGGTTGCCTATTCAGTATTTGATTTTTTGTATATACTACCCTGAAATACTGTTTTGAATGAAGGCATGGTATACACACAACACACACACACACACACACTTCTCTGGGCAGTGAGGTTCCCCATTGCACACACAGAATCTGTCAGCATACATTTTGTTTTTCAATTGTTTACCTGTGAAAGCAGTGCTATCCTGCCCTTCGGGGGCTGCAGCAGCACTCCGTGTGGCTTACAATGTTTAAAAACTGCCATTTCATAAAAACAACAAAAGCAAACAATCATCCAAGGAGGAGGCGAGCAGTGAAAACCTTAACATAAAGACATGAACTGACATGTACAAGAATAAAAGACTGCTGGAATAAAACAGATTTCAACAAGCAGCATAAAAGCAGCAAAGGAGGGGGGGGCACCTGGACTTCATGGGTAAAGATGTACCATAAATATAGAAGGGCAAGAAGAAACTGGAACCATATCTATTAATGTGCCTGTTCGGACAACATGCTAAGCCATGGTTAGGCTGCTAACCTAGGGTGACCATATGGAAAGGAGGTCAGGGCTCCTGTATCTTTAACAGGGAATTTCAGCAGCTTTTGTATGCATGCAGCACATGGTGAAATCCCCTCTTCGTCACAACAGATAAAGCTGCAGGAGCCCTGCCCTCTTGACCAGATACAAAAGAGGGCAGGGCTCCTGCAGCTTTAACTGTTGTGATGAAGAGGGAACTTCACCAGGTGCTGCTTGCATACAAATGAGACCTGCTAAAATACCCTTTTCTGTAGAACTGTTCAAAGATACAGAAGCCTTTCTTTCCATACAGTCACCCTATCAGCTCAACCATTTGCAGCCAATGGCAAGTGAGCATGTTTTGTAGTTATGTAGCCACCATGGTTAGGAATAGTTCACATGATATGTTAAGTCATGGTTCACATGACATGCTTTTATTTATTTATTTATTTATTTATTTAGGTCTTAGACCAGCACAGCAGAAAACATCATCAACAATAATATTAGAAAACCCCAACAAGGTACATACAATAAAATACATACATGAAATACAAAAAACACGGCAAATACAAAAATACAAGTTATAAAGTTTAGCTCAAACGGATTTACCACTGTGGCTTGTTGTCTGTAGAAGGTCTAACTATCTATCAATCATCTTGCCATCATTTTAAGCATTTAATTCAGGGGTGTTGAACTTCTTCCAGCAAGGGCCACATTCCATTCTGGAGAAGCTCCCAGGGCCTGCATTCCAGTGGTGGTTGTGCAGGGCCCAAAATACTGAAAATGCCAGGATACTGTAGCCCAAAGCTCTTCCCGCCAGGTGCTAAGCCTTAGGAGAGGCATTTTACCCTTTTAGAATGGGGAAAAGAAAACCGCACAAAAGCTGAGAATCCACCACACCATCACCGGTCAGGGGACCATGTCAAGTAACACGGAGAGATGCACCCGGAAGGCATAGCAATACAGATGGTGAGGAGTGAGCTGGGGAGATGAAAACTCTTATCGGTGTCACCAAAGCAAGGTGAGTTGTTCATCAAAATTTCACAGTTGAACCATCTGTACTTGTTTCTGCTTTGATGCCTGCCTAAAGGGTAGCATTTAACGGAGTTGCTGTCAGTGCCTGCGTTAGTTGCTGAGACAGCGCGCACCGTGAAGACAGAAGCGGTGCCGGGACATTGAATCCCACATGCTACAATTAATACAGACTCTGCAGATGCTCATGAAAGCAATTCAGTCTCGAGCCGTCCAATTTTTATCCTATTTTGAGTAAGTTTCCCCCCTCTTTCTTTTATAAGCCTTGTTTGTCTGACAAAGGGGGAAATGTATTAAATGTTGAAATACGTCTAGTTCTTTCCCCCCCACTCCGCCCCCACCAACAAAGTTTCATGCAGAGCAAATTTTGGAAGGCCTCCACATAATATTCAAGTTGGAAGATGCAGAAAAGGACAACTAAAATGATCAAGGGGGTGGGAAAACTCCCTTACGAGGGACGGTTACAACAGCTAGAATTGTTTAGCTTAGAGGGCTCATCTACGCCAAGCAGGATATTCCACTATGAAAGTGGTATATAAAAGGCAGGAGCTACACTACTGCTTTATAGTGATACTGAAGTGCACTGACCACTATTGGGGCCCTTTGACACATATACCGTATACTAGGCATGTGCTCCGCTCCTATTAGAAGCGCAGAAGCAGGAGTGAATTGGCCTGCTCCACCTTGCCCAGAGGAGGAGTAGAAGCGGACCGCGGACCCCTAGAAGCAAGGCGAAGAGAAGCGGCCATTGGCGGAGCGCTTCTCTTTCCGCGGAGCGCTCCGATCGCCATCTTGAAACATTTCGCCCATAGATAACTGGGTTGTTTTTGAAGCTATCATTCTTGTGCTTAGACAGTTGTGGATGGGGGTCATTTTGAGACTACTCTCACCTCTCTGCGTCGTGTGGGTCGCGTGCTATATTTTTTAAAAAATTGGGTCAACAAACAGGGACAGCGCGGGTCAAACGGCGGTTTTCGCCCATAGGATTGCATTGCGGAAAAGAATCGGGGATAACTGGGTTGATTTTTAAGCTATCGTTCTGAAAATTCTTGTGCTTAGACAGTCGTGGATGGGGGTCATTTTGAGACTACTCTCAACTTTCTGTGTCCTTTGGTTCGCGTGCTAGAATTTTTTTAAAAATCGGGTACATTTACAATACAAACGGTAGGGTAAACCCGGCTGCGGCGCGGCGGGGTTTATTTGAAGCGATGACAGGCACATTCAACTCCCAATCCTGATGAGAATTGATCACCTCAAGAAGCATCCTCCAATCCCAGCATTCGAGGGGGGGACTAAGGCAGAGTCACCCTCACAGCTTTCTGCTTTGTGTCTCTTTGTGGGTTGGCGTTCGTGGAGAGAGGAGTTAGTTATAGGTGCTGCTGCTGTGTTTGGACTTTGGAGATAGATTAGGATTTAGCTTGGCACGTGTTTGTTTGCTTCTTTCTGACTTTTAGCTTAGTTTGCTCTGTGTTTTTCCCTTACTTTGATTTAATATAAACTTTATTTTTAAACTTTGGAGTGTGTTTGTTTGTTTGTTTGTCCCCCCTCCCCTCTCTTAAAGCCTGATTGTGTTTCATCTTCCTTCCTTCTATATACCAAAAAATACAAAAAAATACCAAAAAAAAAATTATTCTCTATTTCTTCTCTCTGTTACTTGGACTCTGTGTGTGACTGTGTGATTGTGTGAGCGTGTTGTGTGTGCAGTGCACTGTTTGTGAAGTGCAACAGCCACTGATTGAGCATTTCAAATCCTGTTTGGGCAAAGCATACACATACTTCTTGTCCCATTTCCCTACATACAGTAGGATTAGACACATGGATTAGCTTTCATGGTGCCAAGTTTGAGGTTTCTAACATGCAAAATGACAGAGCTATGGACAGAGCCATTCACCCCCTATGTGAATGGGGTGCCCGATTTTCATAAATTCCCCAAAAATTAGGGGATGATGGGATTGCCTTGAAACTTGGCGTCCATGTGGACACGTGGATAAGCTATCATGGTGCCGAGTTTGAGCTTTCTAACGTGCAAATTGACGTAGTTGTAGAATGGGACAATTTGGGGTGAGTTAAGCCGCGCCAAAAATCAGGGGACGATGGGATTGCCTTGAGTCTGGGCGTCCATGTGGACACATGGATAAGCTGTCATGGTGCCAAGTTTGAGGTTTCTAATTGACGGAGAAACCTCCAAATTGACGGAGCTATCCCAAGGGGTCTGGGTTAGCTATCATGGTGCTGAGTTTGAGGTTTCTAACGTGCAAATTGACAGAGCTATCGAAAGGGGTGTGAATGGGGTGCCCGATTTTCAAAAATTCCCCAAAAATCAGGGGATGATGGGATTCCCTTGAAACTTGGCGTGCATGTGTATACCCCCATGAGGTGTCATGGTGCCAAACATGAGGTTTCTAACTTGAACAGAAAAAAAGTTGTTTACTTTTTTAGCTTTCAATGCAACCCTATGGGGGGGAAAACGGAGCTCCGATCCGGATCCGGAGCTCCGAGCGGAGCGGAGCGGACATGGGCGGAGCGGGGGCGGGGCGAAGTGGACCGATCCAAAAATCGCGGATCTGGAAGTGAAGCGGAGCGGGGGGTCCGTGCACACCCCTACCGTATACCACTTTCATACCACTATATCCTGCTTAATGTGGCTCCTGCCTTTTATATACTGCTTTCATAGTGGAATATCTGGCTTGGTGTAGATGAGCCCAGAGAAAAGGTAACTAAGGGGAGACATGTAGGGTGGCCTTGGGCGCCCAACTGGTTCTGGGAATCCAGTGGAAACACACACACACACACACACGTCCGTCCCCTAGATCCAGTTGGGCACCCACCCCTTCATGCTGAAATTGCACCCTTACCCCTTGCATCAGTGGCTGGTGCCATTGATGCAACGGGGGAATTGCACAATTTCCGAAGCCTCTGTAAGTTGCACACTTCTCCCTGCTACATCAATGGCGGCCGTAAAGGCCCCATATATGCAAAAGTAAAGGTGTGAACAGAGCTGCTGAGCGCTTGCCGGAGCAAGCCATGCCTTAGAAGAGACATTTTTTCTCCCTCTCTCATAATATTAGAAACATCCCATGAAGCTGATTAGTGCGAGATTCAGGATAAGTAAAAGAAAGTGCTTGTTCATACAGTGCATAGTTTAACTATGTAATTCACTACTACAAGATGTAGTGATGGCAACAAATTGGGATGGCTTTAAAAGGGGGTTGCATAACTTCCTGAAGAAAAAGGCTATTGGTCTTGATGCCTATGTGCTGCCCAGTATCAGAGGTAGTAAGTCTATGTATAGAAGTTGCTGGGGCCACATGGGTGCAACTGTGCTGTTGCACTCAGGTCCTGCTCGTGGGATTCCAATCTACAGCTGGTTGGCCGCTGAGTGAGCAGAATGCTGAACTAGGTGGACCTTTGGTCTGATATAGCATGGCTCATCTTATGTTCTTAACTTATAATAGTGTCACATTGAGAACTTCAGTCTTCCCAGAGTCCTTGAATTCTGGGGGTTAAACCCCACCACCTTACCATGTCCTGTGGAACTTGAAACTATTTCAGGAACATCTCACAAAGGAAGCCTATAAAGAACTGCTCTATGGTCCGAAGGCTATGGGAAGCTGATTGTAGCAACGATCACTTCCAGGAATGGGCAGAAGATCTGAGAGTTTCATTGCAAAGCATATTACGGGAGCCGGGCCTCCTCCCTGATAACACAAAGAATTAATTTAAAAGAGCAAAATGCTTGCTCTTCTTCATGAAGCAATGCTAAAACCATCTCCACATAGGGGAGATTGTCATACATTTCCCAGATAGCGAGTGTTGCGCAACTTCCAGACAGATTTGAATCACAAAGCCTATCATTTAGAAATCAAGCGCAGTTTGTAAGGTTGTGTGTGTGAGAGAGATCTCTTTATTATGGAGACATACACAGACAAACCCACAGAAAAATCATGATGTGGGTGAGTCAGATCTTTCGTCACTTTGTATTTTTGTCTCTGTTTACTGTACCGTCTCTAGCTTTATAATACCATTTTTTTTCCTAAGATGAAATGGGCAAAACATGACCCCAAATGCATCTCAGCTGCTGTGACAAAATAGAGTCATTACTTGCAGCCTTGCGGCTTAAACTGATCTATAAAATTTGGGGTGTAACATGCCATGGCATTTTAGGTCTTCTTGCTGCTACAGAGCGGTGTGGTGTCGAGATATATTTTGAAGTGAAGGCACTCACCATGACATTCCCTGTAGCCAGTTCTCTAAGAAGTAGGGTGACCATATGGAAAAGGAGAGCAGGGCTCCTGTATCGTTAACGTTTGTATAGAAAAGGGAATTTCAACAGCTGTCATTTGTATGCATGCAGCACCTAGAGAAACTTCCTCTTCATCACAACAGTTAAAGCTGCAGGAGCTAGAGTAGAGTGACCAGATACAAAGGAAGGAAGGCTCCTGCAGCTTTAACTTTTGTGATGAAGAGGGAATTTTACCAAGTTCTGCATGCATACAAATGACACCTGCTGAAATTCCCCTTTCAATATAACAGTTAAAGATACAGGAGCCCTGTCCTCCTTTCTATATGGTCACCTTACTAAAGAGGGTTCGAAAATTCAGGCAGCTGGGTTGACCCATATCAACAATCCATTCCAATCAATAATGTACAGGCATCATGTGTCCAGTTCTGAGTAAATTTGTTTGGAGGTTTTGCTGTATCAAACTACAGGCTATTCAAACATGTTCGAAGCTGGGTAATAAAACAATAGTAAGCAATAAATGATGCTTACAAATCAGCTGATAACTCACCAAGCCCAGGACCCCCTACCTCCCACCACAGATATTTTGGGGGCATCATGTAGGCAGCAAAAGTAGGAGATTTCTGCTCATTGGCTACATTTGGCTTGGGAAAGTTAGACATTGCAGGCCCAATAGTTCTACTTGTGTCGTATAAGAGATAGATGTTATAAGTAGGGTGACCAACTGTCAGGATTTCCCCGGATTTGTCCTGGTTTTTGTTCTTTCCATGGTGTCAGGGGGGATTTTCTATAATTTTCAATAATGTCCTGGAATGACACACCTTCCTCTTTAAGGCTGCCATTAGCATGGCAGGAGGGAATGACATGCTTTCTTGAGGCACATCATTCCCCCACCCCGAGCTCCAATTGAGGTCTTAAAGGAGAAAGTGGGTCATTCGTGGACATTATTGAAAAGGCCCCAATTAGAGTGGATGGTTTTGGTGCAGAATGAAATCCTTTCCCCTCCTCCACTCCAATCGGGTTCTTTAAGGTGGCAGGGGAATAACGTACTTTCTGCAGCACTCAGAAAGCTGCTTCCCCCACACACACTAGGTGTCCTCTTTTTTGGTTTCCCAAATATGGTCACCCTATTATAAGGAATAGGCGTTCCACCAGCAGTTGTAGACATTGGTTTCTAGAACAGTCACTTTTTGTCAAGTTGCCTCTGGTGCGCATCTATATGGCACATTGCAATTAGCTACATGCTCTGGAACTCCAAACATATTTGACTGTGAATAATTAATTCTAGCATATGGCTAGTTCGTATTTGGGGAAATGTGTTTGAGCAGGTTTTTAAACTGCAATTGAGTGAATCCATTCAGGCACTGCACTTAAGATATGAAAGGATGTTATAAGGGAACTCAGAGCCTAGGATGTAGGTAGGCCTCGGGGTCATGCTCTAGAATGCTTATATACATTTCCATGCTGGAGCTCAAAATAGAAATCTGGGCAGAATACACCATCCCCATTTGTGAAGTGCTACGCTCTAATCCCCTAGAAAAGATGAGAAAGGAAATCTCCCCTCTGTGGTGCTGCAAAGCTTTTGTTTTCCAAATCCCTTTCGATTCTTCCATCTCTCATTTAGAGTTTGCCACAGTATAAAGCAGACTGTCAAGGCAGATCTGGAGAGAACTGCTGACATCTAAGGAGTTTTGAAGAAAAGAAGATGAGTTTGAGTAAAAAAAAAAAAAACTAGCAACATTTCTTGGTGGGGGTGGTAATGGAAGAGCATTTCTTCACATCCCTATTTGGTTGTGAGGGCCAAACTCTGTGTTATGCAGCAGTCCTGGGATCATTAGTGACTCAGGGCAATTTAAGAAGGATGCAGACAAGCTGGAGTGTGTTCAGAGGAGGGCAATGAGGATGATAAGGGGTCTGGAAACAAAGCCCTATGAGGAGAGACTGAAAGAACTGGGCAAGTTTAGCCTGGAGAAGCGTAGGCTAAGCGGAGACATGGCAGCAGTCTTCAAATACTTTAAAGGTTGTCACACAGAGGAGGGCCAGGATCTCTTCTCGATCCTCCCAGAGGTCAGGACATGGAATAATGGGCTCAAGTTACAGGAAGCCAGATTCTGGCTGGACATCAGGAAAAACTTCCTGACTGTTAGAGCAGTACGACAATGGAACCAGTGACCTAGGGAGGTTGTGGGCTCTCCCACACTAGAGGCATTCAAGAGGCAGCTGGACAACCATCTGTCAGGGATGCTTTAGGGTGGATTCTTGCACTGAGCAGGAGGCTGGACTCTCGATGGCCTTATAGGTCCCTTCCAATGCTACTATTCTATGATTCTATGAATATCTGGGAGGGTAGCTCCACACCTGATCTAAGTAATGGCACTGGGAGAGGGGTGTTGAACCCTTTCACCTTAATTATTTATTTATTATTATTTATTTATTACATTTTTATACCGCCCAATAGCCGAAGCTTTCTGGGCGGTTCACAAAAATTAAAACCACAATAAAACAACCAGACAGGTTAAAAGCACAACTACAAAATACAGTACAAAAAGCACAACCAGGATAAAACCACACAGCAAAATTGATATAAGATTTAAATACAGAGTTAAAACAGTAAGATTTAAATTTAAGTTAAAATTAAGTGTTAAAATATTGAGAGAATAAAAAGGTCTTCAGCTGGCGACGAAAGCAGTACAGTGTAGGCGCCAGGCGGACCTCTCTGGGGAGCTCATTCCACAACCGGGGTGCCTCACCTGTCCCATTATTACAATCTAAGGCCTAATCTACACCTGCAGCCCTTTTGCAACAGAAGAGGGCTGCTTCCAAATGTTCCCCACTCGGCACTCATGGGGCTCAGACGACCGATGTTTACCAAAATGACAGGTGGTGGTGGTGGGGATATGAACTCTGTCAAATCTGCACTCCTGCACTGATGTATGTTTGTATTACAAAAAAGAGAAACAAGCACACTCAGCAGTAAAACATACCAATATCCATCCAAAACATGTGGTGGAAATGGCAGATAGGTCCACTCCTGCACACCTCCAATACCCATGCACATGCCCCTCACAGCTGATTGGCTGTTTGCTGAACCCAGAACTCACGGCAAACAGCAATGACCTCGCAAAGCGGGGCACACCACACACATTTTTTGGAATGGACACAAGAGAGCTGGGAAAACCACAACAAAAGCAGCCAGGGATATTCAGGGAAAACTGAGAGGTAGATCCGATATTACCGCAGGAGCAGACAAACATCATGTGCCCTGTAAGTGATGACTGTGAGACAATCCTGCAATAAGCAGCTGGTGTAGACTCCCCCTAAATTAAACAGGTGGGCCCTGTGTTATTATATTTTACTCATTGGGTGCTAATAGCAGCTTTGGGGGTGGTTTAGACCAATGCTTGAAATATGGGGGAAAGGGAGGGAGGGGTTCAACCAACTTTTCTCCCAATGGAGACACGGGATAGAGATACAAAAGGGGAAAGGGATAGAAAGCTCTTTTCTACTCTCAACATCCTTGCATCTTCTACTTGGGTGTATTTTATAACTAAAATAAAACTCTGCCTGATGGGGGGAAAATAACCCCCTATTTGTGACTCACTCAGCATCATATGTAGTTTGGCCCTTAGTAACATTAGTCGAAGAGTTTTGGATTTTCATAGCCAACTGATTATTCATAAAGCTTCCTGTGCATATGTGATAAGAATGGATGTTTGTTTATGGTGAAAGTAGCATTGGTAGATCTTTTTTCAGTTTTTATGTGCACAGCAGCCTAGTGAGACATTAGGGTGTGCCTGGGCACTCCCAGCACACACCCTGTGCATGCCTATGTACATATCTACTCGGAAGTAAGTCCCACTGAGTTCAGTTGTAGATTGTAGGATGTTTAGATAGAAAAAAAGTTCTACTAGTCCCAGCAATCCCCAAACAGTATGGCTGGCTGGGAAATGCTAGATTGTAGGGCTTTTTTTCTCCCTAAACATTAGGGCTATGCATGGACCACCACCCCCCAAACCACTTTGGGGCCCAAGCCGGAACTTTCAGATCAGGCTGATCCACTTTGGGTCAATCCGACCCTCCCCTGCTCTGCTCGGCAGAGTGAGATCCAAAAGGGTGGATCAAGATTTTGCCCCCATTCCTACTTAATTGCCTCCGCGGTGGGCGGCGGAGGCAGGTAAGTGGGTAAGGGCTGAATAAGCCTCCTTCCCCCTGCCCCCTTACCTGGCTCTGCCACCATCGCTGCACGGACTGCGGCAGTGGCGAAGCCAGGTAAGCCTCCTCCCCCCATTTACCTGCCTCCGGCATGGTCCGACACAGGCTTCAACTGAGGGCCAAGCCTCAAACCAGAAGAGCAGGCCATGGCCTGCTCTTCCGGCTTGAGGCCTGGACCTCAGTTGAAGCTGGCACTGGACTGCGACGGAGGCAGGTAAGCCCCCCTTACCTGGCTCCACCGTCGCCGCCGCATGGACTGCGGCAGTGGTGATGGAGCTAGGTAAGCCCCCCTTCCCCCCCCCCACTTACCTGTTCCCATCATGGTCCAGCGCAGGCTTCAATTGAAGCCCAGGCCTCAAAGCGGAAGCAGTGACTGCTTCCGCTTTGAGGCCTGGGCCTCAGCTGAAGCCTGTGCTGAACTGCGATGGACACAGGTAAGCCCCCCTCCCCCTGCCCCCTTACCTGGCTCCGCCACCGTCACCACACGGACTGCAGCAGTGGCGCCATGTGATCCCCCCTCCCCCCTTACTTGCGTTCGGAGCTCTGGATGGAGGCGAACTGCTTCGCCTCAATCCGCAGCTCCCCTGACCCGATTCGGATCTGCCTTTTGCAGAGGCGGATCGGGTCACTCCGCTCCGGATTCACGATCTGAATCGGAGCGGAGCACAGCCCTACTAAGTATGCATAGGATAGTGCTCTAAGACATATTCAGAATAGGTTGCCTTCTCGTTGATGACATTTAATAAAAAGAAAAAGAAGGAAGTCAGCCTTGTACTTCAAATGGAAGCCACGGATGGACCACTCATCCCTATGCATGTTACATGGTATGCTGCCAGCATCAGTAACAATATGGGGGGGGGGGGGGGCGGGAGAACTGATGGGCAAGAGCAGAATCACCCTTGTTCAGCCTAAGACATTTCAACAGCAAGGGCATTTCAAAAGTCTAACATGCAGTACAGTAATTAAAGCTGAAACGGCTCTTCAAAAGGGGATGGCAGACTTTTGTACTGAGCATTTGCACATTTTACAGGGCCCCGCTGTTATTATTATCATCACCCTGCTAGGCCCCCACCGTCTGGAATGTTTTTTCTTCTTCTTTTTTGCTGTCACCACTTTTGTGTTGAGCTCTGATGAGCTCTCCAAATACAAAAAAGACTTGTCAATGAGAGGAGAAAATCGTTTTGAAAACAACTTGCCTCAAGATTTTCTCCTTTTTTTGTCTCCTTGTTCTCTTTGGTTCTGTTTATCTTGAGTTCCGCTTGTTTTTCCACTTTCTTTTCCTAACAGCATTTGTGCCAAAGCACTTAGAGGAATTCAGTGTCCTTAGTTCTCACACATCTAGAGATACCTGCGGGAGAAAGGAATTCCTTTCTCCCCATCAATAGGCAAAGGTATGGAATCGATAATCAAGAACCAAATTCTTGCTCTAAGGCGGGATTTGCTATATCAAGGGTATAGAACCTTGGGACGGAGCCAAATCTGCCCCCCTGTGGCTCCCAATCTGGTCCTCTGGAGTTCTCCAATAGGCCCCACCCCCTTCCCCCAACCACCAATCATTTGCTGCCTTCCCAGCTTTTGAGCAGGAATGCTTCCCCCCCCCCATTCTGAAAGGTTGAAATCTCTCTCCTAATGCTTAGTTACTAGCAGGTATATGATGGCATTTGGGCCTTGTTCCCTTTTGCCTCACCCGCAGCTGGAATGTGTCCCCCAAGAACTTCTTGGAAATGGAATTGGGTCCACAAGCTGAAAGAGATCCAAAAGCTCTACTTTCAGGAGACAAAGGCCTAATGTACACCAAGCAGGATATTGCACTGTAAAAGCGGTATGAAAGCAGTATATAAAAGGCAGGAGCCACACCAAGCAGGATATAGCACTATGAAAGCGGTATATGGTCTGTGTCAATGGGCCCCAACAGTTGTCAGTGCACTTCAATACTGCTACAAAGCAGTACTGTGCCTCCTGCCTTTGCTATAGCGCTTCCATACCGCTTTCATAGTGCAATATTCTGCTTGGTGTAGATTAGGCAAAATAATAAAAATAATAAAAATCCTTTCAATAACCTAATCATAGAATCATAGAATCATAGAATAGCAGAGTTGGAAGGGGCCTACAAGGCCATCGAGTCCAACCCCCTGCTCAATGCAGGAATCCACCCTAAAGCATCCCTGACAGATGGTTGTCCAGCTGCCTCTTGAAGGCCTGTAGTGTGGGAGAGCCCACAACCTCCCTAGGTAACTGATTCCATTGTCGTACTGCTCTAACAGTCAGGAAGTTTTTCCTGATGTCCAGCCGGAATCTGGCTTTCTGTAAATTGAGCCCATTATTCCATGTCCTGCACTCTGGGAGGATCGAGAAGAGATCCTGGCCCTCCTCTGTGTGACAACCTTTTAAGTATTTGAAGAGTGCTATCATAGAAGATGCTCATTGTTGGCCTTTGGGCTAAGAGATTCTGCAGCCCCGACCTATACCATAAAGTAGACTTCCCCAACCTGGGGCCCTCCAGATGTTTTGGATTTCTGTTCCTTTCATACCAAGCCAGCCTGTCCAGTGGTCAGGAAAGCCGGGAATTCTAGTCCTAAATATTAGGGATGTGCTCCGCTTCTAATCGGACCGGCGAATTAGAAGAGGAGCGGGGGGCTTCGCCTGCCCTTAAGGCGGAGGCGAAGAGGATTGGGGGGCCAGCGGAGCGTGGCGAAGAGGATTGAGGTGAAGGCAGATCCTTCGCCTCAATCCGGAGCTCCGCCGGAAAGTTAAGTGGGGTTTGCCGGGCCCTGCCGCTGTCGCTGTCGCCCATGCGGCGACAGCGGCAGGGCCCGATAAAAAACCCCCTCCTCTCTCTGATCTGCGTCCATCCGCGGTCCGTTACCGGGCTCTGCCGCCGTCGCCGCACGGACTGGTAAACCCCCCTGCCCTCCTCTCCCGGCCTTACCTGGCGCCACTCCCCTCCACTGCGGAGCTCCGATTCGGAGCCGGAGCTCCGCGGCGAAGAGGAGCGGAGTATGGGCAGAGCGGTGCACACCCCTACTAAATATCTAGAGGGCAGCAGACTTAGGAAAGCTGAATGATTTCTTTTTTGTATAAAAGAAAACAAACAAACAAACAAACAAAAAACAACCAGAATGGATTCTCCAAGTAAAGAAGCTGTAATGTGGAGAAACTGGGGTCAGTGGCTGTAATGGAGCTGTAGGAATATGATTATATAGCAATTACATGATTATATATCATGGATGTCCAGGTGCATCTGAACAATTTATTGAGGCTTTCCAGCTAAGCTAGTCTTAGGCCAGATCTACTCCAAGCAGGATATGACACTTTGAAAACAGTTTGAAAACTGTATGTGGTGTGTGTCCCGGGCCCCTGCAGTTGTCACTACTCTTATAAACCATTTTAAAGCAGTAGTATAAATCCTGCTTTAGATATATATTGAAAACAGCTTGCAATTCCATTGGAATTTCTTTCTCACCTGCCTACCTGACAGCTAACGAAATATTTCTGGGGACTGGCTGAATTAAGCTAACTAGCTGTTTTCCTTTCCTCTCTGTGTCTATCTGCACAGCGATTAGTTCATTGGAAAAGTTCATTGGGTAGGTCCGATAAAGAGCTGATAGTATATGAGATCATGAAATGATGTTTTCAGCTCTTTATTGTGTGAATCATAGCACAAGCTGTGTGTGGGAAGAAGAAGAAAAACTCCAATTCCTATAAGCATGCTCTGCTTGAATATTTTGAAGCAAGTAGCTCCTACCTACCAGCCTTCAGCATCTAAGCTTGGGTAGTGTTTTACTCTGCTATCCTATGCCCCTTTAGTCAGAAGAAAGACCTTCTGTGTTCAGAGGAGCTTACTCCCAGGAAAGTGAGAATAGGAATGCCCCCTTAGCCATTGGGTGGGTGTGTAACCCTATGCATGTTTAGACAGTTATTACTTGAGAAGGAAGTAACCTGTAGTGTGTTTGCAACACATGCACAGGCAGCCTTAGGTAGCCATTTTTTATTTTTATTTTTGAAACTCATAGGAGAAATTCATTTTCAGTTTCTGGTTGGTACCCTTTGTGTTCACAAAAGACTACTGCGATATTCAGCCCTGTGCAAAAATGCCAAACATTCATAACCAAGAATGAATAATTGCGGCCACTCAAACAAGTTGCTTTTGAAATGTTTGTGAACATGCCGTTCTTCTCCCTGACACAATCCATAGCTTCCCCATTATGACACCACAGGCACAACATGCCCAATACTCCATAATCTATCTGCCACATTTCTATGCTTGGCAAAAGGTTAGGACTACAGTGCAGGTTCTAAGTTGCAATAATTTTCCTCAATGAGGAAATAAAATTGTGCATAAGTAACATGCCGCGGAGAAGTTTAGGACAGGAAAGGAAGTATTTCTTCATAGAGCGCATGGTCAAATTATGGGATTTGCTACCAGAAGATATACAGGGGATTGGATAAATTCATGGAGGATGAGACTATCAATGATTGCTAATCATGATGAGTATGAGCTTCTTCAGATGAACATTTTATTGCAGGCTTGCGACCAGCCGCTCACGGTTCTTCACAGGTCATTTTGACAAAACCTGTGTGCCTCCCACTCCATTTCTCAGTTTTAGCGATTTAAAAAGAGGCTCAGAAAAGCCGACTGTTCTGATATGTCAACATTTCCTGGCATGTGCAGGCGCTTTAAAATGCCCACTAGAGGGAGCTGTCCCATTAAAATGCATTGAAGCTGTACAAGGCATGTGGTTGATCTCCTCCTGCTGTCTCTCCCCGTGTAATTGGAGCTCATTACAAAAGCAGAAGAGATGCAGGAAGCAGAGCCGACGGTAAGGGAATTCAATCCCCCTCCCCATTTGAATATATATTATATCCAGTATCAGAGGCATTTCCTGGGTATTGTAAATAGGAATGCAACATTGAACTCATCACATTTCCTGCTTGTAAAGTTCCCAAAGGCATCTGGTTGACCACTGTGTGCACCAGTTGCTGGGGAACATGGGTGGGAGGGTGCTGTTGCACCAGGTCCTGCTTGTTGGTCCCTGGCTGCTGGCTGATTGGCCACTGTGTGAACAGAGTGCTGGACTAGATGGACCCTTGGTCTGATCCAGCATGGCAGTTCTTATGTCCTTATGATTAGATAGGATATTAGTGTTGCCAGCACAGCTCTTCTTATGTGGGGTTGGGGGTAGTTTGGATGAGGGAACAAGAATTCAAATAAGGAACCCCCACCCACAGTTTGAAGTGGTACAGTCCAGGAAAAGCTCTACCTCATGATTCAGGCCCTTGGGCAAAATCCAACGTGGTGCCTCTGACCCTGCTGATTCTCTTCCACCCTGCCAATTGCGGTGGGCAAGCAGCCACCTCTGCTTGCACAGCGGCACGTTAGCTCTTCCAGGTCAACCCGAAATGAGTGGAAAAGCCTGTTTCAGGAAGGTGGCAGGGGTGGGTGGGTGTCTGAGCTTGCATAGGGGACTCTGACAACGGCCTCCTTCTACATGTGAGGGCTCTTGCTCATTTTGGGCCTTCTCCTAGGAAGCGCTAAATTTTAGGGGTGTGCACGGACCCCCCACTCCGCTTCACTTTAAGATCCACCATTTTCGGATCGGCCCGCTCCGTCCCGCCCCCACTCCGCCTGTGCCCACTCCGCTCCGCTCGGAGCTCCGGATCCGGATCGGAGCTCCGGTCCCCCCCATAGGGGGGGTTACCGGGCCCTGCCGCCATCGCCGCCCATGCGGCGACGGCGGCAGAGCCCGGTAAGGGACCAAGGGGGAGGGGGCCTTACCTGCCTCCGTCCGCGGTCCGTCAGCGTCTTCAATTGAGCCCGTGGTTCCACCAGGAAGTCTGGGCCGCAAGTGCTGCCCAGACTTCCTGCTGGAACCACGGGCTCAATTGGAGACGCTGACGGACCGCGGACGGAGGCAGGTAAGGGAGAGGAGGGCAGGGGGCATTACCGGGCCCTGCTGCCGTCGCCGCATGGGCGACAGCGACAGCGGCAGGGCCCGGTAAACCCCACTTACCTTTCCGGCGGAGCTCCGGATTGAGGCGAAGGATCCGCCTTCACCTCGATCCTCTTCGCCACGCTCCGCTGGCCCCCCAATCCTCTTCGCCTCCGCCTTAAGGGCAGGAGGCGCTACTGCTCCGCTACTGCTTCTCCGGTCCGATTAGAAGCGGAGCACATCCCTACTAAATTTTGCCTGTACAAGAAATGGGTCCTGCTTGATCAACACAGTCCGCGCAACCCACCGCTTGCCCAACTGAGCTGGTAGGGTGGAAAAGAATTGCCAGGAGCATAAGTGCCCCAATGGATTCTGCTTCGTATAACCCTACCTCAATATGATATGCGGGCACTTTGGGAACAAAATATATTGTTTTTTGGGGGCATGAAAAGCTGGCAAACACCAGTTATATAGCAACATGAGAAAAACATGCGAATAACATTGCACTTCAGGGAATTCAGTTTTGGTTTTGCACGTGGGCTCCCTTAAGCTAGAATCTCCACAAGCCAGTTTGGCCATGGGAACCGGTCCTGAAATGCCACGACAGAAGGCACATTTGGACATAATTGTAGCCCCCTTCCATTGGCATCCTTCCCATCTCTGTGAGGTTTTCAGGCAGGAGGAGGGGAAAGTATAAAGGAACGTCAGGCATAAATGAAGATCTATGTTTGAGAATAACAGGACCTGAACTGAAAAGGTCACGAGACATTTTATCAACTTCCTAGCCAAATGCTAACAACCCCAAAGTATTGCCACTTTATCGTCATTGGCTGCAAATGAGAACTAAAACATCTGAAATCAAAACCCAGCGGTGCAGAGGATGCTGAATGAGATTCGCCCCATTTTTCATTTCAGTTCATCTCCATTAACTTGCCACTTGTTAATAAGAGCAGAAGAACAATCACTCTAAATAGCGGCCCAGCAATCAGCTCCTCTAATGTACGAGCAGAGGCGATTAAATCATCCTTTGCAAAGCTCGGAGTGAAATGCTACTCACGGAGGAGGAAGCAAAGGGAACTTTATTAGAAGTGTGTCAGGATGTAATTTTTATTTTACAGTTTCTCCATCTGATGAAGCTCCAGCCACTGTTGGATCCAATTTTGCCTTTGAAGCTTGGCAAATTGGCTCCAAGAAATATCTTGTCATCATCGTCGTCGTAATCAAAACTGCAAGATGCGTATTTCAGAGGCTTCTGCAGTTTCTGTAGAGTTTCTGTGGGAATTAGAGGCTCATAGAACAATGTCTGTGTTTGGATGGGTTGGGGGAGGGCGAGAGAAGAAGAAGAAGAGGTTACTCACATTTCAGAGCGATGACTTAGATTACACCATGATATGGCAGGAGTGAAAGGCATACAATAACATATATTAAGAGAGCCAGTGTAGTGTAGTGGTTAGAGTGTTGGACTGGGGCTCAGGAGATCTGGTTTCTAGCCCCCACTTGGCCATGAAGCTCACTGGGTGACTTTGGGCCAGCCACTGACTCTCAGCCTAACCTCACAACAACCCTGTGAGGATTAAATGGAGAGGTGGAGGACCTTGTAAGCTGCCTTGGGTTCTTTGCAAGAGGAAAAACGGCAGGATATAAATACAACAACAAGGACAATCCTCAAGTGATTTCCTAATTCTTCGTATGCCAAGACCAACTGATATATTACCCCTTCTGTCAAGACTCACACTTTGAACATGAGACTGTCCCTTTTACTTTGAAACATGATGTCCTCCTGACATTGCCTTTGATACTGGTCAGTATCACCTTCCATAGGGGTTAATTCAGCTGTTGGGCTAGTAAGGTGAAATTTACAAGAACAGTGCTTACTTGAGGAAATAGAAGTATTTTGCAAGGCAGCTCCTCTGCAAACAACTGCAATCAAGCCTTTCCTACACTGAGCCAGGGCTTCGAATAGATTAGGCAAACCTTTGGAGCGGTGGGCACATTTCACAATTTGAAAAACTGTCCTGGATACTGCCAGAAAATAGCTGCCATGGGAGGTGTGGCAAAGGCCAAGTAACCTGAGCAAGAGACTCAGTATAAGGTAAACTGCCCAGAGAGCTTCAGCTGTGGGGCGGTATATGAATGAAAATAATAATAATAATAATAATAATAATAATAATAATAATAATAATAATAGTGTGTTCTGAGCCTCAACATACTAAATTCATTTGAAAACACAAATTTTGAGCAAAAACAGAAATCTATTTAACAGCAATCCCAGTTGCTTGTAAGGAAGTGTGTGTGTGTGTGTGTGTGTGTGAGAGAGAGAGAGAGAGAGAGAGAGAGAGAGTATGAGTGAGAGAGAGAACGTGAGTGTGTTGTTGTTGTTGTTTTAAGTGGGGAGGGTAGTACATCTTTCAGGGCACCAAAAAAAGTTTCTGCAGGCCCATTGTTGCCTACCACTGGGGTAGATGGTCTACAATCCCCAACCATTTCCATGATTCTATGAAGCTGGACTACAAAACTGGTAATAATTCCCATTATTTAGTTGTCTCTCACACTTCAGCAGAGTCTTACTGAAATGGAAAAAGGGTGTGGGTTCCTCCCCTGTATTTCTTCATTGTAAATTTTGTTCATTCAGGGCTTATATGTTTCATGTCATGCTTTTGAATAGCAAGGAAGAATATGTCAATTTCAGGTGGGTTTTTTCCCCCTCCATATTCTCATTTTTCCAGAGTTATGTTTGATTTGTCCTAAACGATGAAAAACCATTTTTTTAAATTTGCACAAAAAATTGCATGCATTTTGTGTGTACTTCTCCTAATACAACAAATACTTTGATATGCATTTTGCCTAATATACACATTTTTTTCAAGTGGGTTTCATGATATAATGCATTTTAACATTACTTCCACTCATATACACATTTATGTGTGCACATTCTCCTAATAGACACATTTTTGTGCACATGTTTTGATTAGAGAACTGAACTGCAAAATTCTGAGAAGTGTGAATTTCGAAAGATGCCTGATTTTCGGTTCACTTTCTGGTTTGAAAGGGTGACATTAGGTAAGTTCACACTGAAATGTGAACCAAATAAATTTCTCCCCCATCTCTACTTGTGAACTTCTCAGAGGCCTTGCTCAGATCTCATCAGGGGTACTGTGGGCTTTGCTAGACCAGGCCGGCTGAGCCGGTAGGGAGGCGGGGCTACGGCGCACTAAGTTTAATGCACGCTGCCCAGCCTCCTAGACGGCCGACCCGCAGGGACGACGGAAGCCCTGCAGCGTCGGCCATGTTTTTTTTTTCTTAAAGGGGCCATGTGGGGCCCGAAGCCGCCGGAGAAGGTAAGGGTTTTTTTATTTAATCCCCCCCATCCGCCCCCCTCGCCATCTCCTTCGTCGCCCTCCACCCCCCCTCGCCATCTCCTTCGTCGCCCTCCGCCATCTCCCCCCCGGATCACCCACCCCCTGGCACGATGGGCACAGCGCTCATATGAGCGCTGTGCCAGGTCCGTGGCTTTTCGCGGCTACTTGCGAGTAAGCGAGTAGCCGCAAAAAGCCGCGGACCTTCCCACACGTTTCGCAGCTCCGGCCTGAGGCCGGGGCTGCGAAAAAGGCGTGCCATAAGCGACTTTGCTTATGGCGCGTTGGAGGAGGCCTCACTGCGGCCTGGGCCCGGATTCCCCTGTGCGTCATCTGGACGCACAGCAGGGAAACAGGGTCTCAAGGCGCGCTAAGGCCTCGTCTAGGAAGGCCCTGTGTCTACTTTGGGGCAGCACATTTTAATGAAGGCATCGATAAACTACAGCATGCCCAGAGGACGGCTACCAGGATGATGAGGGTTTTGGAATCCAAGTCCTATAAAGAACAATTGAACAAACTGGATATATTTAGCCTGGGGGAGAGAAAATTATGGGGAGACATCATAACTGTCATCAAAGATGTGAAGGACTGTCACACTGTCACAGAGAAGATGGGGGGCATCTTTTCTCTGCTACTTCACAGCGCAGGACTAGAACTAATGCGTGGAAATTGCAAGGAACCATTTTTTTGGCCAGAAGAAACACTCTAACGGTAAGAGCTGTTTGACAATGTAGTAGACCCCCTCTCCCAGAAGGTAGAGGGCTCTCCTATATTGGAGGTGTGTAACTTAGGGGAACCATGTGAAAAGTAGGACAGTGCTCCTGTATCTTTAACAGTTGTGTAGAAAAGGGAATTTCAGCAGTTGTCACTTGTTTGCATGCAGCAGCTGGTGAAATTCCCTCTTCATCACAACAGTTGAAGCTGCATGAGCCCTGCCCTCTTTTGTATCTGATCGCTCTAGTATAGCCCCTGCAGCTTTAACTGTTGTGATGACAAGGGAATTTCACCAGGTGCTGCATACACACAAATAACACCTGCTGAAATTCCCTTTTCTATACAACTGTTAAAAATAAAGGAGCCCTGTCCTACTTTTCATATGGTCGCCCTAGTGTAAGGCCTTTGCTAGACCTACTGTAAAATTTGGGGTGAGAGGAGGGGAGAGCCCGCGATGCAACTATTGCGGGCTGTCGCCCAAGTCCAAACATCATGTGCGACGAGCTCTGGAGGACAGCCACTGTGAACGCCATTTTTTTTTGGTTATTGTTCAAAGGCCAGATGCGCATGAAAGCTCATGCCGCAGGTACGTTTCTTTTTTTTAAAAAAAAAAAGTTTCCTTGATCCCCCCACCCTGCCCCCAATCCCCCCACCCTGCCCCCGATGGGTGCAGCACTCCTGGGGAGTGCTGCGCCCCATGCGCAGCTCCCGGCTCCTCTCAAGTAATCGTGCATAGAGCTGGGAAAAACTGCTTACATGGGCCACACGCTCGCGGTCTCGGGTTCAGCCCAAGACCACAGGAAATACCGGGCCAAAAGTGGTACCCATTATCCCAGGGCAAGGGAGGATTGATCCCTGCCTGAGCCCAGGATCCCCTGTGTATCATCTGGACACACAGGGGCGATCCCGGGTATCAGCCCAGGATAACCTCTCGTCTAACTAAGGCCTAAGGTAAAGGTCTAAAAACCACCTTTCAGGGAAGTTGTTGTTGTACGAGTACTACATTGAATAGGAATTTGGGTTAGATGACTTTTAAGGAGCCTTCTAAGGCCTTAGCTAGACCTAAGGTTTATCCCAGGATTGTCCCGAGGTCATCCCTGTGCATCTAAATGACACACAGGGGATCGTGGAAGCAGGCAAGGACGAACCTGGGACGATCCCGGGATAAACCTTAGCTCTACCTAAGGCCTAATTCTAAATTCTTTGATTCTATGGCTGCCTACCAATGGAGATTTAGCACTAGTCCAAATGGACCTTGGTCTGATCCAACAAGGAAATTCTTACTTGCGAGAGTAATAGAGAACCAAGGTGACATTGGGTCCTTTGGAGAGGAATTGAACTAACTGTTGGCGATGAACTGAATGGAAACACCTTTTAATTAGCTGTAGGGATTCACTTAGCAAAACTGAGAGCTGGATAGACAGGCAAGCAGAGACAAAGGAGGCAGGTAATGCGAGAAATTCTACGGCACCCAAAGCACACTGTTCTGGAAGGCCATCAGCTGCTATATGAAAAAGGGTGTTTATTCATTTAGGAGGCATTGCGGGGAAGCTGAGCACAAGAGTAAGAAAACTGTGAACAAACATATATTTATAATATATATTCATGCAGGCAGTTTTCAAATTATTTCCCCCCCTCCCTTCTACCAATTCCTTTTCATCGAGATTCCAATTTGCCTCAGACCCTGTAAGCACAGTTTAGTGCTTGGTATTCATCACTGCACATTCAGTCCTAAATGAGGAAAAACTTCTCTTTAAAGACAGAAAGAGAAAGGGGGAAAAAAAAACATTGCTTGTGCTTTAAATTCCCTGCAGGCTGAGCAACACAGTTCTGGGACCATTTCCAACCTGTTCTAATAGGCTAATCGGGTTACTCTATCACACACCAAGGCATTCGGCCTGTTTGCTTATGGTTCCACGGAAAGATAAAGGGTCATACCCTGAAACCATTTCTCTTGGGGAAAGGCCTCCTGTGTTCTGTGGTAGAGCACATTTTTTATATGCAGAATAGCGCTGGGCCGAAAATTTCTTCCACATTTTTCCCCCAACCATTCTCACTCAATTTGATAGAAAAGAAATTGCTCTCAAAAAATAAATTTGAACGAGAAGACATTGTCAGAGAAATTCTCATGGGGTGAATTCAGTGTTCTTGGGCTTACCATATTTATGAAGTGGCTGAGAAGTACGTATGAGTGTCCTACCTTTCATTGTATGCTCATCTCTTTAGCAGGCTATGGCCTCCTCAGCTTCTCACACTTCCATTGAAGCCCAGGGAAAGCATCATGAGATAATTCTTCCCATAGGGCTTTTTCAGATGAGGGAGAGCAGGCAACTTGGGAGGCTGCAAAGCAATGGAGAGATGTATGATAGAAAGAAAACACTTGGGCCACAGCTAGACCTAAGGTTTATCCTGGGGTCATCCAGGGTTCGCCCCTGCCTGAGCACTGGATCCCCTGTGTGTCACCTAGGGCGTTTCTAGACGAGGCCTTAGCGCGCCTTGAGAGCCGGTTTCCCTGCTGTGCTTCCACATGACTCACAGGCGAATCCGGCTCCAGGCCACACTGAAGCCTCCTCTAACGCGCCATAAGCGAAGTCGCTCATGGCACACCTTTTCCCCAGCCCCGGCCTGAGGCGGGGGCTGGGGAATGTCTAGCTACTTCCGTGGCTTTTTGCGGCTACTCGCTTACTCGCGAGTAGCCGCAAAATGCCACGGACTGGCCACAGTGCTGAGCGCTGTGCCCATCGGCCAGGGGAGATCCCGGTAGGGAAAAGGGGAGACAACACAGGACAGACACACACACACACAGGGAGAAGGGGAGACAACACAGGACAGACACACACACACGCAGGGAGTAGGGGAGACAACACAGGACAGACACACACACACAAAGGGAGAAGGGGAGACAACACAGGACAGACACACACACACGCAGGGAGAAGGGGAGATGACACAGGAGCGGATGGGGGGGTTAACTAAAAAAAACTCTTACCTTCTCCGCAGTCTTCGGGCCGCACGTGGCCCCTTTAAACTTAAAAAAAAATGGCGGACGCTGCAGGGATCCGACGTCCCTGCTCGGCCTGCGTCTGGAAGCCCGGGCGGTGCGCGCTAACATCAGCGCGCTGCCGCCCCGCCTCCCTGCCGGCTTATCCCGGCAGGTCTAGCAAAGCCCCTAGATGAACAGGTTTGACCCCTGGACGATCCAGAGATAAACCTTAGGACTAGCTATGGCCATAGAATACATTCTTGGCCACCACCAAAGAACATAAGAACCCTGCTGGATCAGACTAAAGCCTAATCTACACCAAGCAGGATATTGCACTATGAAAGTGGCATGAAAGTGGTATGTAAAAGGCAGGAGCCATACCAAGCAGGATATATATAGCAGTATGAAAGCAGTATATGGTCTGTGTCAATGGGCCCCAACAGTTGTCAGTGCACTTCAATATGGCTATAAAACAGTAGTGTGGCTCCTGCCTTTTATATACCGCTTCCATACTGCAATATCCTGCTTGGTGTAGATTAGGCCCAAGGGTCCATCTAGTCCAGCACTCTGTTCAAACAGTGGCCAATCAGCTGTCGACTAGGGACCGACAAAGAGGACACCCTCCCACCCATGTTCCCCAGCAACTGGTGTATATAGGCTTACTGTCTCTGATACTGGAGGTAGCACATAGCTATCAAATGAATAGATCTGTCCATATATGTTCAGGATAGCTTACTTCTGAGTAAGCCTGTAAAGGATTTCAGCATAGCTTTGTTTTCTTTTTCCTCCCTCTCTTCATCAGTGATTTGTCAAACAGTGAGAGTGATTCCCTCAGCCTTCAAAATTACCTCACTCTTATCTCACTTGACAGTTTCCTACTACCTTTCCCCCACTGTCAGAGTGCTGGCAGGAACACTGATGTGCTGGCAGCATTCTAACTTCACAGTACAACTGAGCATGCCCAACGTAACCTTGTCAGCAGTTGCTGCCGTAGACTTGCACGTGGCAGGGGGGGAAACCTTTAAACCGCTGCTCAGAATTTCATCAAACCTATGAAAGGCACACTTCCTTGAGAAGCCTGAATGAAGCACAATGGTACCATTCCCCAGGATATGAAAAAAATGTATGATATGCTGAGCTGTAGCTTGGAGTACAAATGTGTTAATTTTCAGGATGATTTAATTTGCTGCGTCTGTGGCAATTTTTATCATATTGGTTTGAAATTTTTCACGATTGTAAAATGCATCAAGTAGATTAAGGCCATAGCTAGACCTAAGGTTTATCCCTGGATCGTTCAGGGGTCAAACCTGTTCATCTAGGTGACACACAGGGGATCCAGTGCTCAGGCAGTAGCGAACCCTGGATGATTCCAGGATAAACCTTAGGTCTAGCTGTGGCCTAAGGATGCCAAGTTTCAAGTTATTAGCTCAACATGTGTCATTTTTTATAAGTAATAGAATATTGAAGTTTATAATGGCAGAACCTTCCCTCTTCTGCAACTGCCCTTAACTAAAGGGGCACTCTCATAGAATCGTAGAGTTGGAAGGGGCCTATAACCTCCTGCTAAGGAATCCACCTTAAAGTATCCCTGACAGATGGTTGTCCAGCTGCCTCTTGAATGCCTGTAGGGTGGGAGAGCCCACCACCTCCCTCGGTAACTGGTTCCATTGTCATACTGCTCTAACAGTCAGGAAGTTTTTCCTGATGTCCAGCCAGAATCTGGCTTCCTGTAACTTGAGCCCATTAGTCCGTCTCCTGCACTCTGGGATGATCAAGAAGACATCCTGGCCCTCCTCTGTATGACAACCTTTCAAGCATTTGAAGAGTGCTATCATGTCTCCCCTCAGTCTTCTCTTCTCAAGGCTAAACTTGCCCAGTTCTACTAGGCCATAGGGATGATTTTTTTAAAAAAATAAATAAGTAAATAAATAAATCACACAGCGATAACTGAGACTCAGAACTAGTAAAGAGGAGGCTGTTTCACATACAATCTGTCAACCAAGCAAATCATAGAATCATAGAATAGCAGAGTTGGAAGGGGCCTACAAGGCCATCGAGTCCAACCCCCTGCTCAATGCAGGAATCCACCCTAAAGCATACCTGACAGATGCTTATCCAGCTGCCTCTTGAAGGCCTCTAGTGTGGGAGAGCCCACAACCTCCCTAGGTAGCTGATTCCACCGTCGCACTGCTCTAACAGTCAGGAAGTTTTTCCTGATGTCCAGCCAGAATCTGGCTTCCTGTAACTTGAGCCCATTAGTCCGTCTCCTGCACTCTGGGATGATCGAGAAGACATCCTGGACCTCCTCTGTATGACAACCTTTCAAGCATTTGAAGAGTGCTATCATGTCTCCCCTCAGTCTTCTCTTCTCAAGGCTAAACTTGCCCAATTCTCTCAATCTCCCCTCATGCCCCTTTATTGTTAAATACAGTTTGCAATTTACAAGTACGTTATAACATAGGCATTCACAGAAATCCTCCCCAAAAGTAACACACACACACCCCAAAAAACAGTCCACAAGTCTGTGTAATCTGCGTGGCTTGGAAATAGCTTGTTGGTGCAGAATACGCAAGGCGAATTCATAGAAATCTGAGCTCATTTGACTCCATTCTCTAACACTCCTACTAGGCCATAGGGATGATTTTTTTAAAAAAATAAATAAGTAAATAAATAAACCACACAGCGATAACTGAGACTCAGAACTAGTAAAGAGGAGGCTGTTTCACATACAATCTGTCAACAAGCTTCCAGGAGTATCGAGAGATGTGCCCAAATGCCTCTGTTGCTCAAAATCTAGTAGGGTCCATTTTGAAGACAATTACTGTCAGCAAACCCTAGGGTAAGCCTGGAAGATGCACTCAGGAGAGGAAAACTGGGCCTTTCAGCATTTAACCTTTCTGAAGGATCTCCCTTAGTGCCTTCCTGGAGGGAATACAAACACATCACAACAAAGGAGAAACACAGTGAGTGACAATAGGACTGCTGCAGCTTGACGGTTGTAGATCTGTACTGGACAGAAGTCAGTATTATATTGACTTAGATGAATGGTGAAAAAGTTAACTTTTCTTCTTTTGTCTTCCTTCCCAAATGTTCAGAAGGGATCTATGTGCAAAAGTGTACTTTTTGTTGTTGATGGAGCTATTAAATTTATTGTCATTGTTCCCTTTATCAGTTATTTATCAGTTATTTATCAGTTATTTTTTTTCACACTGATTAGAACTTCTTTTCCCCCTCACTTTATTACAGTGATCCTAGCCCTAATCTACACCAAGCAGGATATTGCACTATGAAAGCGGTATATAAAAGGCAGGAGCCACACCAAGCAGGATATAGTGGTATGAAAGCAGTATATGGGATGTGTCAATGGGCCCCAACACTTGTCAGTGCACTTCAATACCACTTCAATACCAGTAGTGTGGCTCCTGCCTTACCGTTTTCATATCGCTTTCATAGAGCAATACCCTGCTTGGTATAGATTAGGCCCTAGACAATCACATAGGCCATAGCTAGACCTAAAGTTTATCCCTGGATCGTCCAGGGTTCGCCCCTGCCTGAGCACTGGATCCCCTGTGTGTCACCTAGATGAACAGGTTTGACCCCTGGACGACCCAGGGATAAACCTTAGGTCTAGCTATGGCCCTCGTGAAAGTGATGATGGATGGGAGCAAAGCCTGTTTGGTTCACATTTTAATACAAATTGAGCTAATGCTCACTTCCTGAACAAATGTCTGAACTGGAATGCAATTATCCCTTGGTTTTCATACTTCTTTGAATTGCGTGATCCAGATCTCCAATCAAAACTTGTGTACAAAAATGTGCACACCAGGGGGAATTATGTACAAAGAGACATAGGCCTTAGCTAGACCTAAGGTTTATCTCGGGATTGTCCCGTGGTCATCCCTGTTCATGTAAATGACACACAGGATATCCTGGGAGCAGGCAGGGGCGATCCCGGGATAAACCTTAGGTCTAGCTAAGGCCATAGGTTAGGGGAAAGCGCATTCCAAAATGCATAAATTTGGAGAAACTTGGTACAGAAAGCATCCGCAAACTGTTGTAGAAACGGGACAGAATGAACTCTTGAAAAAATGTATACATGTTGAAAATGAAAGAGACAGGTTCACCCATCCCTAAAAGTGATGATATCATAATAGTAGGTAGCCCATCTCATTCCACTTTTCCACAGGAAGAGAAGGTCCAGGGACACAGCACCGGAGACTCAGGGCATTTTGTAATATTTGAGTTTATTTGCAAGTATACAGGTTGAGTGTAGTGGGGGCAGCTTAAACTCTCCAATAGACAACCAAATCCACTGCCACATCTCAGATCTTCACAGAGAGGTCCCAACTGGACTTAGGGCATTCCTAGATGAGGCCTTAGCGCGCCTTGAGAGCCAGTTTCCCTGCTGTGCTTCCACATGACGCACAGGGGAATCCGGCTCCAGGCTGCACTGAAGCCTCCTCTAACACACCATAAGCGAAGTCGCTTATGGCGTGCCTTTTCCCCAGCCCTGGCCTGAGGCTACTTCCATGGCTTTTTGCAGCTACTTGCTTACTCGCGAGTAGCCGCAAAAAGCCGCGGACTGGCCACAGCGCTGAGCGCTGTGCCCATCGGCCTGGGGAGATCCCGGTAGGGAGAAGGGGAGACGACACAGGACAGACACACACACACGCAGGGAGAAGGGGAGACGACACAGGACAGACACACACACATGCAGAGAGAAGGGGAGATGACACAGGACAGACACACACACACGCAGGGAGAAGGGGAGACGACACAGGACAGACACACACACACGCAGGGAGAAGGGGAGACGACACAGGACAGACACACACACACGCAGGGAGAAGGGGAGACGACACAGGACACACACACACAGGGAGAAGGGGAGACGACACAGGAGCGGATGGGGGGGTTAACTAAAAAAAACCCCTTACCTTCTCCGCAGTCTTCGGGCCGCACGTGGCCCCTTTAAACTTAAAAAAAAATGGTGGACGCTGCAGGGATCCGACGTCCCTGCGCGTCCTGCGTCTGGAAGCCCGGGCAGTGCGCGCTAACATCAGCGCGCTGCCGCCCCACCTCCCTGCCGGCTTATCCCGGCAGGTCTAGCAAAGCCCTTAGTTTACAGAGCTCCCAAAACTCAGCTCTCCTCCTTCTTCGTATAGCCCTTGAAAACTGCAATCTGTCTCCTTTGTTTTCTTTCACAGACTCTAGATTACACCATCCTGAGCTGGAGGAATATCTGCTTTTGCCCTGTTTAGAAGAGCATCTAACAAAGATCATCTAACAATTAATTCCCCTGGAAACATGTCACCTGGATATCCTGAGTTATTAACCCTCCCTTTGTCAAGAACAAGACTGGCTAGATGTTGCCTTAAAGACCCACAATGATAGTCCTATTTACAGAAATCTGATAAGAAACATAGAACAGTGCTGATGTTATTTGATTTCAAAAGAATAAGCTGAGTACTTTCATCCCCCCTTTTCAACAATTTCCTATGAAATTGCCTGTTCATTCTAACTGAGGCCTTTGCTAGACCTAAGATTTATCCCGGGGTCGTCCCTGCCTGCTCCTGGGATATCCTGTGTGTCATTTACATGAACAGGGATGACCCCAGGACGATCCCGGGATAAACCTTAGGTCTAGCTATGGCCTAAATGTTTGTAAAAATTGTGTGCCCTTCTGGATGATCCCTAAATGAGTCCCTTTCCCAAGTTGGTCAAGCAACTATCTCTTAGGTTTAGTCTTCTATTTGTCTGGCCATCAGAGGACTCTATTTGAAGGTGTCCTCTATATGAAGACATGTCTGTTCCAAGTCTGGTTCAAAGCTAAAGAACCATCAAAAGGAAGAGCTATGCCTTGAAGTTGCCCATCAATACTTAGTGCCTGGACAGTAGACTGCTTTAAAACGGTTTGTAACTGTCTTGACAACTGTTGGGGCCCAGGACACACTCCATATACAGTTTTCACACTGTTTTCAAAGTGTCATATCCTGCTTGGAGTAGGATTAGGCCTTAGACACACAAGTACCCTAGTCACAGCCTTTCCCACTAGGGCGAGATGTATTGTATTTCGATTTACTGTAAATTATACTATTTATTTCTGAATTTGCATCTATAGGTATACAGATTACACATGCAGGCCGATTTTATGCAGTTCTGTGACTACTTACGTCCTTTTTTTTTTAAGGATCCATTTTCCTCTTTTCTGGCAATTCGTAAACAGCCACCCTACTTAGGTTGGGAACACTATGACAACAGTGAGCAATCAGGAGGAAATTGCTACAACATAGATCTGTCATAACTCCCAGAACCCATCAAGACTGTGTTGTAGCACACGGATGTGAAGGAACAATTGCATTTTGAAGATGTGGGTCCTTGTTTCCTAATAAGTAGCACCACTTTTTTAGAACCAGCGTGGTGTAATGGATATATTGTTGGACTTGGCACAAAGAGATCAGCACTCCAATTCCTATTCAAACATGACATTCACTTGCTGGCCCTGAAGCAGTCACTAGCTCTTGTCTAAGGGCTCAACTACACCAAGCAGGATATTCCACTATGAAAGTGGTATGAAAGTCGTATATAAAAAGCAGGAGCCGCACTGCTGCTTTATAGCGGTATTGAAGTGCACTGCAGGAGCCACACCACTGCTTTATAGTGGTACTGAACTACACTGACAACTGTCGGGGCCCATGACACTTTTACACCATTACACCAAGCAGGATATAACACTGTGAAAGTGGTATGAAAGCGGTATATGGTATGTGTCAATAGGCCCCAACATTTGTCAGTGTACTTCAATACTGCAGTAGTGCAGCTCCCACCTTTTATATACTGCTTCCATACCACTTTCATAGTGGAATATCTGCTTGGTGTAGATGAGCCCTAAACTATCTCACAGAGCAGTGATGAGGATAAGGTGGGATAACTGCAGGCAGACCACCCTGAGCTCCATGGAGGTAGGACAGCAGGATGCAAACATCAAATAATAATAATAATAATAATAATAATAATAATAATAATAATAATAATAATAGGCTGCAGCTTGGCTATCAGGCAGAAGATCAAATGTGATCTAATCCCTGTCCCTTATTAGTTTTGTCTTTGTTCTTAGGCTCATTTCAAGCTACCTCATAAAGCATAAACCACTATTCCTAGGAATCTTTCTGGTGTTAAGTTCCTATTAGGAAAGCATTAGGGCCTAATGAAGTACTCAGCAAGAACGTCCCAGCACAATGATCCCTGGGAAATGTAGTTTGCAGTGCTTCCAAATCTGTATTAATGGCCCAGAAGTTTTAATTTAATAATTGTACAGAATATGTTTAATAACTTGCATTAATTCAGACAGCCAATTGGCACATATAGCTCTACTTTGATTGACAGCCCGTCTGTCTAGTAAGACACACACAAAAGTGGGCAGCACAGGAGCTGGATCGACGTAACTGCTTGATTTTACATTTGCAAAAAATGGGGGATCAGCCATGATTATTTCTTTATCCCAGCATCCCCTGTTGAAACATGACATCTGTTTAGCACAAGAGAAGTTAATCGTATTAAGCCTGTTCAACTCCTCCTGCACTTCATCTTAAGCGTTTAGACTAGATCTAAGCCAAAGTTCCTTAGAATATATTTTTCTGGGAATATTTATGAGATTTTTCTCAAGACAAAAAGGACACAGATTTGCATAACATTTGCGTATGCTAGCTTAGGCGTATAGACGTAATGTTAGAAATAGCATAATTCCTATCGAAATGTTATGCATCTCACCTTGCTAGAGGTCTTGGTTGTTAACTGGTTCAGCTTGAGTCGATATCCAAATCCCAGGTAAGGTTTTTCATTTGGAAAAAGCTTTCAAACTGATATGTTAATCAGCTATTGTTCTAGATTTTCTAGATTGTATCCATGTATCAAGTCAGATAATCAGAAATCCAGTTATTCAGATGTTATTACCTTAGGTCCACATAGGAATGCTTTTACAGAATTAAGATTTCATGTTATACCCTCTGCTTTCTTATAAGAAATGTTGTGTTCTTCTGTGTTTTGTAAAACTGTTACTGGAGATATTGTCCACTGTGTTACCCAATGACCTCTTTATAAGGATCCATGTGAAAAGATATTGGTCTGAGTTTAGGCTCAGGGATAATTTTGTTACATCTGTTGCTTTTGTGATAATGAAAAGTCATTTACCTTGCATCTTTCCTTTTTCACACTGCTGGCCAGGAAATTGAGAGCTAAATTTATGGCATATAGCTAAACAATATAATTATCACTACTATCTTACTATAATGAGAAAGACTATGACCAGTTGACCTGTCCTGTGTGCCTGCTCAGTCTGCTGTTTAGGCAACTTCAAGGCTCTCCCTTCTTACTGGTCTTTATCATTACACTAGACTTGGCCCAGACGGCCCTTCAAATGGAGATCACCTTCAAAGAGAGGACTGCCCTGTGTAAAGTAGGGCACTTGGCCACCCCATTTTCTCCACAGACCATAAAAGGCCAGATGTTCCCCCTTAAGGACTGCTGGCCCTCAGCAGGTGTCCATCCATGCCTACCCTTGATCCTGGCACTGGACAAGACTCTCATCACCTCCACCCTGAGGCGAAAAATGACTTTTCAATATCACGGGGTTGCATTGATAAAACCTGCCATTGCCCAGTGTATTTTCCATTTTATTGTGTCTCTTTTTAAAATCTCTTTCAATATTAATATTCTCAGGGGTCTTATGTGATAAAAGCAGACACAAATATAACAAGATAATAACAAAACAAAAACACTCATCACCATTGCAACCTGCTTGTTCACCTACCTCTCCCTCTGGCCCAGACAATGGTGATGTCAGAAGGAGAAACAATAGATGCCACTGCCCTCTCTCTCTCTCTCTCTCTCTTTCTGTGTCCCTGCCTGTTAAGCAAGCAAGTCATAGCCATGATGAGAAAGAGGGTGAGAAGCTAAAGCAGCTGGTGGCAATGGTGCTGAGAAAGTAGACTCACTGAAGAAGCAGGCCCAAGGGGCCCTCAAAGATCTGGAGTCAGCACTGGTCTTGTGTCTGTGTTTGCACGCGATTATAGCTGCTTTATCAGTACCATCCATTCCAGAGTGGGTAATTCTCCTTCCAGTCTGCATAGATCTTAGCTTGACCTACCTGTTATCCCACAACAGAGGAGGGAAGATCTCGCATTGTGTTTAACGCGAGATCCCTCCTTCGTTTACACGTGACGACCTCACAAGGAGAGGCATCGTGCCCACCATTTTTTTTTAAAAAAGACAGCAGTGCACGAACGGTCGTGCGCAAAAGGTAAGTGTTTTTTAAAAAATAAAATTATTTTCCCTGCTCCCCCCACCCTACCCTCAATGGGCACAACGTTCCCTGCTCCGTGCGAGGAATTGTGCAGAGCTGGGTCAACCCGCAGCAATGGGCCACATGTTCCACGGTCTCAGGCTCAGCCCGGGACCACAGAAAAACCGGGGCCAAAGTAGAGGGCGAGATCCCACAGCAAGGGAGGGATCATCCCTCTCTGATCCCGGGATCCCCTGTGCGTCATGTGGACGCACAGGGACGATCCCGGGGTTCACTCAGGGATAAAGCCCCGACTAGCTATGGCCTAAGTCTTAGGCCGTTGCTAGACGGGGCTGCAGCGTGCGTTACATACCATTGTCGTCTTTATAGATCCACATGACGTTCACCAGGATCCGCGTTCATCCTGTGGTGAAACCTCTGTTTTCCCGTGTTTTATGAAACGGCTTTAAATGTGGCTTTTTCTGTCGCACTAATTTGGATACGGGAAGCGGAGGTGTGGAACGAAATGAGGTCAGCGCAGTTTCCGGCGAGGTCAGCACTGGTCAGGAAAAGGCGTGCTAAGGGGAGTGGTCAGCGGCTTCGGCCAAACCTCCTCCGCCGTTTGCGCCCCGTGCGCAGCTGTGGCAGCGGCACGGCGCAGCAGCTTTTTTTTTTTTAACCAAATGGGTCCGCTTTGTGCACGAACGGAGGACCGGAAAACTGTCTGGCGAGCCGTTGGGGTGTGTGTGTGGTGGATGTGTGGGATATGTGCAGCTCGGTACCTCTGTGTGGGTCACTTTATGGGAAGGCGGGCATCCAACTGTAATGGGAAGTTGGTGACCTGTCGCGGGGGGGGGGACAACAGGTACTGTCCTCATGCCGGTGGTTTAGACTGTGCGGATGATGTAAAGGTGAGTGGGGAATGATGGGCACGGTAGAGGCACACAGGGCTGTGTGCCTATTGGTGTGGGTATGCGGCAGCTGGCTGTAAGGGGGCAACAAGCTAGGGTGGGTGACCATTTTCCAGCGGCCACACAGCGGCAGGCAGAAGGCCAGGGAAGCATCAGCCCAGGGGTGGGCACGTGCCCTGGGGCCCCTTTGCACTGTGTCAATGCACTCCCCTATCCTTCCAACTGCATTAGCTGAGGGTGGGGAGTGACAGCGGCAGGCTGCTGACGCCAGTTTCGCACCTCCGCTGCTGCGGAAACTGACGAGCCCCCCTTCTTTCTGCTAACAATGCCAATGAGCAGGGTTTGCCCTTTGGGGTAGACTCAGGAAGACTAGACATTGTGCAGTTTGAATGCATTTTATTGAATACATGTGGTGCGAAGGACGTTGGGATGGGGGGGAAGGGCACAGGGCGGGTCATCGCCGGCAAAACTCAGAGGCATGATGGGATATGTAGGCGCAGAGTGCCCATGCAGACGACTGTCGTCGGATCACAGTACTCCTGTCATCACCCCCGAAAGCAAATGACAGCATCCCAGCCTTGTCAATGTTGCCGCTCAACAATGCCACTCATTCCCATCCTCCTGCCACCGCTAGCCACGCCCCCTGTGGGTCATCCCCCAATCCCAATTGGCTCCCCTGTGCCCAGCCTGAGGGGGGCGGTGGCATGGAACAACAGTAGCAGCGCCACTTCAGCCGCCGCTCTACGAGGATTGCGCTCTTTCGCACTTGCGCAAATCATGCGGCGGGCGGAAAAAAACCCCTGGAAATCAGGCCAGTATGACTGCGCATGCCGTGCTCGACCCAACAGCACCACAACCGGAGCAAACTCCTGCAGCCACCCCCCTCCAACACCGGGATAATCCTCACAAGGTGTGGACCATGAGGCGTCACACCTAAACGGGAAAATCCGGATTCACCCCTCCTCAACCACGGAACACCCGGTAGGTCTAGCAAGGCCCTTAGACACTGCAAAACTGCTGGCAGAAACATGAACTGCCATGCAGCTGATATGATAACTTGCTTGATAGTGCAGTTTGGTGATATGAAGGCCTTCCTTTCAAGGCTCTCCTTTTCTCAGAATGCTTTCACGTGATAATGGTATATCAAGATTCTGTTGCCTCCACAGTTTCCTGCGATAACTATTTCTATGGAATTAATTATGTTCGGGCTGATGGCAGCGCATAGGGAAATAGCTAAAAGTTGGAAAACTGCAGAACTTTTAACATCGACATCTTGTTACATGGAGCTGTGGCAAACAGCCATGGCAGAGAAATTGGATGTATCAGTTTAATGAGCTAAAGGCAAAGTTAAAATATCTGCATTTTTAAATACAATATGGCATGTTTTAATTTCATATGGAAATCAGGGACAATTGCAGCAACATCTGTCAAAGCCTTTCCTCAAATTTTGGAAAAGAGACTAAGGGCCTTCCTAGAGGCCCTGCGGCGTCCGCCATATTTTTTTTGTTTTTTGTTTAAAGGGGCCGCGGGTGGCCCGAAGACTCCTGGAAGGTAAGGGTTTTTTTAAAAAAAAAAAACGGGGGGGGGGAAGGATGGCAGGGTGGTGGCAAGAGGGGTGGCGGGTGACAGAGGGAGCGAGCGGCGGTGGCGGCGGTGCACGGTGCTCCCTCTGTCACCCGCCGCCCCCCTTGCCACCCACCCTGCCATCCTTCCCCCTCCCCTCTCTTTCCCCCCCGCCCCTGGGCCGAGCGCTGTGCCAGGCCGGTCTGCGACTTTTCGCGGCTCCTCGCAAAGCGAGGAGCTGCGAAAAGCCGCGGAAGTCTCCACACTTCCCCCAGCCCCGGCCTGAGGAAAAAGCACGCCATAAGCGACTTTGCTTATAGCGCGCTAGACCAGGCCTCACTGCGGCCTGCTGCCGGATTCCCCTGTGCGTCATCTGGATGCACAGCAGGGAAACCGGGTTGGAAGGCGTGCTAGGGCCTGGTCTAGCAAGGCCCTAAGGGTGCAATCCTATGCATGTTTAGACAGAAAAAAGTCCTACAACATCCAGTATTCCCTAGCCAACGTGGGTGGTTGGGGAATACTGTGAGTTGCAGGACTTTTTTCTGTATAAACATGCATATGATTGTGTCCTTAATATAATTTGCTAGCATGAAGAACCATTAAAAAAATCTCCAAGCAGCCAATGGATTCCACCCACATTTTTACCTGTAAAAGAGGAAAATGTGCTAAATGAATTACCCTCTGTCAACAACTCGATTTAAACTTGATGTTATTTTCTTTTCGCGTATCTGTCTCTAGAAAATTAATGTCATCTATATATGAAAACAACAACAAAAAGAATGGCTTTTTAGTGTCCAGGGATTTGGGGCCATTCAACTGTGTTTGTGAACATTCTGAGAAGTGTTGAGTTAACAAAACACCATGGAATGGTTTAACCTACTTCCTCAAAATGGAACGAAACCCTGATGTGATTCACAAGAACAGCTTTACTTTCCCAGAGGGATGATTTTAGCTATGTATATTACCAGCTGCCGTGTTGCACTGAGATCATATTTTGCTGTTCAATTGCATTTTAACTGATGTACGAACATAAGAAGAGCCATGTTGAATCAGATCAAGAGTCCATTTAGTCCAGCATTCTGTTCACACAGTGGCCAACCAGCTGTCGACCAGGGATCCACAAGCAGGACACGGGTGCAACAGCATCCTCTGCCCACGTTCCCCAGCAGTAGTTGTATGAAGGTATACTGCCTGTGATAATGGAGATCATATATTGTTGTCATGACTAGGAGCCATTGATAGCCTTCTCCTCCACGAATTTGTTCAATCCCCTTTTGAAGCCATCCAAATTGGTGGCCATCACTACATCTCATGGTAGCTATTTTGTGGAGAAGTCCTTCTTTTTATCTGTCCAGGTTCTCCCACCATTCAGCTTCATGGGTTGACCCTATTGGGTTCTAGTATTAAGAGAGAAGGAGAAAATGTCCCTCTATCCACTTTCTGCACACCATGCATCATTTTGTATACCTCTCCTCACTGAGGTTTACATTGTATGCAGCTTAGGAATTCTGAAAGTTAAGTGATTTATCAATAAATGAATAAATAAATGAAAAAAGTCCCATGACACCCCCCTGCCCGCGTCCAGTCAACCACTCCCAGCACTGGCATGGACACAATGGGAAGAAGTGTGCAATTTTGGGAGCCTAAACAGAACAGGAAATTTCTCCCAACCCCTTAGAAATACAACAATGAAGCTGAGCAACTGGGTTGGGTACACTGGTGATGATATAGTAATAATAGCAATAGTACTATTGCTATTACTATTACTATTGTATATATCGACACCAGTGTACCCAACCGAGTTGCTCAATTTGGGGAGCCTCCATACATTGTGCACTCCCCTCTCTATGCCAATGGCAGTCTTAAAAGTTCCCATAACATTTTCATATCCTAATTCACATCAGTAGATGCAACTTTAGAAACAATGGCTATAACTTAAATAGAAATAAAGTACATCTCACCATAGTGTGGAAGACGGTGACCAGGTGAGCTGTTCAGTCCATTGTTCAGGTGCTAACTGTGGATGGGCAACAGTTCTTATACAGTTCATTATCTCTAGAATAGAATTAAACTGGACAGTCTTTCAAATTAGGGATATTGGAGAAAACTGCAATGGAATCCAATGTGTTTGGATTTCTATGAAACTGACCCACAGATGCCTCAGCAGACCAGCTTTATCTGTCAGGCAGATTCTGCGGAGTTGTGGACCATTTCCCCCCTGTTTTTACTACCCATTCGGGGGGGTGAGATTTGCACATTTTTGCAAGTACAAATTTGCACAAATCTGATTCTGCCAATGAGCGGAGACGAAATCTGACAATCGTCGAAACACCTTCAAATAGAGAATACCTTTTAAGAGAACATGTGGCCTTCCTATCTTCATATGGGAAAGATCAGGGGGTGGGTGGAGAGAAAGTGAAACCCACCCAGCTCTGCCACACTATCTCACTGCCTTCCACTAGTTTAAGCAGTTTTCTCCCAACCTACTTCACTTCCGGTGTCAGAGCTGGTCCAAGCTCAAAGCCACAGAGCCAGGGATGGTGTCAGGGATCGGACACTGATGGATACTTCTTGAGGCCCATTTTCCAGCCGGGGGCCCATTCCTACCCTACAGAGTCTCTGCCCCCGTTGCTTTTCTTTTGACCTTGTTCACCTGCCCTCTCCAAGCAAGAGGAGTAAGGAGAAGAAGCAGTCACCTCTGCATGCCTTTTCCTCTTCCTCTGTGCAGTGGTATGGATTGGGCCCAGAGGGGGTGGGAACCAAATGGTCACCTACGTGTGGGTGAGAATTTTGCTTGGTCCATATTTTGATACCCTAGCAAAATTTTGCACATCTCCATGTAAATGGGATGAAATCAGTTGTGGGAGAAAGCATAACTCATAAAATTCATCCATCTGAGCAAAGGGCTTTGAGTGCTTCACACTTAAAGGCTGGAGGTGCTTCCAGATCAGGCTTTCATTGCACTACTGCCATCATGTCTCATTAAAGGGGTTTTATTTACAGGGGGTCCAGACACCATCATCTTCCACTCGTAACATTTCCATCTGTTCCCATCACCTCTTCCATTTTTTTTCTTACTGTGAAGCATTTGTTAAGAAAGAAAAGATGGCCACAAAAGGCATTCTGAGTGTAAGCACTAGTACCCCTCTGTCTGGTAGTACCCTGGGCTTGAATCCCGGTATGTTTTTAACGGAGTTTGTGGTGCTGAATTAGGATTGGCACCTCTCTTTTTTCCTGACATCCTTCATCCTTCACAGCTACATGGCAGGTGGGTCCAACATAGCCTTTCTCCATGCTGGGAATAGCCATACCCATGGAATTTCAGCTGGCGAAGACAATTTTGTTTGGCTCATTTTTAAAAAAATAAGAACTTACCAAAATTTGCAGATCTCTTCCTAAACAGAACAAAAAGAACTTGAGGGTTTGTTTGTTTTTAAATGTGATAAAGCAAAACTGGCAAATTAGTCCACTCCAATGGGAAGCAGTAATGGCAAAGAAGACGAGATGGGGGCTACTGAGAGACACACACACACCCCGAGGACATCTTGCCCCAAGGTTCCACCCAAACCTTGAGCCAACACCGAGCAGATCACGGAGAAGTAATGTGGAGAAGGAGGGGGGTTGCTTGCTTTCGCAGTATGCTCCTTTTCAAGTAAGCATCACACCCACACACTTGATACGTGAATGGGGCTCTTAGAATAAAGGGCATCTGGTAAAGCAGCCCTGGTAGGAATGTTGGAAGGAATGTAATAAGTCTTTGGGAGTGGCGGAGGGGGTGGTAGAGCATGAACTCATTTCAAAGCCATACTCCTTTCGCCCGCCTCCCCCAGCTCACGGCCTTTCATTCTTGCTTACCCCACATGGTGCGTATGTGTGTGTTTTCATTAAATTGGCATTTGGAAACTATTTCCCTCAGATTACCAGTTCCCTGTGTATATATATACCCCCTCTGAGGTGAGGCCTCTCACTCATATGGCATTTGCATTTCTCACAGGGACTGTGGGCACATCAGCGATGAGGGCATGCTTGCCACCTCTGGAGGCCAGTCAGTTGAGGGTCTTTCCTCCCCCTCAGTTTAATTAACGTTGCACAACAGCTTGAAAGCCCAAATGACTAATATCCCCCTCACCCTAGGGGGAAAAAAAAGTACACACATTCTTTCGTATATGATTTATGTGGTGATAAAGGAATTTGACCTTTAAAAGAAAGAGAGCGAAAGAAAAAGAAAGAAAGAAAGAGTCCAGGTCTCAGAGTTAAAGCCACAATTATCTACACAGTTAAAAGGATAAGGATGGAGGGTTTCTTAGAAATGGTCTGAAATAAATTTATTGTGATTAGGGCCAGATCTACACCTTGTGTCAAATCATTATGGATGTGGAATAAAAATAGGGTGACCATATGAAAAGGAGGAAAGGGCTCCTGTCTCTTTAACAGTTGCATAGAAGAGGGAATTCCAGCAGGTGTCATTTGTATGCATGTCGCACCTGGTGAAATTTCCTCTTCATCACAACAGTTAAAGCTGCAGGAGCCCTGCTGTCTTTTAAATCTGGTCACTCTAGTATAGCTCCTGCAGCTTTAACTGTTCTGATAAAGAGGGGATTTCACCAGGTGCTGCATGCATACAAATAACACCTGCTGAAATTCCCTTTTCAATACAACTGTTAAAGATACAGGAGCCCTGTCCTCCTTTTCATATGGCCACCCTAATAAAAAGCAGGAAACCATGCAAGCGGTATATGGAATGTGGATTGTGCTCCAATAAATATTAGTGCATTTCAGTATCGCTACAAAGCAGTAGTGTAGATCTAGCCTAGGTTCTATGGAAATCAGAATACTGTAGCTGTAATAGAGTGAGATGCTGATAGGGTGACCATATGGAAAGGAGGACCAGGCTCCTGTATCTTGAACAGTTGTATAGAACAGGGAATTTCAGCAGGTGTCATTTGTAGGCATGCTGCGCCTAATGAAATTCCCTTTCCATCACAACAGTTAAAGCTGCTGGAGCCCTGTCATTCTAATATAGCTACTGTAGCTTTAACTGTTGTGATGAAATGGGAATTTCACCGGGTGCTGCACATTGACTTGAGAAGAAGCACCATTTCTATTTATATATAGAAAAGGATAATATGTTTTAAAGTACGAATTAAAAAATGAGCATCTGTCGCCATATGTATGCCCAGCCAGTTGCCCCTAACTATAAAATGTTTTTAAGATTATGGAGAAAGAAAGGACAGTATCCAATGGTACTCCTACACAGAGGAGGTACCCCCAATTTGAATGACTTTAAACGGGGTTTGATCAATTATTCAAGGAGAAGGCTATTAATGGCTAAGTTCAACCTCCAGTATCAGAGGTAGTAAGTCTGTGTGCACCAGTTGCTGGGGAACATGGGTGGGAGGGTTCTGTTGCACCATGTCTTGCTTGTGGGTCCCTAGTTGACAGCTGGTTGGCCACTGTGTGAACAGAATGCTGGACTAGAAGGACCCTTGGTCTGATCCAGCAGGGCTCTTCTTATGTTCTTATACCAGTGGTGCTCAACCTCTTTCAACCCAAGAGCCAAAACCCATTCTGAAGAAGCTCTCTGGGGCTGCGTTCCAATGGCAAAAGGGGCAGAGCCAAAATATAAAAAAAATACCAGAGGCACGATTTCAAATAGGGGAGTGGGGGAAGAACCCATAGGTGGATTTCATAGACATAGGCCCATCCTGGCTTGAATGGAATCTAAGCAGTGCACAGACCTGCATCTGTGATTTAAACAAAACAAGGCTTTTAACATTGTTGTTTGTTTCATTTCCATGCAATAAAACAAAGCCACACTAAAGTCGGACCCTCTGGATCAAAAGGAGATGTAAAATTTACTGCAAAATTATTTCAGGTCATGCTAGGAAATGACACTGTTGCATAAAGCTACCATTCAAACTTGCCTTAAGCTCCTTGTGTTGTAGAATAAGCAAAAAAAGGAACCAAAGTCTCCCTAGAAGAACTTAGTGTACCTGCTCTTTGCTGATCCTGACATTCCATAAAGCCGCCTTATCCTTCTAGGGTATTAAGTCATTGCTGCAATAACCAGGAGCTTTTTGAATGGTGAGATTGAGCCTTTTGCTTGCCGTTTATCAGTAACATTCCTTGTCGAGGGTTTTTTGTGCTTTACCGAAGAAACTTGGAAGAAATTAAATTGTGGGGAGGGGGGAGGACAGTAGAGTCAAAAGAGACAAGCAGGGTAGTTCAACACTTTTAGAGGAAGAAACTTTCATAGTCCTGAGTTTGAAACACAAATGATGAACAATACATGGAAAGAACTGAGAAAGAACTGATGAAGATCTCAGCAAATAGCTATTAAGAGGGGACACATAAATGGTTTCTTGATTTATTTTGCCGTGTTCTTCCCTGCCTTCTACACTGTATCCAGTTCCCAAATGGTGAGCAATATGTAGCCTGTTGGTGGAGGGGCCACGGTGTAGTGACAGAGAATACGCTTTCCATGCAGAAGTAGGGATGGGTGAGCTCACCTCCATTTGTGCCACTCGCTGGAGCTCCACCAGCTACCCGACTCTACTTGCCATACGTGGTGAGCTGCTGGATGGTCCATGGGTGCCCAGTGAACAGCACACAGGCTCCTGCTCCCCTGCCGAACCACCATTTTGCATAAAAATGGCAGCTCAACCTTTTTCATGAAGGACCCTTTTGTGCAAAAGTAGGCCGTAAAGGGCCCATTTACACAAAATCACAGGCTGAATTGGGCCTCTTTACAGCCGCCATTTGCACAAAAGAGCCCTTTATGGAAAAGGCCAAGCAGCCATTTTATGGCTTTGAGCAGGAGCAAGGTCCACCCCACTTGCCTGATTTGGCACATGCTGAGTCAAGTAAGCACGGCAGTCTACGGATTCCAGTCTTGGGGGCTAGGCCAGCAAGAAATCACTGAGCTTCGAGCCCAAAATGGACGCCCACAACACCCCTATGCAGAAGTTGCTAAGTTCGATTCCTGGCATTTCCAGGT